>NW_027363676.1:0-546274 GCF_046119375.1 Phyllobates terribilis | reverse complement strand
ACCCTAGTTGTCCTGACGCTAACCCTAGTTGTCCTGACGCTAACCCTAGTTGTCCTGACGCTAACCCTACTTGTCCTGATGCTAACCCTACTTGTCCTGACGCTAACCCTAGTTGTCCTGACGCTAACCCTAGTTGTCCTGACGCTAATCCTACTTGTCCTGACGCCAACCCTAGTTGTCCTGATGCTAACCCTAGTTGTCCTGACGCTAACCCTAGTTGTCCTGACGCTAACCCTACTTGTCCTGACGCTAACCCTAGTTGTCCTGACGCTAACCCTAGTTGTCCTGACGCTAACCCTACTTGTCCTGACGCTAACCCTAGTTGTCCTGACGCTAACCCTAGTTGTCCTGACGCTAACTCTAGTTGTCCTGACGCTAACCCTAGTTGTCCTGAGGCTAACCCTACTTGTCCTGACGTTAAACCTACTTGTCCTGACGCTAACCCTAGTTGTCCTGACGCTAACCCTACTTGTCCTGACGCTAACCCTACTTGTCCTGACGCTAACCCTAGCTGTCCTGACGCTAACCCTAGTTGTCCTGACGCTAACCCTAGTTTTCCTGACGCTAACCCTACTTGTCCTGACGCTAACCCTACTTGTCCTGACGCTAACCCTAGTTGTCCTGACGATAACCCTACTTGTCCTGACGCTAACCCTACTTGTCCTGACGCTAACCCTAGTTGTGCTGACGCTAACCCTAGTTGTCCTGACGCTAACCCTAGTTGTCCTGACGCTAACCCTAGTTGTCCTGACGCTAACCCTAGTTGTCCTGACGCTAACCCTAGTTGACCTGACGCTAACCCTACTTGTCCTGACGCTAACCCTACTTGACCTGACGATAACCCTACTTGTCCTGACGCTAACCCTAGTTGTCCTGACGCTAACCCTAGTTGTCCTGACGCTAACCCTAGTTGTCCTGACGCTAACCCTACTTGTCCTGACACTAACCCTAGTTGTCCTGACGCTAACCCTAGTTGTCCTGACGCTAACCCTAGTTGTCCTGACGCTAAACCGAGTTGTCCTGACGCTAACCCTACTTGTCCTGACGCTAACCCTAGTTGTCCTGTCTCTAACCCTAGTTGTCCTGACGCTAACCCTAGTTGTCCTGACGCTAACCCTATTTGTCCTGAAGCTAACCCTAGTTGTCCTGATGCTAACCCTAGTTGTCCTGACGCTAACCCTAGTTCTCCTGACGCTAACCCTAGTTGTCCTGACGCTAACCCTAGTTGTCCTGACGCTAACCCTAGTTGTCCTGACGCTAACCCTACTTGTCCTGACGCTAACCCTAGTTGTCCTGACGCTAACCCTACTTGTCCTGACGCTAACCCTACTTGTCCTGACGCTAACCCTACTTGTCCTGACGCTAACCCTAGTTGTCCTGACGCTAACCTTACTTGTCCTGACGCTAACCCTAGTTGTCCTGACGCTAATCCTACTTGTCCTGATGCTAACCCTACTTGTCCTGATGCTAACCCTAGTTGTCCTGACGCTAACCCTAGTTATCCTGACGCTAACCCTACTTGTCCTGACGCTAACCCTAGTTGTCCTGACGCTAACCCTAGTTGTCCTGACGCTAAGCCTAGTTGTCTTGACGCTAAACCTAGATGTCCTGACGCTAACCCTAGTTGTACTGACGCTAACCCTACTTGTCCTGATGCTAACCCTACTTGTCCTGACGCTAACCCTAGTTGTCCTGACGCTAACCCTAGTTGTCCTGACGCTAACCCTAGTTGTCCTTACGCTAACCCTAGTTGTCCTGACGCTAACCCTACTTGTCCTGACACTAACCCTAGTTGTCCTGACGCTAACCCTAGTTGTCCTGACGCTAATCCTACTTGTCCTGACGCCAACCCTAGTTGTCCTGACGCTAACCCTAGTTGTCCTGACGCTAACCCTAGTTGTCCTGACGCTAACCCTACTTGTCCTGACGCTAACCCTAGTTGTCCTGACGCTAACCCTAGTTGTCCTGAAGCTAACCCTACTTGTCCTGACGCTAACCCTAGTTGTCCTGACGCTAACCCTAGTTGTCCTGACGCTAACTCTAGTTGTCCTGATGCTAACCCTAGTTGTCCTGAGGCTAACCCTACTTGTCCTGACGCTAAACCTACTTGTCCTGACGCTAACCCTAGTTGTCCTGACGCTAACCCTACTTGTCCTGACGCTAACCCTACTTGTCCTGACGCTAACCCTAGCTGTCCTGACGCTAACCCTAGTTGTCCTGACGCTAACCCTAGTTGTCCTGACGCTAACCCTACTTGTCCCGACGCTAACCCTACTTGTCCTGACGCTAACCCTACTTGTCCCGACGCTAACCCTAGTTGTCCTGACGCTAACCCTACTTGTCCTGACGCTAACCCTAGTTGTCCTGACGCTAACCCTACTTGTCCTGACGCTAACCCTACTTGTCCTGACGCTAACCCTAGTTGTCCTGACGCTAACCCTAGTTGTCCTGACGCTAACCCTAGTTGTCCTGACGCTAACCCTAGTTGACCTGACGCTAACCCTACTTGTCCTGACGCTAACCCTACTTGTCCTGACGCTAACCCTAGTTGTCCTGACGCTAACCCTAGTTGTCCTGACGCTAACCCTAGTTGTCCTGATGCTAACCCTAGTTGACCTGACGCTAACCCTACTTGTCCTGACGCTAACCCTACTTAACCTGACGCTAACCCTACTTGTCCTGACGCTAACCCTAGTTGTCCTGACGCTAACCCTAGTTGTCCTGACGCTAACCCTAGTTGTCCTGACGCTAACCCTACTTGTCCTGACGCTAACCCTAGTTGTCCTGACGCTAACCCTACTTGTCCTGACGCTAACCCTAGTTGTCCTGACGCTAACCCTAGTTGTCCTGACGCTAACCCTAGTAGTCCTGACGCTAACCCTAATGGTCCTGACGCTAACCCTAGTTGTCCTGACGCTAACACTAGTTGTCCTGACGCTAACCCTCCTTGTCCTGACGCCAACCGTAGTTGTCCTGACGCTAACCCTAGTTGTTCTGACTCTAACCCTAGTTGTCCTGACGCTAACCCTACTTGTCCTGACGCTAACCCTAGTTGTCCTGACGCTAACCCTAGTTGTCCTGACGCTAACCCTACTTGTCCTGACGCTAACCCTAGTTGTCTTGACGCTAACCCTAGTTGTCCTGACGCTAACCCTAGTTATCCTGACGCTAACCCTAGTTGTCCTGACGCTAACCCTAGTTGTCCTGACGCTAACCCTAGTTGTCCTGACGCTAACCCTACTTGTCCTGACGCTAACCCTAGTTGTCCTGACGCTAACCCTAGTTGTCCTGACGCTAACCCTAGTTGTCCTGACGCTAACCCTAGTTGTCCTGATGCTAACCCTACTTGTCCTGACGCTAACCCTAGTTGTCCTGACGTTAACTCTACTTGTCCTGACGCTAACCCTACTTGTCCTGACGCTAACCCTACTTGTCCTGACGCTAACCCTAGTTGTGCTGACGCTAACCCTAGTTGTCCTGACGCTGACCCTAGTTGTCCTGACGCTAACCCTAGTTGTCCTGACGCTAACCCTAGTTGTCCTGACGCTAACCCTACTTGTCCTGACGCTAACCCTACTTGTCCTGACGCTAACCCTAGTTGTCCTGACGCTAACCCTAGTTGTCCTGACGCTAACCCTACTTGTCCTGACGCTAACCCTAGTTGTCCTGACGCTAACCCTAGTTGTCCTGACGCTAACCCTAGTTTTCCTGACGCTAACCCCAGTTGTCCTGACGCTAACCCTAGTTGACCTGACGCTAACCCTACTTGTCCTGACGCTAACCCTACTTGACCTGACGCTAACCCTACTTGTCCTGACGCTAACCCTAGTTGTCCTGACGCTAACCCTAGTTGTCCTGACGCTAACCCTAGTTGTCCTGACGCTAACCCTACTTGTCCTGACGCTAACCCTAGTTGTCCTGACGCTAACCATAGTTGTCCTGATGCTAACCCTAGTTGCTCTGACGCTAACCCTACTTGTCCTGAGGCTAACCCTACTTGTCCTGACGCTAACCCTACTTGTCCTGACGCTAACCCTACTTGTCCTGACGCTAACCCTAGTTGTCCTGACGCTAACCCTAGTTGTCCTGACGCTAACCCTAGTTGTCCTGACGCTAACCCTAGTTGTCCTGACGCTAACCCTAGTTCTCCTGACACTAACCCTAGTTGTCCTGACGCTAACCCTAGTTGTCCTGACGCTAACCCTACTTGTCCTGATGCTAACCCTACTTGTCCTGACGCTAACCCTAGTTGTCCTGACGCTAACCCTAGTTGTCCTGATGCTAACCCTACTTGTCCTGACGCTAACCCTAGTTGTCCTGACGCTAACCCCACTTGTCCTGACGCTAACCCTAGTTGTGCTGACGCTAACCCTAGTTGTCCTGACGCTAACCCTAGTTGTCCTGACGCTAACCCTACTTGTCCTGACGCTAACCCTAGTTGTCCTGACGCTAACCCTAGTTGACCTGACGCTAACCCTACTTGTCCTGACGCTAACCCTACTTGACCTGACGATAACCCTACTTGTCCTGACGCTAACCCTAGTTGTCCTGACGCTAACCCTAGTTGTCCTGACGCTAACCCTAGTTGTCCTGACGCTAACCCTACTTGTCCTGACACTAACCCGAGTTGTCCTGACGCTAACCCTAGTTGTCCTGACGCTAACCCTAGTTGTCCTGACGCTAACCCGAGTTGTCCTGACGCTAACCCTACTTGTCCTGACGCTAACCCTAGTTGTCCTGTCTCTAACCCTAGTTGTCCTGACGCTAACCCTAGTTGTCCTGACGCTAACCCTAGTTGTCCTGATGCTAACCCTAGTTGTCCTGATGCTAACCCTAGTTGTCCTGACGCTAACCCTAGTTCTCTTGATGCTAACCCTAGTTGTCCTGACGCTAACCCTAGTTGTCCTGACGCTAACCCTAGTTGTCCTGACGCTAACCCTAGTTGTCCTGACGCTAACCCTACTTGTCCTGACGCTAACCCTAGTTGTCCTGACGCTAACCCTACTTGTCCTGACGCTAACCCTACTTGTCCTGACGCTAACCCTAGTTGTCCTGACGCTAACCCTAGTTGTCCTGACGCTAACCCTAGTTGTCCTGACGCTAACCCTACTTGTCCTGACGCTAACCCTAGTTGTCCTGACGCTAACCCTAGTTGTCCTGACGCTAACTCTAGTTGTCCTGACGCTAACCCTAGTTGTCCTGAGGCTAACCCTACTTGTCCTGACGCTAAACCTACTTGTCCTGACGCTAACCCTAGTTGTCCTGACGCTAACCCTACTTGTCCTGACGCTAACCCTACTTGTCCTGACGCTAACCCTAGCTGTCCTGACGCTAACCCTAGTTGTCCTGACGCTAACCCTACTTGTCCTGACGCTAACCCTACTTGTCCTGACGCTAACCCTACTTGTCCTGACGCTAACCCTAGTTGTCCTGACGTTAACCCTACTTGTCCTGACGCTAACCCTACTTGTCCTGACGCTAACCCTACTTGTCCTGACGCTAACCCTAGTTGTGCTGACGCTAACCCTAGTTGTCCTGACGCTAACCCTAGTTGTCCTGACGCTAATCCTACTTGTCCTGACGCCAACCCTAGTTGTCCTGACGCTAACCCTAGTTGTCCTGACGCTAACCCTAGTTGTCCTGACGCTAACCCTACTTGTCCTGACGCTAACCCTAGTTGTCCTGACGCTAACCCTAGTTGTCCTGAAGCTAACCCTACTTGTCCTGACGCTAACCCTAGTTGTCCTGACGCTAACCCTAGTTGTCCTGACGCTAACTCTAGTTGTCCTGACGCTAACCCTAGTTGTCCTGAGGCTAACCCTACTTGTCCTGACGCTAAACCTACTTGTCCTGACGCTAACCCTAGTTGTCCTGACGCTAACCCTACTTGTCCTGACGCTAACCCTACTTGTCCTGACGCTAACCCTAGCTGTCCTGACGCTAACCCTAGTTGTCCTGACGCTAACCCTAGTTGTCCTGACGCTAACCCTACTTGTCCTGACGCTAACCCTACTTGTCCTGACGCTAACCCTACTTGTCCCGACGCTAACCCTAGTTGTCCTGACGCTAACCCTACTTGTCCTGACGCTAACCCTAGTTGTCCTGACGCTAACCCTACTTGTCCTGACGCTAACCCTACTTGTCCTGACGCTAACCCTACTTGTCCTGACGCTAACCCTACTTGTCCTGACGCTAACCCTAGTTGTCCTGACGCTAACCCTAGTTGTCCTGACGCTAACCCTAGTTGTCCTGACGCTAACCCTACTTGTCCTGACACTAACCCTAGTTGTCCTGACGCTAACCCTAGTTGTCCTGACGCTAACCCTAGTTGTCCTGACGCTAAACCGAGTTGTCCTGACGCTAACCCTAGTTGTCCTGACGCTAACCCTACTTGTCCTGACGCTAACCCTAGTTGTCCTGACGCTAACCCTACTTGTCCTGACGCTAACCCTACTTGTCCTGACGCTAACCCTACTTGTCCTGACGCTAACCCTAGTTGTCCTGACGCTAACCCTAGTTGTCCTGACGCTAACCTTACTTGTCCTGACGCTAACCCTAGTTGTCCTGACGCTAATCCTACTTGTCCTGACGCTAACCCTACTTGTCCTGATGCTAACCCTAGTTGTCCTGACGCTAACCCTAGTTATCCTGACGCTAACCCTACTTGTCCTGACGCTAACCCTAGTTGTCCTGACGCTAACCCTAGTTGTCCTGACGCTAACCCTAGTTGTCCTGACGCTAACCCTACTTGTCCTGACACTAACCCTAGTTGTCCTGACGCTAACCCTAGTTGTCCTGACGCTAACCCTAGTTGTCCTGACGCTAAACCGAGTTGTCCTGACGCTAACCCTAGTTGTCCTGACGCTAACCCTACTTGTCCTGACGCTAACCCTAGTTGTCCTGACGCTAACCCTACTTGTCCTGACGCTAACCCTACTTGTCCTGACGCTAACCCTACTTGTCCTGACGCTAACCCTAGTTGTCCTGACGCTAACCCTAGTTGTCCTGACGCTAACCTTACTTGTCCTGACGCTAACCCTAGTTGTCCTGACGCTAATCCTACTTGTCCTGACGCTAACCCTACTTGTCCTGATGCTAACCCTAGTTGTCCTGACGCTAACCCTAGTTATCCTGACGCTAACCCTACTTGTCCTGACGCTATCCCTAGTTGTCCTGACGCTAACCCTA
The DNA here is from genome assembly GCF_046119375.1 of Phyllobates terribilis. Taxonomy (NCBI): domain Eukaryota; kingdom Metazoa; phylum Chordata; class Amphibia; order Anura; family Dendrobatidae; genus Phyllobates; species Phyllobates terribilis. Next base: position 539,086 of record NW_027363676.1, on the reverse strand, counting down.
GTTGTCCTGACGCTAACCCTAGTTGTCCTGACGCTAACCCTACTTGTCCTGACACTAACCCTAGTTGTCCTGACGCTAACCCTAGTTGTCCTGACGCTAATCCTACTTGTCCTGACGCCAACCCTAGTTGTCCTGACGCTAACCCTAGTTGTCCTGACGCTAACCCTAGTTGTCCTGACGCTAACCCTACTTGTCCTGACGCTAACCCTAGTTGTCCTGACGCTAACCCTAGTTGTCCTGAAGCTAACCCTACTTGTCCTGACGCTAACCCTAGTTGTCCTGACGCTAACCCTAGTTGTCCTGACGCTAACTCTAGTTGTCCTGACGCTAACCCTAGTTGTCCTGAGGCTAACCCTACTTGTCCTGACGCTAAACCTACTTGTCCTGACGCTAACCCTAGTTGTCCTGACGCTAACCCTACTTGTCCTGACGCTAACCCTACTTGTCCTGACGCTAACCCTAGCTGTCCTGACGCTAACCCTAGTTGTCCTGACGCTAACCCTACTTGTCCTGACGCTAACCCTACTTGTCCTGACGCTAACCCTACTTGTCCTGACGCTAACCCTACTTGTCCTGACGCTAACCCTAGTTGTCCTGACGCTAACCCTAGTTGTCCTGACGCTAACCCTAGTTGTCCTGATGCTAACCCTAGTTGACCTGACGCTAACCCTACTTGTCCTGACGCTAACCCTACTTGACCTGACGCTAACCCTACTTGTCCTGACGCTAACCCTAGTTGTCCTGACGCTAACCCTAGTTGTCCTGACGCTAACCCTAGTTGTCCTGACGCTAACCCTACTTGTCCTGACGCTAACCCTAGTTGTCCTGACGCTAACCCTAGTTGTCCTGACGCTAACCCGAGTTGTCCTGACGCTAACCCTACTTGTCCTGACGCTAACCCTAGTTGTCCTGATGCTAACCCTAGTTGTCCTGACGCTAACCCTACTTGTCCTGACGCTAACCCTACTAGTCCTGACGCTAACCCTAGTTGTCCTGACGCTAACCCTAGTTGTCCTGACGCTAACCCTACTTGTCCTGACGCTAACCCTAGTTGTCCTGACGCTAACCCTAGTTGTCCTGACGCTAACCCTAGTTGTCCTGACGCTAACCCTAGTTGTCCTGACGCTAACCCTAGTTGTCCTGACGCTAACCCTAGTTGACCTGACGCTAACCCTACTTGTCCTGACGCTAACCCTACTTGACCTGACGCTAACCCTACTTGTTCTGACGCTAACCCTAGTTGTCCTGACGCTAACCCTAGTTGTCCTGACGCTAACCCTAGTTGTCCTGACGCTAACCCTACTTGTCCTGACGCTAACCCTAGTTGTCCTGACGCTAACCCTAGTTGTCCTGAAGCTAACCCTAGTTGTCCTGACGCTAACCCGAGTTGTCCTGACGCTAACCCTACTTGTCCTGACGCTAACCCTAGTTGTCCTGACGCTAACCCTACTTGTCCTGACGCTAACCCTAGTTGTCCTGACGCTAACCCTAGTTGTCCTGACGCTAACCCTAGTTGTCCTGATGCTAACCCTAGTTGTTCTGACGCTAACCCTACTTGTCCTGACGCTAACCCTACTTGTCCTGACGCTAACCCTACTTGTCCTGACGCTAACCCTACTTGTCCTGACGCTAACCCTAGTTGTCCTGACGCTAACCCTAGTTGTCCTGACGCTAACCCTAGTTGTCCTGATGCTAACCCTAGTTGTCCTGACGCTAACCCTAGTTGTCCTGACGCTAACCCTAGTTCTCCTGACGCTAACCCTAGTTGTCCTGACGCTAACCCTAGTTGTCCTGACGCTAACCCTACTTGTCCTGACGCTAACCCTACTTGTCCTGACGCTAACCCTACTTGTCCTGACGCTAACCCTAGTTGTCCTGACGCTAACCCTAGTTGTCCTGACGCTAACCCTAGTTGTCCTGACGCTAACCCTACTTGTCCTGACGCTAAGCCTAGTTGTCCTGACGCTAACCCTACTTGTCCTGACGCTAACCCTACTTGTCCTGACGCTAACCCTAGTTGTCCTGACGCTAACCCTAGTTGTCCTGATGCTAACCCTAGTTGTCCTGACGCTAACCCTACTTGTCCTGACGCTAACCCTAGTTGTCCTGACGCTAACCCTAGTTGTCCTGATGCTAACCTTACTTGTCCTGACGCTAACCCTAGTTGTCCTGACGCTAATCCTACTTGTCCTGATGCTAACCCTACTTGTCCTGATGCTAACCCTAGTTGTCCTGACGCTAACCCTAGTTATCCTGACGCTAACCCTACTTGTCCTGACGCTAACCCTAGTTGTCCTGACGCTAACCCTAGTTGTCCTGACGCTAACCCTAGTTGTCTTGACGCTAACCCTAGTTGTCCTGACGCTAACCCTAGTTGTCCTGACGCTAACCCTACTTGTCCTGATGCTAACCCTACTTGTCCTGACGCTAACCCTAGTTGTCCTGACGCTAACCCTAGTTGTCCTGACGCTAACCCTACTTGTCCTGACGCCAACCCTAGTTGTCCTGACGCTAACCCTAGTTGTCCTGACGCTAACCCTACTTGTCCTGACGCTAACCCTAGTTGTCCTGACGCTAACCCTAGTTGTCCTGAAGCTAACCCTACTTGTCCTGACGCTAACCCTAGTTGTCCTGACGCTAACCCTAGTTGTCCTGACGCTAACTCTAGTTGTAGTGACGCTAACCCTAGTTGTCCTGAGGCTAACCCTACTTGTCCTGACGCTAAACCTACTTGTCCTGACGCTAACCCTAGTTGTCCTGACGCTAACCCTACTTGTCCTGACGCTAACCCTACTTGTCCTGACGCTAACCCTAGCTGTCCTGACGCTAACCCTAGTTGTCCTGACGCTAACCCTAGTTGTCCTGAAGCTAACCCTACTTGTCCTGACGCTAACCCTACTTGTCCTGACGCTAACCCTACTTGTCCCGACGCTAACCCTAGTTGTCCTGACGCTAACCCTACTTGTCCTGACGCTAACCCTAGTTGTCCTGACGCTAACCCTACTTGTCCTGACGCTAACCCTAGTTGTCCTGACGCTAACCCTAGTTGTCCTGACGCTAACCCTAGTTGTCCTGACGCTAACCCTAGTTGACCTGACGCTAACCCTACTTGTCCTGACGCTAACCCTACTTGACCTGACGCTAACCCTAGTTGTCCTGACGCTAACCCTAGTTGTCCTGACGCTAACCCTAGTTGTCCTGACGCTAACCCTACTTGTCCTGACGCTAACCCTAGTTGTCCTGACGCTAACCCTAGTTGTCCTGACGCTAACCCGAGTTGTCCTGACGCTAACCCTACTTGTCCTGACGCTAACCCTAGTTGTCCTGATGCTAACCCTAGTTGTCCTGACGCTAACCCTACTTGTCCTGACGCTAACCCTACTAGTCCTGACGCTAACCCTACTTGTCCTGACGCTAACCCTAGTTGTCCTGACGCTAACCCTAGTTGTCCTGATGCTAACCTTACTTGTCCTGACGCTAACCCTAGTTGTCCTGACGCTAATCCTACTTGTCCTGACGCTAACCCTACTTGTCCTGATGCTAACCCTAGTTGTCCTGACGCTAACCCTAGTTATCCTGACGCTAACCCTACTTGTCCTGACGCTAACCCTAGTTGTCCTGACGCTAACCCTAGTTGTCCTGACGCTAACCCTAGTTGTCTTGACGCTAACCCTAGTTGTCCTGACGCTAACCCTAGTTGTCCTGACGCTAACCCTACTTGTCCTGATGCTAACCCTACTTGTCCTGACGCTAACCCTAGTTGTCCTGACGCTAACCCTAGTTGTCCTGACGCTAACCCTACTTGTCCTGACGCCAACCCTAGTTGTCCTGACGCTAACCCTAGTTGTCCTGACGCTAACCCTACTTGTCCTGACGCTAACCCTAGTTGTCCTGACGCTAACCCTAGTTGTCCTGAAGCTAACCCTACTTGTCCTGACGCTAACCCTAGTTGTCCTGACGCTAACCCTAGTTGTCCTGACGCTAACTCTAGTTGTAGTGACGCTAACCCTAGTTGTCCTGAGGCTAACCCTACTTGTCCTGACGCTAAACCTACTTGTCCTGACGCTAACCCTAGTTGTCCTGACGCTAACCCTACTTGTCCTGACGCTAACCCTACTTGTCCTGACGCTAACCCTAGCTGTCCTGACGCTAACCCTAGTTGTCCTGACGCTAACCCTAGTTGTCCTGAAGCTAACCCTACTTGTCCTGACGCTAACCCTACTTGTCCTGACGCTAACCCTACTTGTCCCGACGCTAACCCTAGTTGTCCTGACGCTAACCCTACTTGTCCTGACGCTAACCCTAGTTGTCCTGACGCTAACCCTACTTGTCCTGACGCTAACCCTAGTTGTCCTGACGCTAACCCTAGTTGTCCTGACGCTAACCCTAGTTGTCCTGACGCTAACCCTAGTTGACCTGACGCTAACCCTACTTGTCCTGACGCTAACCCTACTTGACCTGACGCTAACCCTAGTTGTCCTGACGCTAACCCTAGTTGTCCTGACGCTAACCCTAGTTGTCCTGACGCTAACCCTACTTGTCCTGACGCTAACCCTAGTTGTCCTGACGCTAACCCTAGTTGTCCTGACGCTAACCCGAGTTGTCCTGACGCTAACCCTACTTGTCCTGACGCTAACCCTAGTTGTCCTGATGCTAACCCTAGTTGTCCTGACGCTAACCCTACTTGTCCTGACGCTAACCCTACTAGTCCTGACGCTAACCCTAGTTGTCCTGACGCTAACCCTAGTTGTCCTGACGCTAACCCTACTTGTCCTGACGCTAACCCTAGTTGTCCTGACGCTAACCCTAGTTGTCCTGACGCTAACCCTAGTTGTCCTGACGCTAACCCTAGTTGACCTGACGCTAACCCTACTTGTCCTGATGCTAACCCTACTTGACCTGACGCTAACCCTACTTGTCCTGACGCTAACCCTACTTGTCCTGACGCTAACCCTAGTTGTCCTGACGCTAACCCTAGTTGTCCTGACGCTAACCCTACTTGTCCTGACGCTAACCCTAGTTGTCCTGACGCTAACCCTAGTTGTCCTGACGCTAACCCTAGTTGTCCTGACGCTACCCGGCTAACTTGTCCTGACGCTAACCCTAGTTGTCCTGACGCTAACCCTAGTTGTCCTGACGCTAACCCTACTTGTCCTGACGCTAACCCTAGTTGTCCTGATGCTAACCCTAGTTGTCCTGACGCTAACCCTAGTTGTCCTGATGCTAACCCTAGTTGTTCTGACGCTAACCCTACTTGTCCTGACGCTAACCCTACTTGTCCTGACGCTAACCCTAGTTGTCCTGACGCTAACCCTAGTTGTCCTGACGCTAACCCTAGTTGTCCTGACGCTAACCCTACTTGTCCTGACGCTAACCCTAGTTGTCCTGATGCTAACCCTAGTTGTCCTGACGCTAACCCTAGTTGTCCTGACGCTAACACTAGTTGTCCTGACGCTAACCCTACTTGTCCTGACGCCAACCGTAGTTGTCCTGACGCTAACCCTAGTTGTCCTGACGCTAACCCTAGTTGTCCTGACGCTAACCCTACTTGTCCTGACGCTAACCCTAGTTGTCCTGACGCTAACCCTAGTTGTCCTGACGCTAACCCTACTTGTCCTGACGCTAACCCTAGTTGTCTTGACGCTAACCCTAGTTGTCCTGACGCTAACCCTAGTTATTCTGAAGCTAACCCTAGTTGTCCTGACGCTAACCCTAGTTGTACTGACGCTAACCCTAGTTGTCCTGACGCTAACCCTACTTGTCCTGACGCTAACCCTAGTTGTCCTGACGCTAACCCTAGTTGTCCTGATGCTAACCCTAGTTGTCCTGACGCTAACCCTAGTTGTCCTGACGCTAACCCTAGTTGTCCTGATGCTAACCCTACTTGTCCTGACGCTAACCCTAGTTGTCCTGACGTTAACCGCTCACCTACTTGTCCTGACGCTAACCCTACTTGTCCTGACGCTAACCCTACTTGTCCTGACGCTAACCCTAGTTGTCCTGACGCTAACCCTAGTTGTCCTGACGCTAACCCTAGTTGTCCTGACGCTAACCCTAGTTGTCCTGACGCTAACCCTAGTTGTCCTAATTCTTAACCCTAGTTGTCCTGACGCTAACCCTAGTTGTCCTGACGCTAACCCTAGTTGTCCTGACGCTAACCCTAGTTGTCCTGACGCTAACCCTACTTGTCCTGACGCTAACCCTAGTTGTCCTGACGCTATCCCTACTTGTCCTGATGCTAACCCTACTTGTCCTGACGCTAACCCTACTTGTCCTGACGCTAACCCTAGTTGTCCTGATGCTAACCCTAGTTGTCCTGACGCTAACCTTACTTGTCCTGACGCTAACCCTAGTTGTCCTGACGCTAACCCTACTTGTCCTGACGCTAACCCTACTTGTCCTGATTCTAACCCTAGTTGTCCTGACGCTAACCCTAGTTGTCCTGACGCTAACCCTAGTTGTCCTGACGCTAACCCTAGTTGTCCTGACGCTAACCCTACTTGTCCTGACGCTAACCCTAGTTGTCCTGACGCTAACCCTAGTTGTCCTGACGCTAACCCGAGTTGTCCTGACGCTAACCCTACTTGTCCTGACGCTAACCCTAGTTGTCCTGATGCTAACCCTAGTTGTCCTGACGCTAACCCTACTTGTCTTGACGCTAACCCTACTAGTCCTGACGCTAACCCTAGTTGTCCTGACGCTAACCCTAGTTGTCCTGACGCTAACCCTACTTGTCCTGACGCTAACCCTAGTTGTCCTGACGCTAACCCTAGTTGTCCTGACGCTAACCCTAGTTGTCCTGACGCTAACCCTAGTTGACCTGACGCTAACCCTACTTGTCCTGATGCTAACCCTACTTGACCTGACGCTAACCCTAGTCCTGCTTGTCCTGACGCTAACCCTACTTGTCCTGACGCTAACCCTAGTTGTCCTGACGCTAACCCTAGTTGTCCTGACGCTAACCCTACTTGTCCTGACGCTAACCCTAGTTGTCCTGACGCTAACCCTAGTTGTCCTGACGCTAACCCGAGTTGTCCTGACGCTAACCCTACTTGTCCTGACGCTAACCCTAGTTGTCCTGACGCTAACCCTAGTTGTCCTGACGCTAACCCTACTTGTCCTGACGCTAACCCTAGTTGTCCTGATGCTAACCCTAGTTGTCCTGACGCTAACCCTAGTTGTCCTGATGCTAACCCTAGTTGTTCTGACGCTAACCCTACTTGTCCTGACGCTAACCCTACTTGTCCTGACGCTAACCCTAGTTGTCCTGACGCTAACCCTAGTTGTCCTGACGCTAACCCTAGTTGTCCTGACGCTAACCCTACTTGTCCTGACGCTAACCCTAGTTGTCCTGATGCTAACCCTAGTTGTCCTGACGCTAACCCTACTTGTCCTGACGCCAACCCTAGTTGTCCTGACGCTAACCCTAGTTGTCCTGACGCTAACCCTAATTGTCCTGACGCTAACCCTAGTTGTCCTGACGCTAACACTAGTTGTCCTGACGCTAACCCTACTTGTCCTGACGCCAACCGTAGTTGTCCTGACGCTAACCCTAGTTGTCCTGACGCTAACCCTAGTTGTCCTGACGCTAACCCTACTTGTCCTGATGCTAACCCTAGTTGTCCTGACGCTAACCCTAGTTGTCCTGACGCTAACCCTACTTGTCCTGACGCTAACCCTAGTTGTCTTGACGCTAACCCTAGTTGTCCTGACGCTAACCCTAGTTATTCTGAAGCTAACCCTAGTTGTCCTGACGCTAACCCTAGTTGTACTGACGCTAACCCTAGTTGTCCTGACGCTAACCCTACTTGTCCTGACGCTAACCCTAGTTGTCTTGACGCTAACCCTAGTTGTCCTGATGCTAACCCTAGTTGTCCTGACCCTAACCCTAGTTGTCCTGACGCTAACCCTAGTTGTCCTGATGCTAACCCTACTTGTCCTGACGCTAACCCTAGTTGTCCTGACGTTAACCCTACTTGTCCTGACGCTAACCCTACTTGTCCTGACGCTAACCCTACTTGTCCTGACGCTAACCCTAGTTGTCCTGACGCTAACCCTAGTTGTCCTGACGCTAACCCTAGTTGTCCTGACGCTAACCCTAGTTGTCCTGACGCTAACCCTAGTTGTCCTGACGCTAACCCTAGTTGTCCTGATGCTAACCCTAGTTGTCCTGACGCTAACCCTAGTTGTCCTGACGCTAACCCTAGTTGTCCTGACGCTAACCCTAGTTGTCCTGACGCTAACCCTAGTTGTCCTGACGCTAACCCTACTTGTCCTGACGCTAACCCTAGTTGTCCTGACGCTATCCCTACTTGTCCTGATGCTAACCCTACTTGTCCTGACGCTAACCCTACTTGTCCTGACGCTAACCCTAGTTGTCCTGATGCTAACCCTAGTTGTCCTGACGCTAACCTTACTTGTCCTGACGCTAACCCTAGTTGTCCTGACGCTAACCCTACTTGTCCTGACGCTAACCCTACTTGTCCTGATTCTAACCCTAGTTGTCCTGACGCTAACCCTAGTTATCCTGACGCTAACCCTACTTGTCCTGACGCTAACCCTAGTTGTCCTGACGCTAACCCTAGTTGTCCTGACGCTAACCCTAGTTGTCCTGACGCTAACCCTAGTTGTCCTGACGCTAACCCTACTTGTCCTGATGCTAACCCTACTTGTCCTGACGCTAACCCTAGTTGTCCTGACGCTAACCCTAGTTGTCCTGACGCTAACCCTAGTTGTCCTTACGCTAACCCTAGTTGTCCTGACGCTAACCCTACTTGTCCTGACGCTAACCCTACTTGTCCTGACGATAACCCTAGTTGTCCTGACGCTAACCCTAGTTGTCCTGACGCTAACCCTAGTTGACCTGACGCTAACCCTACTTGTCCTGACGCTAACCCTACTTGACCTGACGCTAACCCTAGTTGTCCTGACGCTAACCCTAGTTGTCCTGATGCTAACCCTAGTTGTCCTGACGCTAACCCTACTTGTCCTGACGCTAACCCTAGTTGTCCTGACGCTAACCCTAGTTGTCCTGACGCTAACCCGAGTTGTCCTGACGCTAACCCTACTTGTCCTGACGCTAACCCTAGTTGTCCTGATGCTAACCCTAGTTGTCCTGACGCTAACCCTACTTGTCCTGACGCTAACCCTACTAGTCCTGACGCTAACCCTAGTTGTCCTGACGCTAACCCTAGTTGTCCTGACGCTAACCCTACTTGTCCTGACGCTAACCCTAGTTGTCCTGACGCTAAACCTAGTTGTCCTGACGCTAACCCTAGTTGTCCTGACGCTAACCCTAGTTGACCTGACGCTAACCCTACTTGTCCTGATGCTAACCCTACTTGACCTGACGCTAACCCTACTTGTCCTGACGCTAACCCTACTTGTCCTGACGCTAACCCTAGTTGTCCTGACGCTAACCCTAGTTGTCCTGACGCTAACCCTACTTGTCCTGACGCTAACCCTAGTTGTCCTGACGCTAACCCTAGTTGTCCTGACGCTAACCCTAGTTGTCCTGACGCTAACCCGAGTTGTCCTGACGCTAACCCTACTTGTACTGACGCTAACCCTAGTTGTCCTGACGCTAACCCTAGTTGTCCTGACACTAACCCTACTTGTCCTGACGCTAACCCTAGTTGTCCTGATGCTAACCCTAGTTGTCCTGACGCTAACCCTAGTTGTCCTGATGCTAACCCTAGTTGTTCTGACGCTAACCCTACTTGTCCTGACGCTAACCCTACTTGTCCTGACGCTAACCCTACTTGTCCTGACGCTAACCCTACTTGTCCTGACGCTAACCCTAGTTGTCCTGACGCTAACCCTAGTTGTCCTGACGCTAACCCTAGTTGTCCTGACGCTAACCCTAGTTGTCCTGACGCTAATCCTACTTGTCCTGACGCCAACCCTAGTTGTCCTGACGCTAACCCTAGTTGTCCTGACGCTAACCCTAGTTGTCCTGACGCTAACCCTAGTTGTCCTGACGCTAACCCTAGTTGTCCTGATGCTAACCCTAGTTGTCCTGACGCTAACCCTAGTTGTCCTGACGCTAACCCTAGTTGTCCTGACGCTAACCCTACTTGTCCTGACGCTAAGCCTAGTTGTCCTGACGCTAACCCTACTTGTCCTGACGCTAACCCTAGTTGTCCTGACGCTAACCCTAGTTATCCTGACGCTAACCCTACTTGTCCTGACGCTAACCCTAGTTGTCCTGACGCTAACCCTAGTTGTCCTGACGCTAACCCTAGTTGTCCTGACGCTAACCCTGGTTGTCCTGACGCTAACCCTAGTTGTCCTGACGCTAACCCTAGTTGTCCTGACGCTAACCCTACTTGTCCTGATGCTAACCCTACTTGTCCTGACGCTAACCCTAGTTGTCCTGACGCTAACCCTAGTTGTCCTGATGCTAACCCTAGTTGTCCTGACGCTAACCCTACTTGTCCTGACGCTAACCTTACTTGTCCTGACGCTAACCCTGGTTGTCCTGACGCTAACCCTAGTTGTCCTGACGGTAACCCTAGTTGTCCTGACGCTAACCCTACTTGTCCTGATGCTAACCCTACTTGTCCTGACGCTAACCCTAGTTGTCCTGACGCTAACCCTAGTTGTCCTGATGCTAACCCTAGTTGTCCTGACGCTAACCCTACTTGTCCTGACGCTAACCTTACTTGTCCTGACGCTAACCCTACTTGTCCTGATGCTAAGCCTACTTGTCCTGACGCTAACCCTAGTTGTCCTGACGCTAACCCTAGTTGACCTGTCGCTAACCCTACTTGTCCTGATGCTAACCCTACTTGACCTGACGCTAACCCTACTTGTCCTGACGCTAACCCTACTTGTCCTGACGCTAACCCTAGTTGTCCTGACGCTAACCCTACTTGTCCTGACGCTAACCCTACTTGTCCTGACGCTAACCCTAGTTGTCCTGATGCTAACCCTAGTTGTCCTGACGCTAACCCTAGTTGTCCTGATGCTAACCCTAGTTGTTCTGACGCTAACCCTACTTGTCCTGACGCTAACCCTACTTGTCCTGACGCTAACCCTACTTGTCCTGACGCTAACCCTACTTGTCCTGACGCTAACCCTAGTTGTCCTGACGCTAACCCTAGTTGTCCTGACGCTAACCCTAGTTGTCCTGACGCTAACCCTAGTTGTCCTGACGCTAATCCTACTTGTCCTGACGCCAACCCTAGTTGTCCTGACGCTAACCCTAGTTGTCCTGACGCTAACCCTAGTTGTCCTGACGCTAACCCTAGTTGTCCTGACGCTAACCCTAGTTGTCCTGATGCTAACCCTAGTTGTCCTGACGCTAACCCTAGTTGTCCTGACGCTAACCCTAGTTGTCCTGACGCTAACCCTACTTGTCCTGACGCTAAGCCTAGTTGTCCTGACGCTAACCCTACTTGTCCTGACGCTAACCCTAGTTGTCCTAACGCTAACCCTAGTTATCCTGACGCTAACCCTACTTGTCCTGACGCTAACCCTAGTTGTCCTGACGCTAACCCTAGTTGTCCTGACGCTAACCCTAGTTGTCCTGACGCTAACCCTGGTTGTCCTGACGCTAACCCTAGTTGTCCTGACGCTAACCCTAGTTGTCCTGACGCTAACCCTACTTGTCCTGATGCTAACCCTACTTGTCCTGACGCTAACCCTAGTTGTCCTGACGCTAACCCTAGTTGTCCTGATGCTAACCCTAGTTGTCCTGACGCTAACCCTACTTGTCCTGACGCTAACCTTACTTGTCCTGACGCTAACCCTGGTTGTCCTGACGCTAACCCTAGTTGTCCTGATGCTAACCCTAGTTGTCCTGACGCTAACCCTACTTGTCCTGATGCTAACCCTACTTGTCCTGACGCTAACCCTAGTTGTCCTGACGCTAACCCTAGTTGTCCTGACGCTAACCCTGGTTGTCCTGACGCTAACCCTAGTTGTCCTGACGCTAACCCTAGTTGTCCTGACGCTAACCCTACTTGTCCTGATGCTAACCCTACTTGTCCTGACGCTAACCCTAGTTGTCCTGACGCTAACCCTAGTTGTCCTGATGCTAACCCTAGTTGTCCTGACGCTAACCCTACTTGTCCTGACGCTAACCTTACTTGTCCTGACGCTAACCCTGGTTGTCCTGACGCTAACCCTAGTTGTCCTGACGCTAACCCTAGTTGTCCTGACGCTAACCCTACTTGTCCTGATGCTAACCCTACTTGTCCTGACGCTAACCCTAGTTGTCCTGACGCTAACCCTAGTTGTCCTGACGCTAACCCTACTTGTCCTGACGCTAACCTTACTTGTCCTGACGCTAACCCTACTTGTCCTGACGCTAACCCTAGTTGTCCTGACGCTAACCCTAGTTGTCCTGATGCTAACCCTAGTTGTCCTGACGCTAACCCTACTTGTCCTGACGCTAACCCTAGTTGTCCTGACGCTAACCCTAGTTGTCCTGACGCTAACCCTACTTGTCCTGACGCCAACCCTAGTTGTCCTGACGCTAACCCTAGTTGTCCTGACGCTAACCCTAATTGTCCTGACGCTAACCCTAGTTGTCCTGACGCTAACACTAGTTGTCCTGACGCTAACCCTACTTGTCCTGACGCCAACCGTAGTTGTCCTGACGCTAACCCTAGTTGTCCTGACTCTAACCCTAGTTGTCCTGACGCTAACCCTACTTGTCCTGACGCTAACCCTAGTTGTCCTGACGCTAACCCTATTTGTCCTGACGCTAACCCTACTTGTCCTGACGCTAACCCTAGTTGTCTTGACGCTAACCCTAGTTGTCCTGACGCTAACCCTAGTTATCCTGACGCTAACCCTAGTTGTCCTGACGCTAACCCTAGTTGTCCTGACGCTAACCCTAGTTGTCCTGACGCTAACCCTACTTGTCCTGACGCTAACCCTAGTTGTCCTGACGCTAACCCTATTTGTCCTGACGCTAACCCTACTTGTCCTGACGCTAACCCTAGTTGTCTTGACGCTAACCCTAGTTGTCCTGACGAGAACCCTAGTTATCCTGACGCTAACCCTAGTTGTCCTGACGCTAACCCTAGTTGTCCTGATGCTAACCCTACTTGTCCTGACGCTAACCCTAGTTGTCCTGACATTAACCCTACTTGTCCTGACGCTAACCCTACTTGTCCTGACGCTAACCCTACTTGTCCTGACGCTAACCCTAGTTGTCCTGACGCTAACCCTAGTTGTCCTGACGCTAACCCTAGTTGTCCTGACGCTAACCCTAGTTGTCCTGACGCTAACCCTAGTTGTCCTGACGCTAACCCTAGTTGACCTGACGCTAACCCTACTTGTCCTGACGCTAACCCTACTTGACCTGACGCTAACCCTACTTGTCCTGACGCTAACCCTAGTTGTCCTGACGCTAACCCTAGTTGTCCTGACGCTAACCCTAGTTGTCCTGATGCTAACCCTAGTTGTCCTGACGCTAACCCTAGTTGTCCTGACGCTAACCCTAGTTGTCCTGACGCTAACCCTACTTGTCCTGACGCTAAGCCTAGTTGTCCTGACGCTAACCCTACTTGTCCTGACGCTAACCCTAGTTGTCCTGACGCTAACCCTAGTTATCCTGACGCTAACCCTACTTGTCCTGACGCTAACCCTACTTGTCCTGACGCTAACCCTACTTGTCCTGACGCTAACCCTACTTGTCCTGACGCTAACCCTAGTTGTCCTGACGCTAACCCTAGTTGTCCTGATGCTAACCCTAATTGTCCTGACGCTAACCCTAGTTGTCCTGACGCTAACCCTAGTTGTCCTGACGCTAACCCTAGTTGTCCTGACGCTAATCCTACTTGTCCTGACGCCAACCCTAGTTGTCCTGACGCTAACCCTAGTTGTCCTGACGCTAACCCTAGTTGTCCTGACGCTAACCCTAGTTGTCCTGATGCTAACCCTAGTTGTCCTGACGCTAACCCTAGTTGTCCTGACGCTAACCCTAGTTGTCCTGACGCTAACCCTACTTGTGCTGACGCTAAGCCTAGTTGTCCTGACGCTAACCCTACTTGTCCTGACGCTAACCCTAGTTGTCCTGACGCTAACCCTAGTTATCCTGACGCTAACCCTACTTGTCCTGACGCTAACCCTAGTTGTCCTGACGCTAACCCTAGTTGTCCTGACGCTAACCCTAGTTGTCCTGACGCTAACCCTGGTTGTCCTGACGCTAACCCTAGTTGTCCTGACGCTAACCCTAGTTGTCCTGACGCTAACCCTACTTGTCCTGATGCTAACCCTACTTGTCCTGACGCTAACCCTAGTTGTCCTGACGCTAACCCTAGTTGTCCTGATGCTAACCCTAGTTGTCCTGACGCTAACCCTACTTGTCCTGACGCTAACCTTACTTGTCCTGACGCTAACCCTGGTTGTCCTGACGCTAACCCTAGTTGTCCTGACGCTAACCCTAGTTGTCCTGACGCTAACCCTACTTGTCCTGATGCTAACCCTACTTGTCCTGACGCTAACCCTAGTTGTCCTGACGCTAACCCTAGTTGTCCTGATGCTAACCCTAGTTGTCCTGACGCTAACCCTACTTGTCCTGACGCTAACGTTACTTGTCCTGATGCTAACCCTACTTGTCCTGACGCTAACCCTAGTTGTCCTGACGCTAACCCTAGTTGTCCTGACGCTAACCCTAGTTGTCCTGACGCTAACCCTACTTGTCCTGACGCTAACCCTAGTTGTCCTGACGCTAACCCTAGTTGTCCTGACGCTAACCCTACTTGTCCTGACGCCAACCCTAGTTGTCCTGACGCTAACCCTAGTTGTCCTTACGCTAACCCTAATTGTCCTGACGCTAACCCTAGTTGTCCTGACGCTAACACTAGTTGTCCTGACGCTAACCCTACTTGTCCTGACGCCAACCGTAGTTGTCCTGACGCTAACCCTAGTTGTCCTGACGCTAACCCTAGTTGTCCTGACGCTAACCCTACTTGTCCTGACGCTAACCCTAGTTGTCCTGACGCTAACCCTAGTTGTCCTGACGCTAACCCTACTTGTCCTGACGCTAACCCTAGTTGTCTTGACGCTAACCCTAGTTGTCCTGACGCTAACCCTAGTTATCCTGACGCTAACCCTAGTTGTCCTGACGCTAACCCTAGTTGTCCTGACGCTAACCCTAGTTGTCCTGACGCTAACCCTAGTTGTCCTGATGCTAACCCTAGTTGTCCTGACGCTAACCCTAGTTGTCCTGACGCTAACCCTAGTTGTCCTGATGCTAACCCTACTTGTCCTGACGCTAACCCTAGTTGTCCTGACGTTAACCCTACTTGTCCTGACGCTAACCCTACTTGTCCTGACGCTAACCCTACTTGTCCTGACGCTAACCCTAGTTGTCCTGACGCTAACCCTAGTTGTCCTGACGCTAACCCTAGTTGTCGTGACGCTAACCCTAGTTGTCCTGACGCTAACCCTAGTTGTCCTGACGCTAACCCTAGTTGACCTGACGCTAACCCTACTTGTCCTGACGCTAACCCTACTTGACCTGACGCTAACCCTACTTGTCCTGACGCTAACCCTAGTTGTCCTGACGCTAACCCTAGTTGTCCTGACGCTAACCCTAGTTGTCCTGATGCTAACCCTAGTTGTCCTGACGCTAACCCTAGTTGTCCTGACGCTAACCCTAGTTGTCCTGACGCTAACCCTACTTGTCCTGACGCTAAGCCTAGTTGTCCTGACGCTAACCCTACTTGTCCTGACGCTAACCCTAGTTGTCCTGACGCTAACCCTAGTTATCCTGACGCTAACCCTACTTGTCCTGACGCTAACCCTACTTGTCCTGACGCTAACCCTACTTGTCCTGACGCTAACCCTACTTGTCCTGACGCTAACCCTAGTTGTCCTGACGCTAACCCTAGTTGTCCTGATGCTAACCCTAGTTGTCCTGACGCTAACCCTAGTTGTCCTGACGCTAACCCTAGTTGTCCTGACGCTAACCCTAGTTGTCCTGACGCTAATCCTACTTGTCCTGACGCCAACCCTAGTTGTCCTGACGCTAACCCTAGTTGTCCTGACGCTAACCCTAGTTGTCCTGACGCTAACCCTAGTTGTCCTGACGCTAACCCTAGTTGTCCTGACGCTAACCCTAGTTGTCCTGACGCTAACCCTAGTTGTCCTGACGCTAACCCTACTTGTCCTGACGCTAAGCCTAGTTGTCCTGACGCTAACCCTACTTGTCCTGACGCTAACCCTAGTTGTCCTGATGCTAACCCTAGTTATCCTGACGCTAACCCTACTTGTCCTGACGCTAACCCTAGTTGTCCTGACGCTAACCCTAGTTGTCCTGACGCTAACCCTAGTTGTCCTGACGCTAACCCTGGTTGTCCTGACGCTAACCCTAGTTGTCCTGACGCTAACCCTAGTTGTCCTGACGCTAACCCTACTTGTCCTGATGCTAACCCTACTTGTCCTGACGCTAACCCTAGTTGTCCTGACGCTAACCCTAGTTGTCCTGATGCTAACCCTAGTTGTCCTGACGCTAACCCTACTTGTCCTGACGCTAACCTTACTTGTCCTGACGCTAACCCTGGTTGTCCTGACGCTAACCCTAGTTGTCCTGACGCTAACCCTAGTTGTCCTGACGCTAACCCTACTTGTCCTGATGCTAACCCTACTTGTCCTGACGCTAACCCTAGTTGTCCTGACGCTAACCCTAGTTGTCCTGATGCTAACCCTAGTTGTCCTGACGCTAACCCTACTTGTCCTGACGCTAACCTTACTTGTCCTGACGCTAACCCTACTTGTCCTGACGCTAACCCTAGTTGTCCTGACGCTAACCCTAGTTGTCCTGACGCTAACCCTAGTTGTCCTGACGCTAACCCTACTTGTCCTGACGCTAACCCTAGTTGTCCTGACGCTAACCCTAGTTGTCCTGACGCTAACCCTACTTGTCCTGACGCCAACCCTAGTTGTCCTGACGCTAACCCTAGTTGTCCTGACGCTAACCCTAGTTGTCCTGACGCTAACCCTACTTGTCCTGACGCTAACCCTAGTTGTCCTGACGCTAACCCTAGTTGTCCTGACGCTAACCCTACTTGTCCTGACGCTAACCCTAGTTGTCTTGACGCTAACCCTAGTTGTCCTGACGCTAACCCTTGATATCCTGACGCTAACCCTAGTTGTCCTGACGCTAACCCTAGTTGTCCTGACGCTAACCCTAGTTGTCCTGACGCTAACCCTACTTGTCCTGACGCTAACCCTAGTTGTCCTGACGCTAACCCTAGTTGTCCTGATGCTAACCCTAGTTGTCCTGACGCTAACCCTAGTTGTCCTGACGCTAACCCTAGTTGTCCTGACGCTAACCCTACTTGTCCTGACGCTAACCCTAGTTGACCTGACGCTAACCCTACTTGTCCTGACGCTAACCCTACTTGACCTGACGCTAACCCTACTTGTCCTGACGCTAACCCTAGTTGTCCTGACGCTAACCCTAGTTGTCCTGACGCTAACCCTAGTTGTCCTGACGCTAACCCTACTTGTCCTGACACTAACCCTAGTTGTCCTGACGCTAACCCTAGTTGTCCTGACGCTAACCCGAGTTGTCCTGACGCTAACCCTACTTGTCCTGACGCTAACCCTAGTTGTCCTGTCTCTAACCCTAGTTGTCCTGACGCTAACCCTAGTTGTCCTGACGCTAACCCTAGTTGTCCTGACGCTAACCCTAGTTGTCCTGATGCTAACCCTAGTTGTCCTGATGCTAACCCTAGTTGTCCTGACGCTAACCCTAGTTGTCCTGACGCTAACCCTAGTTGTGCTGACGCTAACCCTAGTTGTCCTGACGCTAACCCTAGTTGTCCTGACGCTAACCCTAGTTGTCCTGACGCTATCCCTACTTGTCCTGACGCTAACCCTACTTGTCCTGACGCTAACCCTACTTGTCCTGACGCTAACCCTAGTTGTCCTGATGCTAACCCTAGTTGTCCTGACGCTAACCTTACTTGTCCTGACGCTAACCCTAGTTGTCCTGACGCTAACCCTACTTGTCCTGACGCTAACCCTACTTGTCCTGATGCTAACCCTAGTTGTCCTGACGCTAACCCTAGTTATCCTGACGCTAACCCTACTTGTCCTGACGCTAACCCTAGTTGTCCTGACGCTAACCCTAGTTGTCCTGACGCTAACCCTAGTTGTCCTGACGCTAACCCTACTTGTCCTGATGCTAACCCTACTTGTCCTGACGCTAACCCTAGTTGTCCTGACGCTAACCCTAGTTGTCCTGACGCTAACCCTAGTTGTCCTGACGCTAACCCTAGTTGTCCTTACGCTAACCCTAGTTGTCCTGACGCTAACCCTACTTGTCCTGATGCTAACCCTAGTTGTCCTGACGCTAACCCTAGTTGTCCTGACGCTAATCCTACTTGTCCTGACGCCAACCCTAGTTGTCCTGACGCTAACCCTAGTTGTCCTGACGCTAACCCTAGTTGTCCTGACGCTAACCCTACTTGTCCTGACGCTAACCCTAGTTGTCCTGACGCTAACCCTAGTTGTCCTGACGCTAACCCTACTTGTCCTGACGCTAACCCTAGTTGTCCTGACGCTAACCCTACTTGTCCTGACGCTAACCCTAGTTGTCCTGACGCTAACCCTAGTTGTCCTGACGCTAACCCTAGTTCTCCTGACGCTAACCCTAGTTGTCCTGACGCTAACCCTAGTTGTCCTGACGCTAACCCTACTTGTCCTGACGCTAACCCTACTTGTCCTGACGCTAACCCTACTTGTCCTGACGCTAACCCTAGTTGTCCTGATGCTAACCCTAGTTGTCCTGACGCTAACCTTACTTGTCCTGACGCTAACCCTAGTTGTCCTGACGCTAACGCTACTTGTCCTGACGCTAACCCTACTTGTCCTGATGCTAACCCTAGTTGTCCTGACGCTAACCCTAGTTATCCTGACGCTAACCCTACTTGTCCTGACGCTAACCCTAGTTGTCCTGACGCTAACCCTAGTTCTCCTGACGCTAACCCTAGTTGTCCTGACGCTAACCCTAGTTGTCCTGACGCTAACCCTAGTTGTCCTGACGCTAACCCTACTTGTCCTGACGCTAACCCTACTTGTCCTGACGCTAACCCTAGTTGTCCTGACGCTAACCCTAGTTGTCCTGACGCTAACCCTACTTGTCCTGACGCTAACCCTAGTTGTCCTGACGCTAACCCTAGTTGTCATGACGCTAACCCTAGTTGTCCTGACGCTAACCCTAGTTGTCCTGACGCTAACCCTAGTTGTCCTGACGCTAACCCTAGTTGACCTGACGCTAACCCTACTTGTCCTGACGCTAACCCTACTTGACCTGACGCTAACCCTACTTGTCCTGACGCTAACCCTAGTTGTCCTGACGCTAACCCTAGTTGTCCTGACGCTAACCCTAGTTGTCCTGACGCTAACCCTAGTTGTCCTGACACTAACCCTAGTTGTCCTGACGCTAACCCTAGTTGTCCTGACGCTAACCCTAGTTGTCCTGACGCTAACCCGAGTTGTCCTGACGCTAACCCTACTTGTCCTGACGCTAACCCTACTTGTCCTGTCTCTAACCCTAGTTGTCCTGACGCTAACCCTAGTTGTCCTGTCGCTAACCCTAGTTGTCCTGACGCTAACCCTAGTTGTCCTGATGCTAACCCTAGTTGTCCTGATGCTAACCCTAGTTGTCCTGACGCTAACCCTAGTTCTCCTGACGCTAACCCTAGTTGTCCTGACGCTAACCCTAGTTGTCCTGACGCTAACCCTACTTGTCCTGACGCTAACCCTAGTTGTCCTGACGTTAACCCTACTTGTCCTGACGCTAACCCTACTTGTCCTGACGCTAACCCTACTTGTCCTGACGCTAACCCTAGTTGTCCTGACGCTAACCCTAGTTGTCCTGACGCTAACCCTAGTTGTCCTGACGCTAACCCTAGTTGACCTGACGCTAACCCTACTTGTCCTGACGCTAACTCTACTTGACCTGACGCTAACCCTACTTGTCCTGACGCTAACCCTAGTTGTCCTGACGCTAACCCTAGTTGTCCTGACGCTAACCCTACTTGTCCTGACACTAACCCTAGTTGTCCTGACGCTAACCCTAGTTGTCCTGACGCTAACCCGAGTTGTCCTGACGCTAACCCTACTTGTCCTGACGCTAACCCTAGTTGTCCTGTCTCTAACCCTAGTTGTCCTGACGCTAACCCTAGTTGTCCTGACGCTAACCCTAGTTGTCCTGACGCTAACCCTAGTTGTCCTGATGCTAACCCTAGTTGTCCTGATGCTAACCCTAGTTGTCCTGACGCTAACCCTAGTTGTCCTGACGCTAACCCTAGTTGTCCTGATGCTAACCCTAGTTGTCCTGACGTTAACCCTAGTTGTCCTGACGCTAACCCTACTTGTCCTGACGCTAACCCTAGATGTCCTGACGCTAACCCTACTTGTCCTGACGCTTACCCTAATTGTCCTGACGCTAACCCTACTTGTCCTGACGCTAACCCTAGTTGTCCTGACGCTAACCCTAGTTGTCCTGACGCTAACCTTACTTGTCCTGACGCTAACCCTAGTTGTCCTGACGCTAACCCTACTTGTCCTGACGCTAACCCTACTTGTCCTGATGCTAACCCTAGTTGTCCTGACGCTAACCCTAGTTATCCTGACGCTAACCCTACTTGTCCTGACGCTAACCCTAGTTGTCCTGACGCTAACCCTAGTTGTCCTGACGCTAACCCTAGTTGTCCTGACGCTAACCCTACTTGTCCTGACGCTAACCCTACTTGTCCTGATGCTAACCCTACTTGTCCTGACGCTAACCCTAGTTGTCCTGACGCTAACCCTAGTTGTCCTGACGCTAACCCTAGTTGTCCTGACGCTAACCCTACTTGTCCTGACGCTAACCCTAGTTGTCCTGACGTTAACCCTACTTGTCCTGACGCTAACCCTACTTGTCCTGACGCTAACCCTACTTGTCCTGACGCTAACCCTAGTTGTCCTGACGCTAACCCTAGTTGTCCTGATGCTAACCCTAGTTGTCCTGACGCTAACCCTAGTTGACCTGACGCTAACCCTACTTGTCCTGACGCTAACTCTACTTGACCTGACGCTAACCCTACTTGTCCTGACGCTAACCCTAGTTGTCCTGACGCTAACCCTAGTTGTCCTGACGCTAACCCTACTTGTCCTGACACTAACCCTAGTTGTCCTGACGCTAACCCTAGTTGTCCTGACGCTAACCCGAGTTGTCCTGACGCTAACCCTACTTGTCCTGACGCTAACCCTAGTTGTCCTGTCTCTAACCCTAGTTGTCCTGACGCTAACCCTAGTTGTCCTGACGCTAACCCTAGTTGTCCTGACGCTAACCCTAGTTGTCCTGATGCTAACCCTAGTTGTCCTGATGCTAACCCTAGTTGTCCTGACGCTAACCCTAGTTGTCCTGACGCTAACCCTAGTTGTCCTGATGCTAACCCTAGTTGTCCTGACGTTAACCCTAGTTGTCCTGACGCTAACCCTACTTGTCCTGACGCTAACCCTAGATGTCCTGACGCTAACCCTACTTGTCCTGACGCTAACCCTAATTGTCCTGACGCTAACCCTACTTGTCCTGACGCTAACCCTAGTTGTCCTGACGCTAACCCTAGTTGTCCTGACGCTAACCTTACTTGTCCTGACGCTAACCCTAGTTGTCCTGACGCTAACCCTACTTGTCCTGACGCTAACCCTACTTGTCCTGATGCTAACCCTAGTTGTCCTGACGCTAACCCTAGTTATCCTGACGCTAACCCTACTTGTCCTGACGCTAACCCTAGTTGTCCTGACGCTAACCCTAGTTGTCCTGACGCTAACCCTAGTTGTCCTGACGCTAACCCTACTTGTCCTGACGCTAACCCTACTTGTCCTGATGCTAACCCTACTTGTCCTGACGCTAACCCTAGTTGTCCTGACGCTAACCCTAGTTGTCCTGACGCTAACCCTAGTTGTCCTGACGCTAACCCTAGTTGTCCTTACGCTAACCCTAGTTGTCCTGACGCTAACCCTACTTGTCCTGACGCTAACCATAGTTGTCCTGACGCTAATCCTACTTGTCCTGACGCCAACCCTAGTTGTCCTGACGCTAACCCTAGTTGTCCTGACGCTAACCCTAGTTGTCTTGACGCTAACCCTACTTGTCCTGACGCTAACCCTAGTTGTCCTGACGCTAACCCTAGTTGTCCTGACGCTAACCCTACTTGTCCTGACGCTAACCCTAGTTGTCCTGACGCTAACCCTAGTTGTCCTGACGCTAACTCTAGTTATCCTGACGCTAACCCTAGTTGTCCTGACGCTAACCCTACTTCTCCTGACGCTAACCCTAGTTGTCCTGACGCTAACCCTACTTGTCCTGACGCTAACCCTAGTTGTCCTGACGCTAACCCTAGTTGTCCTGACGCTAACCCTACTTGTCCTGACGCTAACCCTACTTGTCCTGACGCTAACCCTACTTGTCCTGACGCTAACCCTAGTTGTCCTGACGCTAACCCTAGTTGTCCTGACGCTAACCCTAGTTGTCCTGACGCCAACCCTAGTTGTCCTGACGCTAACCCTAGTTGTCCTGATGCTAACCCTAGTTGTCCTGACGCTAACCCTAGTTGACCTGACGCTAACCCTACTTGTCCTGACGCTAACCCTACTTGACCTGACGCTAACCCTACTTGTCCTGACGCTAACCCTAGTTGTCCTGACGCTAACCCTAGTTGTCCTGACGCTAACCCTAGTTGTCCTGACGCTAACTCTAGTTGTCCTGACGCTAACCCTAGTTGTCCTGACGCCAACCCTAGTTGTCCTGACGCTAACCCTAGTTGTCCTGACGCTAACCCTAGTTGTCCTGACGCTAACCCTAGTTGTCCTGACGCTAACCCTAGTTGACCTGACGCTAACCCTACTTGTCCTGACGCTAACCCTACTTGACCTGACGCTAACCCTACTTGTCCTGACGCTAACCCTAGTTGTCCTGACGCTAACCCTAGTTGTCCTGACGCTAACCCTAGTTGTCCTGACGCTAACCCTAGTTGTCCTGACGCTAACCCGAGTTGTCCTGACGCTAACCCTACTTGTCCTGATGCTAACTCTAGTTGTCCTGACGCTAACCCTAGTTGTCCTGACGCTAACCCTACTTGTCCTGACGCTAACCCTAGTTGTCCTGACGCTAACCCTAGTTGTCCTGACGCTAACCCTAGTTGTCCTGACGCTAACCCTACTTGTCCTGACGCTAACCCTAGTTGTCCTGACGCTAACCCTAGTTGTCCTGACGCTAACCCTAGTTGTCCTGACGCTAACCCTAGTTGACCTGACGCTAACCCTACTTGTCCTGACGCTAACCCTACTTGACCTGACGCTAACCCTACTTGTCCTGACGCTAACCCTAGTTGTCCTGACGCTAACCCTAGTTGTCCTGACGCTAACCCTAGTTGTCCTGACGCTAACCCTAGTTGTCCTGACACTAACCCTAGTTGTCCTGACGCTAACCCTAGTTGTCCTGACGCTAACCCTAGTTGTCCTGACGCTAACCCGAGTTGTCCTGACGCTAACCCTACTTGTCCTGACGCTAACCCTACTTGTCCTGTCTCTAACCCTAGTTGTCCTGACGCTAACCCTAGTTGTCCTGTCGCTAACCCTAGTTGTCCTGACGCTAACCCTAGTTGTCCTGATGCTAACCCTAGTTGTCCTGATGCTAACCCTAGTTGTCCTGACGCTAACCCTAGTTCTCCTGACGCTAACCCTAGTTGTCCTGATGCTAACCCTAGTTGTCCTGACGCTAACCCTAGTTGTCCTGACGCTAACCCTAGTTGTCCTGACGCTAACCCTACTTGTCCTGACGCTAACCCTAGTTGTCCTGACGCTAACCCTGCTTGTCCTGACGGTAACCCTACTTGTCCTGACGCTAACCCTACTTGTCCTGACGCTAACCCTACTTGTCCTGACGCTAACCCTAGTTGTCCTGACGCTAACCCTAGTTGTCCTGACGCTAACCTTACTTGTCCTGACGCTAACCCTAGTTGTCCTGACGCTAACCCTACTTGTCCTGACGCTAACCCTACTTGTCCTGATGCTAACCCTAGTTGTCCTGACGCTAACCCTAGTTATCCTGACGCTAACCCTACTTGTCCTGATGCTAACCCTAGTTGTCCTGACGCTAACCCTAGTTGTCCTGACGCTAACCCTAGTTGTCCTGACGCTAACCCTACTTGTCCTGACGCTAACCCTACTTGTCCTGACGCTAACCCTAGTTGTCCTGACGCTAACCCTACTTGTCCTGACGCTAACCCTAGTTGTCCTGACGCTAACTCTACTTGACCTGACGCTAACCCTACTTGTCCTGACGCTAACCCTAGTTGTCCTGACGCTAACCCTAGTTGTCCTGACGCTAACCCTACTTGTCCTGACGCTAACCCTAGTTGTCCTGACGCTAACCCTAGTTGTCCTGACGCTAACCCGAGTTGTCCTGATGCTAACCCTACTTGTCCTGATGCTAACTCTAGTTGTCCTGACGCTAACCCTAGTTGTCCTGACGCTAACCCTACTTGTCCTGACGCTAACCCTAGTTGTCCTGACGCTAACCCTAGTTGTCCTGACGCTAACCCTAGTTGTCCTGACGCTAACCCTACTTGTCCTGACGCTAACCCTACTTGTCCTGACGCTAACCCTAGTTGTCCTGACACTAACCCTAGTTGTCCTGACGCTAACCCTAGTTGTCCTGACGCTAACACTAGTTGTCCTGACGCTAACCCTAGTTGACCTGACGCTAACCCTACTTGTCCTGACGCTAACCCTACTTGACCTGACGCTAACCCTACTTGTCCTGACGCTAACCCTAGTTGTCCTGACGCTAACCCTAGTTGTCCTGACGCTAACCCTAGTTGTCCTGACGCTAACCCTAGTTGTCCTGACGCTAACCCTAGTTGTCCTGACGCTAACCCGAGTTGTCCTGACGCTAACCCTACTTGTCCTGACGCTAACCCTACTTGTCCTGTCTCTAACCCTAGTTGTCCTGACTCTAACCCTAGTTGTCCTGTCGCTAACCCTAGTTGTCCTGACGCTAACCCTAGTTGTCCTGATGCTAACCCTAGTTGTCCTGATGCTAACCCTAGTTGTCCTGACGCTAACCCTAGTTCTCCTGACGCTAACCCTAGTTGTCCTATTGCTAACCCTAGTTGTCCTGACGCTAACCCTAGTTGTCCTGACGCTAACCCTAGTTGTCCTGACGCTAACCCTACTTGTCCTGACGCTAACCCTAGTTGTCCTGACGCTAACCCTACTTGTCCTGACGCTAACCCTACTTGTCCTGACGCTAACCCTAGTTGTCCTGACGCTAACCCTAGTTGTCCTGACGCTAATCTTACTTGTCCTGACGCTAACCCTAGTTGTCCTGACGCTAACCCTACTTGTCCTGACGCTAACCCTACTTGTCCTGATGCTAACCCTAGTTGTCCTGACGCTAACCCTAGTTATCCTGACGCTAACCCTACTTGTCCTGATGCTAACCCTATTTGTCCTGACGCTAACCCTAGTTGTCCTGACGCTAACCCTAGTTGTCCTGACGCTAACCCTACTTGTCCTGACGCTAACCCTACTTGTCCTGACGCTAACCCTAGTTGTCCTGACGCTAACCCTACTTGTCCTGACGCTAACCCTAGTTGTCCTGACGCTAACTCTACTTGACCTGACGCTAACCCTACTTGTCCTGACGCTAACCCTAGTTGTCCTGATGCTAACCCTAGTTGTCCTGACGCTAACCCTAGTTGTCCTGACGCTAACCCTACTTGTCCTGACACTAACCCTAGTTGTCCTGACGCTAACCCTAGTTGTCCTGACGCTAACCCGAGTTGTCCTGACGCTAACCCTACTTGTCCTGACGCTAACCCTAGTTGTCCTGTCTCTAACCCTAGTTGTCCTGACGCTAACCCTAGTTGTCCTGACGCTAACCCTAGTTGTCCTGACGCTAACCCTAGTTGTCCTGATGCTAACCCTAGTTGTCCTGATGCTAACCCTAGTTGTTCTGACGCTAACCCTAGTTGTCCTGACGCTAACCCTAGTTGTCCTGATGCTAACCCTAGTTGTCCTGACGCTAACCCTACTTGTCCTGACGCTAACCCTAGTTGTCCTGACGCTAACCCTACTTGTCCTGACGCTAACCCTACTTGTCCTGACGCTAACCCTAGTTGTCCTGACGCTAACCCTAGTTGTCCTGACGCTAACCCTAGTTGTCCTGACGCTAACCTTACTTGCCTGACGCTAACCCTAGTTGTCCTGATGCTAACCCTAGTTATCCTGACGCTAACCCTACTTGTCCTGACGCTAACCCTAGTTGTCCTGACGCTAACCCTAGTTGTCCTGACGCTAACCCTAGTTGTCCTGACGCTAACCCGAGTTGTCCTGACGCTAACCCTACTTGTCCTGATGCTAACTCTAGTTGTCCTGACGCTAACCCTAGTTGTCCTGACGCTAACCCTACTTGTCCTGACGCTAACCCTAGTTGTCCTGACGCTAACCCTAGTTGTCCTGACGCTAACCCTAGTTGTCCTGACGCTAACCCTACTTGTCCTGACGCTAACCCTAGTTGTCCTGACGCTAACCCTAGTTGTCCTGACGCTAACCCTAGTTGTCCTGACGCTAACCCTAGTTGACCTGACGCTAACCCTACTTGTCCTGACGCTAACCCTACTTGACCTGACGCTAACCCTACTTGTCCTGACGCTAACCCTAGTTGTCCTGACGCTAACCCTAGTTGTCCTGACGCTAACCCTAGTTGTCCTGACGCTAACCCTAGTTGTCCTGACACTAACCCTAGTTGTCCTGACGCTAACCCTAGTTGTCCTGACGCTAACCCTAGTTGTCCTGACGCTAACCCGAGTTGTCCTGACGCTAACCCTACTTGTCCTGACGCTAACCCTACTTGTCCTGTCTCTAACCCTAGTTGTCCTGACGCTAACCCTAGTTGTCCTGTCGCTAACCCTAGTTGTCCTGACGCTAACCCTAGTTGTCCTGATGCTAACCCTAGTTGTCCTGATGCTAACCCTAGTTGTCCTGACGCTAACCCTAGTTCTCCTGACGCTAACCCTAGTTGTCCTGATGCTAACCCTAGTTGTCCTGACGCTAACCCTAGTTGTCCTGACGCTAACCCTAGTTGTCCTGACGCTAACCCTACTTGTCCTGACGCTAACCCTAGTTGTCCTGACGCTAACCCTGCTTGTCCTGACGCTAACCCTACTTGTCCTGACGCTAACCCTACTTGTCCTGACGCTAACCCTACTTGTCCTGACGCTAACCCTAGTTGTCCTGACGCTAACCCTAGTTGTCCTGACGCTAACCTTACTTGTCCTGACGCTAACCCTAGTTGTCCTGACGCTAACCCTACTTGTCCTGACGCTAACCCTACTTGTCCTGATGCTAACCCTAGTTGTCCTGACGCTAACCCTAGTTATCCTGACGCTAACCCTACTTGTCCTGATGCTAACCCTAGTTGTCCTGACGCTAACCCTAGTTGTCCTGACGCTAACCCTAGTTGTCCTGACGCTAACCCTACTTGTCCTGACGCTAACCCTACTTGTCCTGACGCTAACCCTAGTTGTCCTGACGCTAACCCTACTTGTCCTGACGCTAACCCTAGTTGTCCTGACGCTAACTCTACTTGACCTGACGCTAACCCTACTTGTCCTGACGCTAACCCTAGTTGTCCTGACGCTAACCCTAGTTGTCCTGACGCTAACCCTACTTGTCCTGACGCTAACCCTAGTTGTCCTGACGCTAACCCTAGTTGTCCTGACGCTAACCCGAGTTGTCCTGATGCTAACCCTACTTGTCCTGATGCTAACTCTAGTTGTCCTGACGCTAACCCTAGTTGTCCTGACGCTAACCCTACTTGTCCTGACGCTAACCCTAGTTGTCCTGACGCTAACCCTAGTTGTCCTGACGCTAACCCTAGTTGTCCTGACGCTAACCCTACTTGTCCTGACGCTAACCCTACTTGTCCTGACGCTAACCCTAGTTGTCCTGACGCTAACCCTTGTTGTCCTGACTCTAACCCTAGTTGTCCTGACGCTAACCCTAGTTGTCCTGACGCTAACCCTAGTTGACCTGACGCTAACCCTACTTGTCCTGACGCTAACCCTACTTGACCTGACGCTAACCCTACTTGTCCTGACGCTAACCCTAGTTGTCCTGACGCTAACCCTAGTTGTCCTGACGCTAACCCTAGTTGTCCTGACGCTAACCCTAGTTGTCCTGACGCTAACCCGAGTTGTCCTGACGCTAACCCTACTTGTCCTGACGCTAACCCTACTTGTCCTGTCTCTAACCCTAGTTGTCCTGACTCTAACCCTAGTTGTCCTGTCGCTAACCCTAGTTGTCCTGACGCTAACCCTAGTTGTCCTGATGCTAACCCTAGTTGTCCTGATGCTAACCCTAGTTGTCCTGACGCTAACCCTAGTTCTCCTGACGCTAACCCTAGTTGTCCTGATGCTAACCCTAGTTGTCCTGACGCTAACCCTAGTTGTCCTGACGCTAACCCTAGTTGTCCTGACGCTAACCCTACTTGTCCTGACGCTAACCCTAGTTGTCCTGACGCTAACCCTACTTGTCCTGACGCTAACCCTACTTGTCCTGACGCTAACCCTACTTGTCCTGACGCTAACCCTAGTTGTCCTGACGCTAATCTTACTTGTCCTGACGCTAACCCTAGTTGTCCTGACGCCAACCCTACTTGTCCTGACGCTAACCCTACTTGTCCTGATGCTAACCCTAGTTGTCCTGACGCTAACCCTAGTTATCCTGACGCTAACCCTACTTGTCCTGATGCTAACCCTATTTGTCCTGACGCTAACCCTAGTTGTCCTGACGCTAACCCTAGTTGTCCTGACGCTAACCCTACTTGTCCTGACGCTAACCCTACTTGTCCTGACGCTAACCCTAGTTGTCCTGACGCTAACCCTACTTGTCCTGACGCTAACCCTAGTTGTCCTGACGCTAACTCTACTTGACCTGACGCTAACCCTACTTGTCCTGACGCTAACCCTAGTTGTCCTGATGCTAACCCTAGTTGTCCTGTCTCTAACCCTAGTTGTCCTGACGCTAACCCTAGTTGTCCTGACGCTAACCCTAGTTGTCCTGACGCTAACCCTAGTTGTCCTGATGCTAACCCTAGTTGTCCTGATGCTAACCCTAGTTGTCCTGACGCTAACCCTAGTTGTCCTGATGCTAACCCTAGTTGTCCTGATGCTAACCCTAGTTGTCCTGACGCTAACCCTACTTGTCCTGATGCTAACCCTAGTTGTCCTGACGCTAACCCTACTTGTCCTGACGCTAACCCTACTTGTCCTGACGCTAACCCTAGTTGTCCTGACGCTAACCCTAGTTGTCCTGACGCTAACCTTACTTGTCCTGACGCTAACCCTAGTTGTCCTGACGCTAACCCTAGTTATCCTGACGCTAACCCTACTTGTCCTGACGCTAACCCTAGTTGTCCTGACGCTAACCCTAGTTGTCCTGACGCTAACCCTAGTTGTCCTGACGCTAACCCTAGTTGTCCTGACGCTAACCCTACTTGTCCTGACGCTAACCCTAGTTGTCCTGACGCTAACCCTAGTTGTCCTGACGCTAACCCTAGTTGTCCTGACGCTAACACTAGTTGTCCTGACGCTAACCCTAGTTGACCTGACGCTAACCCTACTTGTCCTGACGCTAACCCTACTTGACCTGACGCTAACCCTACTTGTCCTGACGCTAACCCTAGTTGTCCTGACGCTAACCCTAGTTGTCCTGACGCTAACCCTAGTTGTCCTGACGCTAACCCTAGTTGTCCTGACGCTAACCCGAGTTGTCCTGACGCTAACCCTACTTGTCCTGACGCTAACCCTACTTGTCCTGTCTCTAACCCTAGTTGTCCTGACTCTAACCCTAGTTGTCCTGTCGCTAACCCTAGTTGTCCTGACGCTAACCCTAGTTGTCCTGATGCTAACCCTAGTTGTCCTGATGCTAACCCTAGTTGTCCTGACGCTAACCCTAGTTCTCCTGACGCTAACCCTAGTTGTCCTGATGCTAACCCTAGTTGTCCTGACGCTAACCCTAGTTGTCCTGACGCTAACCCTAGTTGTCCTGACGCTAACCCTACTTGTCCTGACGCTAACCCTAGTTGTCCTGACGCTAACCCTACTTGTCCTGACGCTAACCCTACTTGTCCTGACGCTAACCCTAGTTGTCCTGATGCTAACCCTAGTTGTCCTGACGCTAATCTTACTTGTCCTGACGCTAACCCTAGTTGTCCTGACGCTAACCCTACTTGTCCTGACGCTAACCCTACTTGTCCTGATGCTAACCCTAGTTGTCCTGACGCTAACCCTAGTTATCCTGACGCTAACCCTACTTGTCCTGATGCTAACCCTATTTGTCCTGACGCTAACCCTAGTTGTCCTGACGCTAACCCTAGTTGTCCTGACGCTAACCCTACTTGTCCTGACGCTAACCCTACTTGTCCTGACGCTAACCCTAGTTGTCCTGACGCTAACCCTAGTTGTCCTGATGCTAACCCTAGTTGTCCTGACGCTAACCCTAGTTGTCCTGACGCTAACCCTACTTGTCCTGACACTAACCCTAGTTGTCCTGACGCTAACCCTAGTTGTCCTGACGCTAACCCGAGTTGTCCTGACGCTAACCCTACTTGTCCTGACGCTAACCCTAGTTGTCCTGTCTCTAACCCTAGTTGTCCTGACGCTAACCCTAGTTGTCCTGACGCTAACCCTAGTTGTCCTGACGCTAACCCTAGTTGTCCTGATGCTAACCCTAGTTGTCCTGATGCTAACCCTAGTTGTCCTGACGCTAACCCTAGTTGTCCTGACGCTAACCCTAGTTGTCCTGATGCTAACCCTAGTTGTCCTGACGCTAACCCTACTTGTCCTGACGCTAACCCTAGTTGTCCTGACGCTAACCCTACTTGTCCTGACGCTAACCCTACTTGTCCTGACGCTAACCCTACTTGTCCTGACGCTAACCCTAGTTGTCCTGACGCTAACCCTAGTTGTCCTGACGCTAACCTTACTTGTCCTGACGCTAACCCTAGTTGTCCTGACGCTAACCCTAGTTATCCTGACGCTAACCCTACTTGTCCTGACGCTAACCCTAGTTGTCCTGACGCTAACCCTAGTTGTCCTGACGCTAACCCTAGTTGTCCTGACGCTAACCCTACTTGTCCTGACGCTAACCCTACTTGTCCTGACGCTAACCCTAGTTGTCCTGACGCTAACCCTAGTTGTCCTGACGCTAACCCTAGTTGTCCTGACGCTAACCCTAGTTGTCCTTACGCTAACCCTAGTTGTCCTGACGCTAACCCTACTTGTCCTGACGCTAACCCTAGTTGTCCTGACGCTAACCCTAGTTGTCCTGACGCTAATCCTACTTGTCCTGACGCCAACCCTAGTTGTCCTGACGCTAACCCTAGTTGTCCTGACGCTAACCCTAGTTGTCCTGACGCTAACACTAGTTGTCCTGACGCTAACCCTAGTTGACCTGACGCTAACCCTACTTGTCCTGACGCTAACCCTACTTGACCTGACGCTAACCCTACTTGTCCTGACGCTAACCCTAGTTGTCCTGACGCTAACCCTAGTTGTCCTGACGCTAACCCTAGTTGTCCTGACGCTAACCCTAGTTGTCCTGACGCTAACCCGAGTTGTCCTGACGCTAACCCTACTTGTCCTGACGCTAACCCTACTTGTCCTGTCTCTAACCCTAGTTGTCCTGACTCTAACCCTAGTTGTCCTGTCGCTAACCCTAGTTGTCCTGACGCTAACCCTAGTTGTCCTGATGCTAACCCTAGTTGTCCTGATGCTAACCCTAGTTGTCCTGACGCTAACCCTAGTTCTCCTGACGCTAACCCTAGTTGTCCTGATGCTAACCCTAGTTGTCCTGACGCTAACCCTAGTTGTCCTGACGCTAACCCTAGTTGACCTGACGCTAACCCTACTTGTCCTGACGCTAACCCTAGTTGACCTGACGCTAACCCTACTTGTCCTGACGCTAACCCTAGTTGTCCTGACGCTAACCCTACTTGTCCTGACGCTAACCCTACTTGTCCTGACGCTAACCCTAGTTGTCCTGATGCTAACCCTAGTTGTCCTGACGCTAATCTTACTTGTCCTGACGCTAACCCTAGTTGTCCTGACGCTAACCCTACTTGTCCTGACGCTAACCCTACTTGTCCTGATGCTAACCCTAGTTGTCCTGACGCTAACCCTAGTTATCCTGACGCTAACCCTACTTGTCCTGATGCTAACCCTATTTGTCCTGACGCTAACCCTAGTTGTCCTGACGCTAACCCTAGTTGTCCTGACGCTAACCCTACTTGTCCTGACGCTAACCCTAGTTGTCCTGACGCTAACCCTACTTGTCCTGACGCTAACCCTAGTTGTCCTGACGCTAACTCTACTTGACCTGACGCTAACCCTACTTGTCCTGACGCTAACCCTAGTTGTCCTGATGCTAACCCTAGTTGTCCTGACGCTAACCCTAGTTGTCCTGACGCTAACCCTACTTGTCCTGACACTAACCCTAGTTGTCCTGACGCTAACCCTAGTTGTCCTGACGCTAACCCGAGTTGTCCTGACGCTAACCCTACTTGTCCTGACGCTAACCCTAGTTGTCCTGTCTCTAACCCTAGTTGTCCTGACGCTAACCCTAGTTGTCCTGACGCTAACCCTAGTTGTCCTGACGCTAACCCTAGTTGTCCTGATGCTAACCCTAGTTGTCCTGATGCTAACCCTAGTTGTCCTGACGCTAACCCTAGTTGTCCTGACGCTAACCCTAGTTGTCCTGATGCTAACCCTAGTTGTCCTGACGCTAACCCTACTTGTCCTGACGCTAACCCTAGTTGTCCTGACGCTAACCCTACTTGTCCTGACGCTAACCCTACTTGTCCTGACGCTAACCCTACTTGTCCTGACGCTAACCCTAGTTGTCCTGACGCTAACCCTAGTTGTCCTGACGCTAACCTTACTTGTCCTGACGCTAACCCTAGTTGTCCTGACGCTAACCCTAGTTATCCTGACGCTAACCCTACTTGTCCTGACGCTAACCCTAGTTGTCCTGACGCTAACCCTAGTTGTCCTGACGCTAACCCTAGTTGTCCTGACGCTAACCCTACTTGTCCTGATGCTAACCCTACTTGTCCTGACGCTAACCCTAGTTGTCCTGACGCTAACCCTAGTTGTCCTGACGCTAACCCTAGTTGTCCTGACGCTAACCCTAGTTGTCCTTACGCTAACCCTAGTTGTCCTGATGCTAACCCTACTTGTCCTGACGCTAACCCTAGTTGTCCTGACGCTAACCCTAGTTGTCCTGACGCTAATCCTACTTGTCCTGACGCCAACCCTAGTTGTCCTGACGCTAACCCTAGTTGTCCTGACGCTAACCCTAGTTGTCTTGACGCTAACCCTACTTGTCCTGACGCTAACCCTAGTTGTCCTGACGCTAACCCTAGTTGTCCTGACGCTAACCCTACTTGTCCTGACGCTAACCCTAGTTGTCCTGACGCTAACCCTAGTTGTCCTGACGCTAACTCTAGTTATCCTGACGCTAACCCTAGTTGTCCTGACGCTAACCCTACTTGTCCTGACGCTAACCCTAGTTGTCCTGACGCTAACCCTACTTGTCCTGACGCTAACCCTAGTTGTCCTGACGCTAACCCTAGTTGTCCTGACGCTAACCCTAGTTGTCCTGACGCTAACCCTAGTTGTCCTGACGCCAACCCTAGTTGTCCTGACGCTAACCCTAGTTGTCCTGACGCTAACCCTAGTTGTCCTGACGCTAACCCTAGTTGTCCTGACGCTAACCCTAGTTGACCTGACGCTAACCCTACTTGTCCTGACGCTAACCCTACTTGACCTGACGCTAACCCTACTTGTCCTGACGCTAACCCTAGTTGTCCTGACGCTAACCCTAGTTGTCCTGACGCTAACCCTAGTTGTCCTGACGCTAACCCTAGTTGTCCTGACGCTAACCCTACTTGTCCTGACGCTAACCCTAGTTGTCCTGACGCTAACCCTAGTTGTCCTGACGCTAACCCTAGTTGTCCTGACGCTAACCCTACTTGTCCTGACGCTAACCCTACTTGTCCTGACGCTAACCCTAGTTGTCCTGACGCTAATCCTACTTGTCCTGACGCCAACCCTAGTTGTCCTGACGCTAACCCTAGTTGTCCTGACGCTAACCCTACTTGTCCTGACGCTAACCCTAGTTGTCCTGATGCTAACCCTAGTTGTCCTGACGCTAATCTTACTTGTCCTGACGCTAACCCTAGTTGTCCTGACGCTAACCCTACTTGTCCTGACGCTAACCCTACTTGTCCTGATGCTAACCCTAGTTGTCCTGACGCTAACCCTAGTTATCCTGACGCTAACCCTACTTGTCCTGATGCTAACCCTATTTGTCCTGACGCTAACCCTAGTTGTCCTGACGCTAACCCTAGTTGTCCTGACGCTAACCCTACTTGTCCTGACGCTAACCCTACTTGTCCTGACGCTAACCCTAGTTGTCCTGACGCTAACCCTACTTGTCCTGACGCTAACCCTAGTTGTCCTGACGCTAACTCTACTTGACCTGACGCTAACCCTACTTGTCCTGACGCTAACCCTAGTTGTCCTGATGCTAACCCTAGTTGTCCTGACGCTAACCCTAGTTGTCCTGACGCTAACCCTACTTGTCCTGACACTAACCCTAGTTGTCCTGACGCTAACCCTAGTTGTCCTGACGCTAACCCGAGTTGTCCTGACGCTAACCCTACTTGTCCTGACGCTAACCCTAGTTGTCCTGTCTCTAACCCTAGTTGTCCTGACGCTAACCCTAGTTGTCCTGACGCTAACCCTAGTTGTCCTGACGCTAACCCTAGTTGTCCTGATGCTAACCCTAGTTGTCCTGATGCTAACCCTAGTTGTCCTGACGCTAACCCTAGTTGTCCTGACGCTAACCCTAGTTGTCCTGATGCTAACCCTAGTTGTCCTGACGCTAACCCTACTTGTCCTGACGCTAACCCTAGTTGTCCTGACGCTAACCCTACTTGTCCTGACGCTAACCCTACTTGTCCTGACGCTAACCCTACTTGTCCTGACGCTAACCCTAGTTGTCCTGACGCTAACCCTAGTTGTCCTGACGCTAACCTTACTTGTCCTGACGCTAACCCTAGTTGTCCTGACGCTAACCCTAGTTATCCTGACGCTAACCCTACTTGTCCTGACGCTAACCCTAGTTGTCCTGACGCTAACCCTAGTTGTCCTGACGCTAACCCTAGTTGTCCTGACGCTAACCCTACTTGTCCTGATGCTAACCCTACTTGTCCTGACGCTAACCCTAGTTGTCCTGACGCTAACCCTAGTTGTCCTGACGCTAACCCTAGTTGTCCTGACGCTAACCCTAGTTGTCCTTACGCTAACCCTAGTTGTCCTGACGCTAACCCTACTTGTCCTGACGCTAACCCTAGTTGTCCTGACGCTAACCCTAGTTGTCCTGACGATAATCCTACTTGTCCTGACGCCAACCCTAGTTGTCCTGACGCTAACCCTAGTTGTCCTGACGCTAACCCTAGTTGTCTTGACGCTAACCCTACTTGTCCTGACGCTAACCCTAGTTGTCCTGACGCTAACCCTAGTTGTCCTGACGCTAACCCTACTTGTCCTGACGCTAACCCTAGTTGTCCTGACGCTAACCCTAGTTGTCCTGACACTAACTCTAGTTATCCTGACGCTAACCCTAGTTGTCCTGACGCTAACCCTACTTGTCCTGACGCTAACCCTAGTTGTCCTGACGCTAACCCTACTTGTCCTGACGCTAACCCTAGTTGTCCTGACGCTAACCCTAGTTGTCCTGACGCTAACCCTACTTGTCCTGACGCTAACCCTAGTTGTCCTGACGCTAACCCTACTTGTCCTGACGCTAACCCTAGTTGTCCTGACGCTAACCCTAGTTGTCCTGACGCTAACCCTAGTTGTCCTGACGCTAACCCTAGTTGTCCTGACGCCAACCCTAGTTGTCCTGACGCTAACCCTAGTTGTCCTGACGCTAACCCTAGTTGTCCTGACGCTAACCCTAGTTGTCCTGACGCTAACCCTAGTTGACCTGACGCTAACCCTACTTGTCCTGACGCTAACCCTACTTGACCTGACGCTAACCCTACTTGTCCTGACGCTAACCCTAGTTGTCCTGACGCTAACCCTAGTTGTCCTGACGCTAACCCTAGTTGTCCTGACGCTAACCCTAGTTGTCCTGACGCTAACCCTACTTGTCCTGACGCTAACCCTAGTTGTCCTGACGCTAACCCTAGTTGTCCTGACGCTAACCCGAGTTGTCCTGACGCTAACCCTACTTGTCCTGACGCTAACTCTAGTTGTCCTGACGCTAACCCTAGTTGTCCTGACGCTAACCCTACTTGTCCTGACGCTAACCCTAGTTGTCCTGACGCTAACCCTAGTTGTCCTGACGCTAACCCTAGTTGTCCTGAAGCTAACCCTACTTGTCCTGACGCTAACCCTACTTGTCCTGACGCTAACCCTAGTTGTCCTGACGCTAATCCTACTTGTCCTGACGCCAACCCTAGTTGTCCTGACGCTAACCCTAGTTGTCCTGACGCTAACCCTAGTTGTCCTGACGCTAACCCTACTTGTCCTGACGCTAACCCTAGTTGTCCTGACGCTAACCCTACTTGTCCTGACGCTAACCCTACTTGTCCTGACGCTAACCCTACTTGTCCTGACGCTAACCCTAGTTGTCCTGACGCTAACCCTAGTTGTCCTGACGCTAACCTTACTTGTCCTGACGCTAACCCTAGTTGTCCTGACGCTAACCCTAGTTATCCTGACGCTAACCCTACTTGTCCTGACGCTAACCCTAGTTGTCCTGACGCTAACCCTAGTTGTCCTGATGCTAACCCTAGTTGTCCTGACGCTAACCCTACTTGTCCTGATGCTAACCCTACTTGTCCTGACGCTAACCCTAGTTGTCCTGACGCTAACCCTAGTTGTCCTGACGCTAACCCTAGTTGTCCTGACGCTAACCCTAGTTGTCCTTACGCTAACCCTAGTTGTCCTGACGCTAACCCTACTTGTCCTGACGCTAACCCTAGTTGTCCTGACGCTAACCCTAGTTGTCCTGACGCTAATCCTACTTGTCCTGACGCCAACCCTAGTTGTCCTGACGCTAACCCTAGTTGTCCTGACGCTAACCCTAGTTGTCTTGACGCTAACCCTCCTTGTCCTGACGCTAACCCTAGTTGTCCTGACGCTAACCCTAGTTGTCCTGACGCTAACCCTACTTGTCCTGACGCTAACCCTAGTTGTCCTGACGCTAACCCTAGTTGTCCTGACACTAACTCTAGTTATCCTGACGCTAACCCTAGTTGTCCTGACGCTAACCCTACTTGTCCTGACGCTAACCCTAGTTGTCCTGACGCTAACCCTACTTGTCCTGACGCTAACCCTAGTTGTCCTGACGCTAACCCTAGTTGTCCTGACGCTAACCCTACTTGTCCTGACGCTAACCCTAGTTGTCCTGACGCTAACCCTACTTGTCCTGACGCTAACCCTAGTTGTCCTGACGCTAACCCTAGTTGTCCTGACGCTAACCCTAGTTGTCCTGACGCTAACCCTAGTTGTCCTGACGCCAACCCTAGTTGTCCTGACGCTAACCCTAGTTGTCCTGACGCTAACCCTAGTTGTCCTGACGCTAACCCTAGTTGTCCTGACGCTAACCCTAGTTGACCTGACGCTAACCCTACTTGTCCTGACGCTAACCCTACTTGACCTGACGCTAACCCTACTTGTCCTGACGCTAACCCTAGTTGTCCTGACGCTAACCCTAGTTGTCCTGACGCTAACCCTAGTTGTCCTGACGCTAACCCTAGTTGTCCTGACGCTAACCCTACTTGTCCTGACGCTAACCCTAGTTGTCCTGACGCTAACCCTAGTTGTCCTGACGCTAACCCGAGTTGTCCTGACGCTAACCCTACTTGTCCTGACGCTAACTCTAGTTGTCCTGACGCTAACCCTAGTTGTCCTGACGCTAACCCTACTTGTCCTGACGCTAACCCTAGTTGTCCTGACGCTAACCCTAGTTGTCCTGACGCTAACCCTAGTTGTCCTGAAGCTAACCCTACTTGTCCTGACGCTAACCCTACTTGTCCTGACGCTAACCCTAGTTGTCCTGACGCTAATCCTACTTGTCCTGACGCCAACCCTAGTTGTCCTGACGCTAACCCTAGTTGTCCTGACGCTAACCCTAGTTGTCCTGACGCTAACCCTACTTGTCCTGACGCTAACCCTAGTTGTCCTGACGCTAACCCTAGTTGTCCTGACGCTAACCCTACTTGTCCTGACGCTAACCCTAGTTGTCCTGACGCTAACCCTAGTTGTCCTGACGCTAACTCTAGTTATCCTGACGCTAACCCTAGTTGTCCTGACGCTAACCCTAGTTGTCCTGATGCTAACCCTACTTGTCCTGACGCTAACCCTACTTGTCCTGACGCTAACCCTAGTTGTCCTGACGCTAACCCTAGTTGTCCTGACTCTAACCCTAGTTGTCCTGACGCTAACCCTAGTTGTCCTTACGCTAACCCTACTTGTCCTGACGCTAACCCTAGTTGTCCTGACGCTAACCCTACTTGTCCTGACGCTAACCCTAGTTGTCCTGACGCTAACCCTAGTTGTCCTGACGCTAACCCTAGTTGTCCTGACGCTAACTCTAGTTGTCCTGACGCTAACCCTAGTTGTCCTGACGCCAACCCTAGTTGTCCTGACGCTAACCCTAGTTGTCCTGACGCTAACCCTCGTTGTCCTGACGCTAACCCTAGTTGTCCTGACGCTAACCCTAGTTGACCTGACGCTAACCCTACTTGTCCTGACGCTAACCCTACTTGACCTGACGCTAACCCTACTTGTCCTGACGCTAACCCTAGTTGTCCTGACGCTAACCCTAGTTGTCCTGACGCTAACCTTACTTGTCCTGACGCTAACCCTAGTTGTCCTGACGCTAACCCTACTTGTCCTGACGCTAACCCTACTTGTCCTGATGCTAACCCTAGTTGTCCTGACGCTAACCCTAGTTATCCTGACGCTAACCCTACTTGTCCTGACGCTAACCCTAGTTGTCCTGACGCTAACCCTAGTTGTCCTGACGCTAACCCTAGTTGTCCTGACGCTAACCCTACTTGTCCTGATGCTAACCCTACTTGTCCTGACGCTAACCCTAGTTGTCCTGACGCTAACCCTAGTTGTCCTGACGCTAACCCTAGTTGTCCTGACGCTAACCCTAGTTGTCCTTACGCTAACCCTAGTTGTCCTGACGCTAACCCTACTTGTCCTGACGCTAACCCTAGTTGTCCTGACGCTAACCCTAGTTGTCCTGACGCTAATCCTACTTGTCCTGACGCCAACCCTAGTTGTCCTGACGCTAACCCTAGTTGTCCTGACGCTAACCCTAGTTGTCTTGACGCTAACCCTACTTGTCCTGACGCTAACCCTAGTTGTCCTGACGCTAACCCTAGTTGTCCTGACGCTAACCCTACTTGTCCTGACGCTAACCCTAGTTGTCCTGACGCTAACCCTAGTTGTCCTGACGCTAACTCTAGTTATCCTGACGCTAACCCTAGTTGTCCTGACGATAACCCTACTTGTCCTGACGCTAACCCTAGTTGTCCTGACGCTAACCCTACTTGTCCTGACGCTAACCCTAGTTGTCCTGACGCTAACACTAGTTGTCCTGACGCTAACCCTACTTGTCCTGACGCTAACCCTAGTTGACCTGACGCTAACCCTACTTGTCCTGACGCTAACCCTAGTTGTCCTGACGCTAACCCTAGTTGTCCTGACGCTAACCCTAGTTGTCCTGACGCTAACCCTAGTTGTCCTGACGCCAACCCTAGTTGTCCTGACGCTAACCCTAGTTGTCCTGACGCTAACCCTAGTTGTCCTGACGCTAACCCTAGTTGTCCTGACGCTAACCCTAGTTGACCTGACGCTAACCCTACTTGTCCTGACGCTAACCCTACTTGACCTGACGCTAACCCTACTTGTCCTGACGCTAACCCTAGTTGTCCTGACGCTAACCCTAGTTGTCCTGACGCTAACCCTAGTTGTCCTGACGCTAACCCTACTTGTCCTGACGCTAACCCTAGTTGTCCTGACGCTAACCCTAGTTGTCCTGACGCTAACCCGAGTTGTCCTGACGCTAACCCTACTTGTCCTGACGCTAACTCTAGTTGTCCTGACGCTAACCCTAGTTGTCCTGACGCTAACCCTACTTGTCCTGACGCTAACCCTAGTTGTCCTGACGCTAACCCTAGTTGTCCTGACGCTAACCCTAGTTGTCCTGACGCTAACCCTACTTGTCCTGACGCTAACCCTACTTGTCCTGACGCTAACCCTAGTTGTCCTGACGCTAATCCTACTTGTCCTGACGCCAACCCTAGTTGTCCTGACGCTAACCCTAGTTGTCCTGACGCTAACCCTAGTTGTCCTGACGCTAACCCTACTTGTCCTGACGCTAACCCTAGTTGTCCTGACGCTAACCCTAGTTGTCCTGACGCTAACCCTACTTGTCCTGACGCTAACCCTAGTTGTCCTGACGCTAACCCTAGTTGTCCTGACGCTAACTCTAGTTATCCTGACGCTAACCCTACTTGTCCTGACGCTAACCCTAGTTGTCCTGACGCTAACCCTAGTTGTCCTGACGCTAACCCTACTTGTCCTGACGCTAACCCTAGTTGTCCTGACGCTAACCCTAGTTGTCCTGACGCTAACCCGAGTTGTCCTGACGCTAACCCTACTTGTCCTGATGCTAACTCTAGTTGTCCTGACGCTAACCCTAGTTGTCCTGACGCTAACCCTACTTGTCCTGACGCTAACCCTAGTTGTCCTGACGCTAACCCTAGTTGTCCTGACGCTAACCCTAGTTGTCCTGACGCTAACCCTACTTGTCCTGACGCTAACCCTACTTGTCCTGACGCTAACCCTAGTTGTCCTGATGCTAACCCTAGTTGTCCTGACGCTAACCCTAGTTGTCCTGACGCTAACCCTAGTTGACCTGACGCTAACCCTACTTGTCCTGACGCTAACCCTACTTGACCTGACGCTAACCCTACTTGTCCTGACGCTAACCCTAGTTGTCCTGACGCTAACCCTAGTTGTCCTGACGCTAACCCTACTTGTCCTGACGCTAACCCTAGTTGTCCTGACGCTAACCCTAGTTGTCCTGACGCTAACCCTAGTTGTCCTGACGCTAACCCTAGTTGTCCTGACGCTAACCCTACTTGTCCTGACGCTAACCCTACTTGTCCTGACGCTAACCCTAGTTGTCCTGATGCTAACCCTAGTTGTCCTGACGCTAACCCTAGTTGTCCTGACGCTAACCCTAGTTGTCCTGACGCTAACCCTAGTTGACCTGACGCTAACCCTACTTGTCCTGACGCTAACCCTACTTGACCTGACGCTAACCCTACTTGTCCTGACGCTAACCCTACTTGTCCTGACGCTAACCCTAGTTGTCCTGACGCTAACCCTAGTTGTCCTGACGCTAACCCTAGTTGTCCTGACACTAACCCTAGTTGTCCTGACGCTAACCCTAGTTGTCCTGACGCTAACCCTAGTTGTCCTGACGCTAACCCGAGTTGTCCTGATGCTAACCCTACTTGTCCTGACGCTAACCCTACTTGTCCTGTCTCTAACCCTAGTTGTCCTGACGCTAACCCTAGTTGTCCTGTCGCTAACCCTAGTTGTCCTGACGCTAACCCTAGTTGTCCTGATGCTAACCCTAGTTGTCCTGATGCTAACCCTAGTTGTCCTGACGCTAACCCTAGTTCTCCTGACGCTAACCCTAGTTGTCCTGATGCTAACCCTAGTTGTCCTGACGCTAACCCTAGTTGTCCTGACGCTAACCCTAGTTGTCCTGACGCTAACCCTACTTGTCCTGACGCTAACCCTAGTTGTCCTGACGCTAACCCTACTTGTCCTGACGCTAACCCTACTTGTCCTGACGCTAACCCTACTTGTCCTGACGCTAACCCTACTTGTCCTGACGCTAACCCTAGTTGTCCTGACGCTAACCCTAGTTGTCCTGACGCTAACCTTACTTGTCCTGACGCTAACCCTAGTTGTCCTGACGCTAACCCTACTTGTCCTGACGCTAACCCTACTTGTCCTGATGCTAACCCTAGTTGTCCTGACGCTAACCCTAGTTATCCTGACGCTAACCCTACTTGTCCTGATGCTAACCCTAGTTGTCCTGACGCTAACCCTAGTTGTCCTGACGCTAACTCTAGTTGTCCTGACGCTAACCCTACTTGTCCTGACGCTAACCCTACTTGTCCTGACGCTAACCCTAGTTGTCCTGACGCTAACCCTAGTTGTCCTGACGCTAACCCTAGTTGTCCTGACGCTAACCCTAGTTGTCCTGACGCTAACCCTGGTTGTCCTGACGCTAACCCTAGTTGTCCTGACGCTAACCCTAGTTGTCCTGACGCTAACCCTACTTGTCCTGATGCTAACCCTACTTGTCCTGACGCTAACCCTAGTTGTCCTGACGCTAACCCTAGTTGTCCTGATGCTAACCCTAGTTGTCCTGACGCTAACCCTACTTGTCCTGACGCTAACCCTACTTGTCCTGAC
This sequence comes from Phyllobates terribilis, assembly GCF_046119375.1. Taxonomy (NCBI): domain Eukaryota; kingdom Metazoa; phylum Chordata; class Amphibia; order Anura; family Dendrobatidae; genus Phyllobates; species Phyllobates terribilis. Next base: position 496,472 of record NW_027363676.1, on the reverse strand, counting down.
GCTAACCCTAGTTGTCCTGACGCTAACCCTAGTTGTCCTGACGCTAACTCTAGTTGTCCTGACACTAACCCTACTTGTCCTGATGCTAACCCTACTTGTCCTGACGCTAACCCTAGTTGTCCTGACGCTAACCCTAGTTGTCCTGACGCTAACCCTAGTTGTCCTGACTCTAACCCTAGTTGTCCTTACGCTAACCCTAGTTGTCCTGACGCTAACCCTACTTGTCCTGACGCTAACCCTAGTTGTCCTGACGCTAACCCTAGTTGTCCTGACGCTAATCCTACTTGTCCTGATGCCAACCCTAGTTGTCCTGACGCTAACCCTAGTTGTCCTGACGCTAACCCTAGTTGTCCTGACGCTAACCCTACTTGTCCTGACGCTAACCCTAGTTGTCCTGACGCTAACCCTAGTTGTCCTGACGCTAACCCTACTTGTCCTGACGCTAACCCTAGTTGTCCTGACGCTAACCCTAGTTGTCCTGACGCTAACCCTAGTTGTCCTGATGCTAACCCGAGTTGTCCTGACGCTAACCCTACTTGTCCTGACGCTAACTCTAGTTGTCCTGACGCTAACCCTAGTTGTCCTGACGCTAACCCTACTTGTCCTGACGCTAACCCTAGTTGTCCTGACGCTAACCCTAGTTGTCCTGACGCTAACCCTAGTTGTCCTGACGCTAACCCTACTTGTCCTGACGCTAACCCTACTTGTCCTGACGCTAACCCTAGTTGTCCTGACGCTAATCCTACTTGTCCTGACGCCAACCCTAGTTGTCCTGACGCTAACCCTAGTTGTCCTGACGCTAACCCTAGTTGTCCTGACGCTAACCCTACTTGTCCTGACGCTAACCCTAGTTGTCCTGACGCTAACCCTACTTGTCCTGACGCTAACCCTAGTTGTCCTGACGCTAACCCTAGTTGTCCTGACGCTAACTCTAGTTATCCTGACGCTAACCCTAGTTGTCCTGACGCTAACCCTAGTTGTCCTGACGCTAACCCTAGTTGTCCTGACGCTAACCCTACTTGTCCTGACGCTAACCCTAGTTGTCCTGACTCTAACCCTAGTTGTCCTGACGCTAACCCTAGTTGTCCTGACGCTAACCCTACTTGTCCTGACGCTAACCCTAGTTGTCCTGACGCTAACCCTACTTGTCCTGACGCTAACCCTAGTTGTCATGACGCTAACCCTAGTTGTCCTGACGCTAACCCTAGTTGTCCTGACGCTAACTCTAGTTGTCCTGACGCTAACCCTAGTTGTCCTGACGCCAACCCTAGTTGTCCTGACGCTAACCCTAGTTGTCCTGACGCTAACCCTAGTTGTCCTGACGCTAACCCTAGTTGTCCTGACGCTAACCCTAGTTGACCTGACGCTAACCCTACTTGTCCTGACGCTAACCCTACTTGACCTGACGCTAACCCTACTTGTCCTGACGCTAACCCTAGTTGTCCTGACGCTAACCCTAGTTGTCCTGACGCTAACCCTACTTGTCCTGACGCTAACCCTAGTTGTCCTGACGCTAACCCTAGTTGTCCTGACGCTAACCCGAGTTGTCCTGACGCTAACCCTACTTGTCCTGATGCTAACTCTAGTTGTCCTGACGCTAACCCTAGTTGTCCTGACGCTAACCCTACTTGTCCTGACGCTAACCCTAGTTGTCCTGACGCTAACCCTAGTTGTCCTGACGCTAACCCTACTTGTCCTGACGCTAACCCTACTTGTCCTGACGCTAACCCTAGTTGTCCTGATGCTAACCCTAGTTGTCCTGACGCTAACCCTAGTTGTCCTGACGCTAACCCTAGTTGTCCTGACGCTAACCCTAGTTGACCTGACGCTAACCCTACTTGTCCTGACGCTAACCCTACTTGACCTGACGCTAACCCTACTTGTCCTGACGCTAACCCTAGTTGTCCTGACGCTAACCCTAGTTGTCCTGACGCTAACCCTAGTTGTCCTGACGCTAACCCTAGTTGTCCTGACGCTAACCCTAGTTGTCCTGACGCTAACCCTAGTTGTCCTGACGCTAACCCTAGTTGTCCTGACGCTAACCCGAGTTGTCCTGACGCTAACCCTACTTGTCCTGACGCTAACCCTACTTGTCCTGTCTCTAACCCTAGTTGTCCTGACGCTAACCCTAGTTGTCCTGTCGCTAACCCTAGTTGTCCTGACGCTAACCCTAGTTGTCCTGATGCTAACCCTAGTTGTCCTGATGCTAACCCTAGTTGTCCTGACGCTAACCCTAGTTCTCCTGACGCTAACCCTAGTTGTCCTGATGCTAACCCTAGTTGTCCTGACGCTAACCCTAGTTGTCCTGACGCTAACCCTAGTTGTCCTGACGCTAACCCTACTTGTCCTGACGCTAACCCTAGTTGTCCTGACGCTAACCCTACTTGTCCTGACGCTAACCCTACTTGTCCTGACGCTAACCCTACTTGTCCTGACGCTAACCCTAGTTGTCCTGACGCTAACCCTAGTTGTCCTGACGCTAACCTTACTTGTCCTGACGCTAACCCTAGTTGTCCTGACGCTAACCCTACTTGTCCTGACGCTAACCCTACTTGTCCTGATGCTAACCCTAGTTGTCCTGACGCTAATCCTAGTTATCCTGACGCTAACCCTACTTGTCCTGATGCTAACCCTAGTTGTCCTGATGCTAACCCTAGTTGTCCTGACGCTAACTCTAGTTGTCCTGACGCTAACCCTACTTGTCCTGACGCTAACCCTACTTGTCCTGACGCTAACCCTAGTTGTCCTGACGCTAACCCTAGTTGTCCTGACGCTAACCCTAGTTGACCTGAAGCTAACCCTACTTGTCCTGACGCTAACCCTACTTGACCTGACGCTAACCCTACTTGTCCTGACGCTAACCCTAGTTGTCCTGACGCTAACCGTAGTTGTCCTGACGCTAACCCTAGTTGTCCTGACGCTAACCCTAGTTGTCCTGACGCTAACCCTAGTTGTCCTGACGCTAACCCTAGTTGTCCTGACGCTAACCCGAGTTGTCCTGACGCTAACCCTACTTGTCCTGACGCTAACCCTACTTGTCCTGTCTCTAACCCTAGTTGTCCTGACGCTAACCCTAGTTGTCCTGTCGCTAACCCTAGTTGTCCTGACGCTAACCCTAGTTGTCCTGATGCTAACCCTAGTTGTCCTGACGCTAACCCTAGTTCTCCTGACGCTAACCCTAGTTGTCCTGACGCTAACCCTAGTTGTCCTGACGCTAACCCTAGTTGTCCTGACGCTAACCCTAGTTCTCCTGACGCTAACCCTACTTGTCCTGACGCTAACCCTACTTGTCCTGACGCTAACCCTACTTGTCCTGACGCTAACCCTACTTGTCCTGACGCTAACCCTACTTGTCCTGACGCTAACCCTACTTGTCCTGATGCTAACCCTAGTTGTCCTGACGCTAACCCTAGTTGTCCTGACGCTAACCTTACTTGTCCTGACGCTAACCCTAGTTGTCCTGACGCTAACCCTACTTGTCCTGACGCTAACCCTACTTGTCCTGATGCTAACCCTAGTTGTCCTGACGCTAACCCTAGTTATCCTGACGCTAACCCTACTTGTCCTGATGCTAACCCTAGTTGTCCTGACGCTAACCCTAGTTGTCCTGACGCTAACTCTAGTTGTCCTGACGCTAACCCTACTTGTCCTGACGCTAACCCTACTTGTCCTGACGCTAACCCTAGTTGTCCTGACGCTAACCCTAGTTGTCCTGACGCTAACCCTAGTTGTCCTGACGCTAACCCTAGTTGTCCTGACGCTAACCCTACTTGTCCTGACGCTAACCCTACTTGTCCTGACGCTAACCCTACTTGTCCTGACGCCAACCCTAGTTGTCCTGACGCTAACCCTAGTTGTCCTGACGCTAACCCTAGTTGTCCTGACGCTAACCCTACTTGTCCTGACGCTAACCCTACTTGTCCTGACGCTAACCCTACTTGTCCTGACGCTAACCCTACTTGTCCTGACGCTAACCCTAGTTGTCCTGACGCTAACTCTAGTTATCCTGACGCTAACCCTAGTTGTCCTGACGCTAACCCTAGTTGTCCTGACGCTAACCCTAGTTGTCCTGACGCTAACCCTACTTGTCCTGACGCTAACCCTAGTTGTCCTGACGCTAACCCTAGTTGCCCTGACTCTAACCCTAGTTGTCCTGACGCTAACCCTAGTTGTCCTGACGCTTACCCTACTTGTCCTGACGCTAACCCTAGTTGTCCTGACGCTAACCCTACTTGTCCTGACGCGAACCCTAGTTGTCATGACGCTAACCCTAGTTGTCCTGACGCTAACCCTAGTTGTCCTGACGCTAACTCTAGTTGTCCTGACGCTAACCCTAGTTGTCCTGACGCCAACCCTAGTTGTCCTGACGCTAACCCTAGTTGTCCTGACGCTAACCCTAGTTGTCCTGACGCTAACCCTAGTTGACCTGACGCTAACCCTACTTGTCCTGACGCTAACCCTACTTGACCTGACGCTAACCCTACTTGTCCTGACGCTAACCCTAGTTGTCCTGACGCTAACCCTAGTTGTCCTGACGCTAACCCTACTTGTCCTGACGCTAACCCTAGTTGTCCTGACGCTAACCCTAGTTGTCCTGACGCTAACCCGAGTTGTCCTGACGCTAACCCTACTTGTCCTGATGCTAACTCTAGTTGTCCTGACGCTAACCCTAGTTGTCCTGACGCTAACCCTACTTGTCCTGACGCTAACCCTAGTTGTCCTGACGCTAACCCTAGTTGTCCTGACGCTAACCCTAGTTGTCCTGACGCTAACCCTACTTGTCCTGACGCTAACCCTAGTTGTCCTGAAGCTAACCCTAGTTGTCCTGACGCTAACCCTAGTTGTCCTGACGCTAACCCTAGTTGTCCTGACGCTAACCCTAGTTTACCTGACGCTAACCCTACTTGTCCTGACGCTAACCCTACTTGACCTGACGCTAACCCTACTTGTCCTGAAGCTAACCCTAGTTGTCCTGACGCTAACCCTAGTTGTCCTGACGCTAACCCTACTTGACCTGACGCTAACCCTAGTTGTCCTGACGCTAACCCTAGTTGTCCTGACGCTAACCCTAGTTGTCCTGACGCTAACCCGAGTTGTCCTGACGCTAACCCTACTTGTCCTGACGCTAACCCTACTTGTCCTGTCTCTAACCCTAGTTGTCCTGACGCTAACCCTAGTTGTCCTGTCGCTAACCCTAGTTGTCCTGACGCTAACCCTAGTTGTCCTGATGCTAACCCTAGTTGTCCTGATGCTAACCCTAGTTGTCCTGACGCTAACCCTAGTTCTCCTGACGCTAACCCTAGTTGTCCTGATGCTAACCCTAGTTGTCCTGACGCTAACCCTAGTTGTCCTGACGCTAACCCTAGTTGTCCTGACGCTAACCCTACTTGTCCTGACGCTAACCCTAGTTGTCCTGACGCTAACCCTACTTGTCCTGACGCTAACCCTACTTGTCCTGACGCTAACCCTACTTGTCCTGACGCTAACCCAACTTGTCCTGACGCTAACCCTAGTTGTCCTGACGCTAACCCTAGTTGTCCTGACGCTAACCTTACTTGTCCTGACGCTAACCCTAGTTGTCCTGACGCTAACCCTACTTGTCCTGACGCTAACCCTACTTGTCCTGATGCTAACCCTAGTTGTCCTGACCCTAACCCTAGTTATCCTGACGCTAACCCTACTTGTCCTGACGCTAACCCTAGTTGTCCTGACGCTAACCCTAGTTGTCCTGACGCTAACTCTAGTTGTCCTGACGCTAACCCTACTTGTCCTGACGCTAACCCTACTTGTCCTGACGCTAACCCTAGTTGTCCTGACGCTAACCCTAGTTGTCCTGACGCTAACCCTAGTTGTCCTGACGCTAACCCTAGTTGTCCTGACGCTAACCCTGGTTGTCCTGACGCTAACCCTAGTTGTCCTGACGCTAACCCTAGTTGTCCTGACGCTAACCCTACTTGTCCTGATGCTAACCCTACTTGTCCTGACGCTAACCCTAGTTGTCCTGACGCTAACCCTAGTTGTCCTGATGCTAACCCTAGTTGTCCTGACGCTAACCCTGGTTGTCCTGACGCTAACCCTAGTTGTCCTGACGCTAACCCTAGTTGTCCTGACGCTTACCCTACTTTTCCTGATGCTAACCCTACTTGTCCTGACGCTAACCCTAGTTGTCCTGACGCTAACCCTAGTTGTCCTGATGCTAACCCTAGTTGTCCTGACGCTAACCCTACTTGTCCTGACGCTAACCCTACTTGTCCTGACGCTAACCCTAGTTGTCCTGACGCTAACCCTAGTTGTCCTGACGCTAACTCTAGTTGTCCTGATGCTAACCCTACTTGTCCTGATGCTAACCCTACTTGTCCTGACGCTAACCCTAGTTGTCCTGACGCTAACCCTAGTTGTCCTGACGCTAACCCTAGTTGTCCTGACTCTAACCCTAGTTGTCCTTACGCTAACCCTAGTTGTCCTGACGCTAACCCTACTTGTCCTGACGCTAACCCTAGTTGTCCTGACGCTAACCCTAGTTGTCCTGACGCTAATCCTACTTGTCCTGATGCCAACCCTAGTTGTCCTGACGCTAACCCTAGTTGTCCTGACGCTAACCCTAGTTGTCCTGACGCTAACCCTACTTGTCCTGACGCTAACCCTAGTTGTCCTGACGCTAACCCTAGTTGTCCTGACGCTAACCCTACTTGTCCTGACGCTAACCCTAGTTGTCCTGATGCTAACCCTAGTTGTCCTGACGCTAACTCTAGTTATCCTGACGCTAACCCTAGTTGCCTGACGCTAACCCTAGTTGTCCTGACGCTAACCCTAGTTGTCCTGACGCTAACCCTAGTTGTCCTGACGCTAACCCTAGTTGTCCTGACGCTAACCCTAGTTGTCCTGACGCTAACCCTAGTTGTCCTGACGCTAACCCTAGTTATCCTGACGCCAACCCTAGTTGTCCTGACGCTAACCCTAGTTGTCCTGACGCTAACCCTAGTTGTCCTGACGCTAACCCTAGTTGACCTGACGCTAACCCTACTTGTCCTGACGCTAACCCTACTTGACCTGACGCTAACCCTAGTTGTCCTGACGCTAACCCTAGTTGTCCTGACGCTAACCCGAGTTGTCCTGACGCTAACCCTACTTGTCCTGACGCTAACCCTAGTTGTCCTGACGCTAATCCTACTTGTCCTGACGCCAACCCTAGTTGTCCTGACGCTAACCCTAGTTGTCCTGACGCTAACCCTACTTGTCCTGACGCTAACCCTAGTTGTCCTGACGCTAACCCTACTTGTCCTGACGCTAACCCTAGTTGTCCTGACGCTAACCCTAGTTGTCCTGACGCTAACTCTAGTTATCCTGACGCTAACCCTAGTTGTCCTGACGCTAACCCTAGTTGTCCTGACGCTAACGCTAGTTGTCCTGACGCTAACCCTACTTGTCCTGACGCTAACCCTAGTTGTCCTGACGCTAAACCTAGTTGTCCTGACTCTAACCCTAGTTGTCCTGACGCTAACCCTAGTTGTCCTGACGCTTACCCTACTTGTCCTGACGCTAACCCTAGTTGTCCTGACGCTAACCCTAGTTGTCCTGACGCTAACCCTAGTTGTCCTGACGCTAACCCTAGTTGTCCTGACGCCAACCCTAGTTGTCCTGACGCTAACCCTAGTTGTCCTGACGCTAACCCTAGTTGTCCTGACGCTAACCCTAGTTGACCTGACGCTAACCCTACTTGTCCTGACGCTAACCCTACTTGACCTGACGCTAACCCTACTTGTCCTGACGCTAACCCTAGTTGTCCTGACGCTAACCCTAGTTGTCCTGACGCTAACCCTACTTGTCCTGACGCTAACCCTAGTTGTCCTGACGCTAACCCTAGTTGTCCTGACGCTAACCCGAGTTGTCCTGACGCTAACCCTACTTGTCCTGATGCTAACTCTAGTTGTCCTGACGCTAACCCTAGTTGTCCTGACGCTAACCCTACTTGTCCTGACGCTAACCCTAGTTGTCCTGACGCTAACCCTAGTTGTCCTGACGCTAACCCTAGTTGTCCTGACGCTAACCCTACTTGTCCTGACGCTAACCCTACTTGTCCTGACGCTAACCCTAGTTGTCCTGATGCTAACCCTAGTTGTCCTGACGCTAACCCTAGTTGTCCTGACGCTAACCCTAGTTGTCCTGACGCTAACCCTAGTTGACCTGACGCTAACCCTACTTGTCCTGACGCTAACCCTACTTGACCTGACGCTAACCCTACTTGTCCTGACGCTAACCCTAGTTGTCCTGACGCTAACCCTAGTTGTCCTGACGCTAACCCTAGTTGTCCTGACGCTAACCCTAGTTGTCCTGACGCTAACCCTAGTTGTCCTGACGCTAACCCTAGTTGTCCTGACGCTAACCCGAGTTGTCCTGACGCTAACCCTACTTGTCCTGACGCTAACCCTACTTGTCCTGTCTCTAACCCTAGTTGTCCTGACGCTAACCCTAGTTGTCCTGTCGCTAACCCTAGTTGTCCTGACGCTAACCCTAGTTGTCCTGATGCTAACCCTAGTTGTCCTGATGCTAACCCTAGTTGTCCTGACGCTAACCCTAGTTCTCCTGACGCTAACCCTAGTTGTCCTGATGCTAACCCTAGTTGTCCTGACGCTAACCCTAGTTGTCCTGACGCTAACCCTAGTTGTCCTGACGCTAACCCTACTTGTCCTGACGCTAACCCTAGTTGTCCTGACGCTAACCCTACTTGTCCTGACGCTAACCCTACTTGTCCTGACGCTAACCCTACTTGTCCTGACGCTAACCCAACTTGTCCTGACGCTAACCCTAGTTGTCCTGACGCTAACCCTAGTTGTCCTGACGCTAACCTTACTTGTCCTGACGCTAACCCTAGTTGTCCTGACGCTAACCCTACTTGTCCTGACGCTAACCCTACTTGTCCTGATGCAAACCCTAGTTGTCCTGACGCTAACCCTAGTTATCCTGACGCTAACCCTACTTGTCCTGATGCTAACCCTAGTTGTCCTGACGCTAACCCTAGTTGTCCTGACGCTAACTCTAGTTGTCCTGACGCTAACCCTACTTGTCCTGACGCTAACCCTACTTGTCCTGACGCTAACCCTAGTTGTCCTGACGCTAACCCTAGTTGTCCTGACGCTAACCCTAGTTGTCCTGACGCTAACCCTGGTTGTCCTGACGCTAACCCTAGTTGTCCTGACGCAAACCCTAGTTGTCCTGACGCTAACCCTACTTGTCCTGATGCTAACCCTACTTGTCCTGACGCTAACCCTAGTTGTCCTGACGCTAACCCTAGTTGTCCTGATGCTAACCCTAGTTGTCCTGACGCTAACCCTGGTTGTCCTGACGCTAACCCTAGTTGTCCTGACGCTAACCCTAGTTGTCCTGACGCTAACCCTACTTGTCCTGATGCTAACCCTACTTGTCCTGACGCTAACCCTAGTTGTCCTGACGCTAACCCTAGTTGTCCTGATGCTAACCCTAGTTGTCCTGACGCTAACCCTACTTGTCCTGACGCTAACCCTACTTGTCCTGACGCTAACCCTAGTTGTCCTGACGCTAACCCTAGTTGTCCTGACGCTAACTCTAGTTGTCCTGACGCTAACCCTACTTGTCCTGATGCTAACCCTACTTGTCCTGACGCTAACCCTAGTTGTCCTGACGCTAACCCTAGTTGTCCTGACTCTAACCCTAGTTGTCCTTACGCTAACCCTAGTTGTCCTGACGCTAACCCTACTTGTCCTGACGCTAACCCTAGTTGTCCTGACGCTAACCCTAGTTGTCCTGACGCTAATCCTACTTGTCCTGATGCCAACCCTAGTTGTCCTGACGCTAACCCTAGTTGTCCTGACGCTAACCCTAGTTGTCCTGACGCTAACCCTACTTGTCCTGACTCTAACCCTAGTTGTCCTGACGCTAACCCTACTTGTCCTGACGCTAACCCTAGTTGTCCTGATGCTAACCCTAGTTGTCCTGACGCTAACTCTAGTTATCCTGACGCTAACCCTAGTTGTCCTGACGCTAACCCTAGTTGTCCTGACGCTAACCCTAGTTGTCCTGACGCTAACCCTAGTTGTCCTGACGCTAACCCTAGTTGTCCTGACGCTAACCCTAGTTGTCCTGACGCTAACCCTACTTGTCCTGACGCTAACCCTACTTGTCCTGACGCTAACCCTACTTGTCCTGACGCTAACCCTAGTTGTACTGACGCTAACCCTAGTTGTCCTGACGCTAACCCTAGTTGTCCTGACGCTAACTCTAGTTGTCCTGACGCTAACCCTAGTTATCCTGACGCCAACCCTAGTTGTCCTGACGCTAACCCTAGTTGTCCTGACGCTAACCCTAGTTGTCCTGACGCTAACCCTAGTTGACCTGACGCTAACCCTACTTGTCCTGACGCTAACCCTACTTGACCTGACGCTAACCCTACTTGTCCTGACGCTAACCCTAGTTGTCCTGACGCTAACCCTAGTTGTCCTGACGCTAACCCTAGTTGTCCTGACGCTAACCCTAGTTGTCCTGACGCTAACCCTACTTGTCCTGACGCTAACCCTAGTTGTCCTGACGCTAACCCTAGTTGTCCTGACGCTAACCCGAGTTGTCCTGACGCTAACCCTACTTGTCCTGACGCTAACATTACTTGACCTGACGCTAACCCTACTTGTCCTGACGCTAACCCTAGTTGTCCTGACGCTAACCCTACTTGTCCTGACGCTAACCCTACTTGTCCTGACGCTAACCCTAGTTGTCCTGACGCTAATCCTACTTGTCCTGACGCCAACCCTAGTTGTCCTGACGCTAACCCTAGTTGTCCTGACGCTAACCCTAGTTGTCCTGACGCTAACCCTAGTTGTCCTGACGCTAACCCTACTTGTCCTGACGCTAACCCTAGTTGTCCTGACGCTAACCCTAGTTGTCCTGACTCTAACCCTAGTTGTCCTGACGCTAACCCTAGTTGTCCTGATGCTAACCCTAGTTGTCCTGACGCTAACCCTGGTTGTCCTGACGCTAACCCTAGTTGTCCTGACGCTAACCCTAGTTGTCCTGACGCTTACCCTACTTTTCCTGATGCTAACCCTACTTGTCCTGACGCTAACCCTACTTGTCCTGACGCTAACCCTAGTTGTCCTGACGCTAACCCTAGTTGTCCTGACGCTAACCCTAGTTGTCCTGACGCTAACCCTAGTTGTCCTGACGCTAACCCTAGTTGTCCTGACGCTAACCCTAGTTGTCCTGACGCTAACCCGAGTTGTCCTGACGCTAACCCTACTTGTCCTGACGCTAACCCTACTTGTCCTGTCTCTAACCCTAGTTGTCCTGACGCTAACCCTAGTTGTCCTGTCGCTAACCCTAGTTGTCCTGACGCTAACCCTAGTTGTCCTGATGCTAACCCTAGTTGTCCTGATGCTAACCCTAGTTGTCCTGACGCTAACCCTAGTTCTCCTGACGCTAACCCTAGTTGTCCTGATGCTAACCCTAGTTGTCCTGACGCTAACCCTAGTTGTCCTGACGCTAACCCTAGTTGTCCTGACGCTAACCCTACTTGTCCTGACGCTAACCCTAGTTGTCCTGACGCTAACCCTACTTGTCCTGACGCTAACCCTACTTGTCCTGACGCTAACCCTACTTGTCCTGACGCTAACCCAACTTGTCCTGACGCTAACCCTAGTTGTCCTGACGCTAACCCTAGTTGTCCTGACGCTAACCTTACTTGTCCTGACGCTAACCCTAGTTGTCCTGACGCTAACCCTACTTGTCCTGACGCTAACCCTACTTGTCCTGATGCAAACCCTAGTTGTCCTGACGCTAACCCTAGTTATCCTGACGCTAACCCTACTTGTCCTGATGCTAACCCTAGTTGTCCTGACGCTAACCCTAGTTGTCCTGACGCTAACTCTAGTTGTCCTGACGCTAACCCTACTTGTCCTGACGCTAACCCTACTTGTCCTGACGCTAACCCTAGTTGTCCTGACGCTAACCCTAGTTGTCCTGACGCTAACCCTAGTTGTCCTGACGCTAACCCTGGTTGTCCTGACGCTAACCCTAGTTGTCCTGACGCAAACCCTAGTTGTCCTGACGCTAACCCTACTTGTCCTGATGCTAACCCTACTTGTCCTGACGCTAACCCTAGTTGTCCTGACGCTAACCCTAGTTGTCCTGATGCTAACCCTAGTTGTCCTGACGCTAACCCTGGTTGTCCTGACGCTAACCCTAGTTGTCCTGACGCTAACCCTAGTTGTCCTGACGCTAACCCTACTTGTCCTGATGCTAACCCTACTTGTCCTGACGCTAACCCTAGTTGTCCTGACGCTAACCCTAGTTGTCCTGATGCTAACCCTAGTTGTCCTGACGCTAACCCTACTTGTCCTGACGCTAACCCTACTTGTCCTGACGCTAACCCTAGTTGTCCTGACGCTAACCCTAGTTGTCCTGACGCTAACTCTAGTTGTCCTGACGCTAACCCTACTTGTCCTGATGCTAACCCTACTTGTCCTGACGCTAACCCTAGTTGTCCTGACGCTAACCCTAGTTGTCCTGACGCTAACCCTAGTTGTCCTGACTCTAACCCTAGTTGTCCTTACGCTAACCCTAGTTGTCCTGACGCTAACCCTACTTGTCCTGACGCTAACCCTAGTTGTCCTGACGCTAACCCTAGTTGTCCTGACGCTAATCCTACTTGTCCTGATGCCAACCCTAGTTGTCCTGACGCTAACCCTAGTTGTCCTGACGCTAACCCTAGTTGTCCTGACGCTAACCCTACTTGTCCTGACTCTAACCCTAGTTGTCCTGACGCTAACCCTACTTGTCCTGACGCTAACCCTAGTTGTCCTGATGCTAACCCTAGTTGTCCTGACGCTAACTCTAGTTATCCTGACGCTAACCCTAGTTGTCCTGACGCTAACCCTAGTTGTCCTGACGCTAACCCTAGTTGTCCTGACGCTAACCCTAGTTGTCCTGACGCTAACCCTAGTTGTCCTGACGCTAACCCTAGTTGTCCTGACGCTAACCCTACTTGTCCTGACGCTAACCCTACTTGTCCTGACGCTAACCCTACTTGTCCTGACGCTAACCCTAGTTGTCCTGACGCTAACCCTAGTTGTCCTGACGCTAACCCTAGTTGTCCTGACGCTAACCCTAGTTGTCCTGACGCTAACCCTAGTTATCCTGACGCCAACCCTAGTTGTCCTGACGCTAACCCTAGTTGTCCTGACGCTAACCCTAGTTGTCCTGACGCTAACCCTAGTTGACCTGACGCTAACCCTACTTGTCCTGACGCTAACCCTACTTGACCTGACGCTAACCCTACTTGTCCTGACGCTAACCCTAGTTGTCCTGACGCTAACCCTAGTTGTCCTGACGCTAACCCTAGTTGTCCTGACGCTAACCCTAGTTGTCCTGACGCTAACCCTACTTGTCCTGACGCTAACCCTAGTTGTCCTGACGCTAACCCTAGTTGTCCTGACGCTAACCCGAGTTGTCCTGACGCTAACCCTACTTGTCCTGACGCTAACATTACTTGACCTGACGCTAACCCTACTTGTCCTGACGCTAACCCTAGTTGTCCTGACGCTAACCCTACTTGTCCTGACGCTAACCCTACTTGTCCTGACGCTAACCCTAGTTGTCCTGACGCTAATCCTACTTGTCCTGACGCCAACCCTAGTTGTCCTGACGCTAACCCTAGTTGTCCTGACGCTAACCCTAGTTGTCCTGACGCTAACCCTAGTTGTCCTGACGCTAACCCTACTTGTCCTGACGCTAACCCTAGTTGTCCTGACGCTAACCCTAGTTGTCCTGACTCTAACCCTAGTTGTCCTGACGCTAACCCTAGTTGTCCTGATGCTAACCCTAGTTGTCCTGACGCTAACCCTGGTTGTCCTGACGCTAACCCTAGTTGTCCTGACGCTAACCCTAGTTGTCCTGACGCTTACCCTACTTTTCCTGATGCTAACCCTACTTGTCCTGACGCTAACCCTAGTTGTCCTGACGCTAACCCTAGTTGTCCTGACGCTAATCCTACTTGTCCTGACGCCAACCCTAGTTGTCCTGACGCTAACCCTAGTTGTCCTGACGCTAACCCTAGTTGTCCTGACGCTAACCCTAGTTGTCCTGACGCTAACCCTACTTGTCCTGACGCTAACCCTAGTTGTCCTGACGCTAACCCTAGTTGTCCTGACTCTAACCCTAGTTGTCCTGACGCTAACCCTAGTTGTCCTGATGCTAACCCTAGTTGTCCTGACGCTAACCCTGGTTGTCCTGACGCTAACCCTAGTTGTCCTGACGCTAACCCTAGTTGTCCTGACGCTTACCCTACTTTTCCTGATGCTAACCCTACTTGTCCTGACGCTAACCCTAGTTGTCCTGACGCTAACCCTAGTTGTCCTGATGCTAACCCTAGTTGTCCTGACGCTAACCCTACTTGTCCTGACGCTAACCCTACTTGTCCTGACGCTAACCCTAGTTGTCCTGACGCTAACCCTAGTTGTCCTGACGCTAACTCTAGTTGTCCTGATGCTAACCCTACTTGTCCTGATGCTAACCCTACTTGTCCTGACGCTAACCCTAGTTGTCCTGACGCTAACCCTAGTTGTCCTGACGCTAACCCTAGTTGTCCTGACTCTAACCCTAGTTGTCCTTACGCTAACCCTAGTTGTCCTGACGCTAACCCTACTTGTCCTGACGCTAACCCTAGTTGTCCTGACGCTAACCCTAGTTGTCCTGACGCTAATCCTACTTGTCCTGATGCCAACCCTAGTTGTCCTGACGCTAACCCTAGTTGTCCTGACGCTAACCCTAGTTGTCCTGACGCTAACCCTACTTGTCCTGACGCTAACCCTAGTTGTCCTGACGCTAACCCTAGTTGTCCTGACGCTAACCCTACTTGTCCTGACGCTAACCCTAGTTGTCCTGATGCTAACCCTAGTTGTCCTGACGCTAACTCTAGTTATCCTGACGCTAACCCTAGTTGTCCTGACGCTAACCCTAGTTGTCCTGACGCTAACCCTAGTTGTCCTGACGCTAACCCTAGTTGTCCTGACGCTAACCCTAGTTGTCCTGACGCTAACCCTAGTTGTCCTGACGCTAACCCTAGTTGTCCTGACGCTAACCCTAGTTATCCTGACGCCAACCCTAGTTGTCCTGACGCTAACCCTAGTTGTCCTGACGCTAACCCTAGTTGTCCTGACGCTAACCCTAGTTGACCTGACGCTAACCCTACTTGTCCTGACGCTAACCCTACTTGACCTGACGCTAACCCTAGTTGTCCTGACGCTAACCCTAGTTGTCCTGACGCTAACCCGAGTTGTCCTGACGCTAACCCTACTTGTCCTGACGCTAACCCTAGTTGTCCTGACGCTAATCCTACTTGTCCTGACGCCAACCCTAGTTGTCCTGACGCTAACCCTAGTTGTCCTGACGCTAACCCTACTTGTCCTGACGCTAACCCTAGTTGTCCTGACGCTAACCCTACTTGTCCTGACGCTAACCCTAGTTGTCCTGACGCTAACTCTAGTTATCCTGACGCTAACCCTAGTTGTCCTGACGCTAACACTAGTTGTCCTGACGCTAACGCTAGTTGTCCTGACGCTAACCCTACTTGTCCTGACGCTAACCCTAGTTGTCCTGACGCTAAACCTAGTTGTCCTGACTCTAACCCTAGTTGTCCTGACGCTAACCCTAGTTGTCCTGACGCTTACCCTACTTGTCCTGACGCTAACCCTAGTTGTCCTGACGCTAACCCTACTTGTCCTGACGCGAACCCTAGTTGTCATGACGCTAACCCTAGTTGTCCTGACGCTAACCCTAGTTGTCCTGACGCTAACTCTAGTTTTCCTGACGCTAACCCTAGTTGTCCTGACGCCAACCCTAGTTGTCCTGACGCTAACCCTAGTTGTCCTGACGCTAACCCTAGTTGTCCTGACGCTAACCCTAGTTGACCTGACGCTAACCCTACTTGTCCTGACGCTAACCCTACTTGACCTGACGCTAACCCTACTTGTCCTGACGCTAACCCTAGTTGTCCTGACGCTAACCCTAGTTGTCCTGACGCTAACCCTACTTGTCCTGACGCTAACCCTAGTTGTCCTGACGCTAACCCTAGTTGTCCTGACGCTAACCCGAGTTGTCCTGACGCTAACCCTACTTGTCCTGATGGTAACTCTAGTTGTCCTGACGCTAACCCTAGTTGTCCTGACGCTAACCCTACTTGTCCTGACGCTAACCCTAGTTGTCCTGACGCTAACCCTAGTTGTCCTGACGCTAACCCTAGTTGTCCTGACGCTAACCCTACTTGTCCTGACGCTAACCCTACTTGTCCTGACGCTAACCCTAGTTGTCCTGATGCTAACCCTAGTTGTCCTGACGCTAACCCTAGTTGTCCTGACGCTAACCCTAGTTGTCCTGACGCTAACCCTAGTTGACCTGACGCTAACCCTACTTGTCCTGACGCTAACCCTACTTGACCTGACGCTAACCCTACTTGTCCTGACGCTAACCCTAGTTGTCCTGACGCTAACCCTAGTTGTCCTGACGCTAACCCTAGTTGTCCTGACGCTAACCCTAGTTGTCCTGACGCTAACCCTAGTTGTCCTGACGCTAACCCTAGTTGTCCTGACGCTAACCCGAGTTGTCCTGACGCTAACCCTACTTGTCCTGACGCTAACCCTACTTGTCCTGTCTCTAACCCTAGTTGTCCTGACGCTAACCCTAGTTGTCCTGTCGCTAACCCTAGTTGTCCTGACGCTAACCCTAGTTGTCCTGATGCTAACCCTAGTTGTCCTGATGCTAACCCTAGTTGTCCTGACGCTAACCCTAGTTCTCCTGACGCTAACCCTAGTTGTCCTGATGCTAACCCTAGTTGTCCTGACGCTAACCCTAGTTGTCCTGACGCTAACCCTAGTTGTCCTGACGCTAACCCTACTTGTCCTGACGCTAACCCTAGTTGTCCTGACGCTAACCCTACTTGTCCTGACGCTAACCCTACTTGTCCTGACGCTAACCCTACTTGTCCTGACGCTAACCCAACTTGTCCTGACGCTAACCCTAGTTGTCCTGACGCTAACCCTAGTTGTCCTGACGCTAACCTTACTTGTCCTGACGCTAACCCTAGTTGTCCTGACGCTAACCCTACTTGTCCTGACGCTAACCCTACTTGTCCTGATGCAAACCCTAGTTGTCCTGACGCTAACCCTAGTTATCCTGACGCTAACCCTACTTGTCCTGATGCTAACCCTAGTTGTCCTGACGCTAACCCTAGTTGTCCTGACGCTAACTCTAGTTGTCCTGACGCTAACCCTACTTGTCCTGACGCTAACCCTACTTGTCCTGACGCTAACCCTAGTTGTCCTGACGCTAACCCTAGTTGTCCTGACGCTAACCCTAGTTGTCCTGACGCTAACCCTGGTTGTCCTGACGCTAACCCTAGTTGTCCTGACGCAAACCCTAGTTGTCCTGACGCTAACCCTACTTGTCCTGATGCTAACTCTACTTGTCCTGACGCTAACCCTAGTTGTCCTGACGCTAACCCTAGTTGTCCTGATGCTAACCCTAGTTGTCCTGACGCTAACCCTGGTTGTCCTGACGCTAACCCTAGTTGTCCTGACGCTAACCCTAGTTGTCCTGACGCTAACCCTACTTGTCCTGATGCTAACCCTACTTGTCCTGACGCTAACCCTAGTTGTCCTGACGCTAACCCTAGTTGTCCTGATGCTAACCCTAGTTGTCCTGACGCTAACCCTACTTGTCCTGACGCTAACCCTACTTGTCCTGACGCTAACCCTAGTTGTCCTGACGCTAACCCTAGTTGTCCTGACGCTAACTCTAGTTGTCCTGACGCTAACCCTACTTGTCCTGATGCTAACCCTACTTGTCCTGACGCTAACCCTAGTTGTCCTGACGCTAACCCTAGTTGTCCTGACGCTAACCCTAGTTGTCCTGACTCTAACCCTAGTTGTCCTTACGCTAACCCTAGTTGTCCTGACGCTAACCCTACTTGTCCTGACGCTAACCCTAGTTGTCCTGACGCTAACCCTAGTTGTCCTGACGCTAATCCTACTTGTCCTGATGCCAACCCTAGTTGTCCTGACGCTAACCCTAGTTGTCCTGACGCTAACCCTAGTTGTCCTGACGCTAACCCTACTTGTCCTGACTCTAACCCTAGTTGTCCTGACGCTAACCCTACTTGTCCTGACGCTAACCCTAGTTGTCCTGATGCTAACCCTAGTTGTCCTGACGCTAACTCTAGTTATCCTGACGCTAACCCTAGTTGTCCTGACGCTAACCCTAGTTGTCCTGACGCTAACCCTAGTTGTCCTGACGCTAACCCTAGTTGTCCTGACGCTAACCCTAGTTGTCCTGACGCTAACCCTAGTTGTCCTGACGCTAACCCTACTTGTCCTGACGCTAACCCTACTTGTCCTGACGCTAACCCTACTTGTCCTGACGCTAACTCTAGTTGTCCTGACGCTAACCCTAGTTGTCCTGACGCTAACCCTAGTTGTCCTGACGCTAACCCTAGTTGTCCTGACGCTAACCCTAGTTATCCTGACGCCAACCCTAGTTGTCCTGACGCTAACCCTAGTTGTCCTGACGCTAACCCTAGTTGTCCTGACGCTAACCCTAGTTGACCTGACGCTAACCCTACTTGTCCTGACGCTAACCCTACTTGACCTGACGCTAACCCTACTTGTCCTGACGCTAACCCTAGTTGTCCTGACGCTAACCCTAGTTGTCCTGACGCTAACCCTAGTTGTCCTGACGCTAACCCTAGTTGTCCTGACGCTAACCCTACTTGTCCTGACGCTAACCCTAGTTGTCCTGACGCTAACCCTAGTTGTCCTGACGCTAACCCGAGTTGTCCTGACGCTAACCCTACTTGTCCTGACGCTAACATTACTTGACCTGACGCTAACCCTACTTGTCCTGACGCTAACCCTAGTTGTCCTGACGCTAACCCTACTTGTCCTGACGCTAACCCTACTTGTCCTGACGCTAACCCTAGTTGTCCTGACGCTAATCCTACTTGTCCTGACGCCAACCCTAGTTGTCCTGACGCTAACCCTAGTTGTCCTGACGCTAACCCTAGTTGTCCTGACGCTAACCCTAGTTGTCCTGACGCTAACCCTACTTGTCCTGACGCTAACCCTAGTTGTCCTGACGCTAACCCTAGTTGTCCTGACTCTAACCCTAGTTGTCCTGACGCTAACCCTAGTTGTCCTGACACTTACCCTACTTGTCCTGACGCTAACCCTAGTTGTCCTGACGCTAACCCTACTTGTCCTGACGCGAACCCTAGTTGTCATGACGCTAACCCTACTTGTCCTGACGCTAACCCTAGTTGTCCTGACGCTAACCCTAGTTGTCCTGACTCTAACCCTAGTTGTCCTGACGCTAACCCTAGTTGTCCTGACGCTTACCCTACTTGTCCTGACGCTAACCCTAGTTGTCCTGACGCTAACCCTACTTGTCCTGACGCGAACCCTAGTTGTCATGACGCTAACCCTAGTTGTCCTGACGCTAACCCTAGTTGTCCTGACGCTAACTCTAGTTGTCCTGACGCTAACCCTAGTTGTCCTGACGCCAACCCTAGTTGTCCTGACGCTAACCCTAGTTGTCCTGACGCTAACCCTAGTTGTCCTGACGCTAACCCTAGTTGTCCTGACGCTAACCCTACTTGTCCTGACGCTAACCCTACTTGACCTGACGCTAACCCTACTTGTCCTGACGCTAACCCTAGTTGTCCTGACGCTAACCCTAGTTGTCCTGACGCTAACCCTACTTGTCCTGACGCTAACCCTACTTGTCCTGACGCTAACCCTAGTTGTCCTGACGCTAACCCTAGTTGTCCTGACGCTAACCCGAGTTGTCCTGACGCTAACCCTACTTGTCCTGATGCTAACTCTAGTTGTCCTGACGCTAACCCTAGTTGTCCTGACGCTAACCCTACTTGTCCTGACGCTAACCCTAGTTGTCCTGACGCTAACCCTAGTTGTCCTGACGCTAACCCTAGTTGTCCTGACGCTAACCCTACTTGTCCTGACGCTAACCCTACTTGTCCTGACGCTAACCCTAGTTGTCCTGATGCTAACCCTAGTTGTCCTGACGCTAACCCTAGTTGTCCTGACGCTAACCCTAGTTGTCCTGACGCTAACCCTAGTTGACCTGACGCTAACCCTACTTGTCCTGACGCTAACCCTACTTGACCTGACGCTAACCCTACTTGTCCTGACGCTAACCCTAGTTGTCCTGACGCTAACCCTAGTTGTCCTGACGCTAACCCTAGTTGTCCTGACGCTAACCCTAGTTGTCCTGACGCTGACCCTAGTTGTCCTGACGCTAACCCTAGTTGTCCTGACGCTAACCCGAGTTGTCCTGACGCTAACCCTACTTGTCCTGACGCTAACCCTACTTGTCCTGTCTCTAACCCTATTTGTCCTGACGCTAACCCTACTTGTCCTGACGCTAACCCTAGTTGTCCTGACGCTAACCCTAGTTGTCCTGACGCTAACCCTAGTTCTCCTGACGCTAACCCTAGTTATCCTGACGCCAACCCTAGTTGTCCTGACGCTAACCCTAGTTGTCCTGACGCTAACCCTAGTTGTCCTGACGCTAACCCTAGTTGACCTGACGCTAACCCTACTTGTCCTGACGCTAACCCTACTTGACCTGACGCTAACCCTACTTGTCCTGACGCTAACCCTAGTTGTCCTGACGCTAACCCTAGTTGTCCTGACGCTAACCCTAGTTGTCCTGACGCTAACCCTACTTGTCCTGACGCTAACCCTAGTTGTCCTGACGCTAACCCGAGTTGTCCTGACGCTAACCCTACTTGTCCTGACGCTAACTCTAGTTGTCCTGACGCTAACCCTAGTTGTCCTGACGCTAACCCTACTTGTCCTGACGCTAACACTAGTTGTCCTGACGCTAACCCTAGTTGTCCTGACGCTAACCCTAGTTGTCCTGACGCTAACCCTACTTGTCCTGACGCTAACCCTACTTGTCCTGACGCTAACCCTAGTTGTCCTGACGCTAATCCTACTTGTCCTGACGCCAACCCTAGTTGTCCTGACGCTAACCCTAGTTGTCCTGACGCTAACCCTAGTTGTCCTGACGCTAACCCTACTTGTCCTGACGCTAACCCTAGTTGTCCTGACGCTAACCCTAGTTGTCCTGACGCTAACCCTACTTGTCCTGACGCTAACCCTAGTTGTCCTGACGCTAACCCTAGTTGTCCTGACGCTAACTCTAGTTATCCTGACGCTAACCCTAGTTGTCCTGACGCTAACCCTAGTTGTCCTGACGCTAACCCTAGTTGTCCTGACGCTAACCCTACTTGTCCTGACGCTAACCCTAGTTGTCCTGACGCTAACCCTAGTTGTCCTGGCGCTAACCCTAGTTGTCCTGACGCTAACCCTACTTGTCCTGACGCTAACCCTAGTTGTCCTGACGCTAACCCTACTTGTCCTGACGCTAACCCTAGTTGTCCTGACGCTAACACTAGTTGTCCTGACGCTAACCCTAGTTGTCCTGACGCTAACCCTAGTTGTCCTGACGCTAACCCTAGTTGTCCTGACGGCAACCCTAGTTGTCCTGACGCTAACCCTAGTTGTCCTGACGCTAACCCTAGTTGTCCTGACGCTAACCCTAGTTGTCCTGACGCTAACCCTAGTTGACCTGACGCTAACCCTACTTGTCCTGACGCTAACCCTACTTGACCTGACGCTAACCCTACTTGTCCTGACGCTAACCCTAGTTGTCCTGACGCTAACCCTAGTTGTCCTGACGCTAACCCTACTTGTCTTGACGCTAACCCTAGTTGTCCTGACGCTAACCCTAGTTGTCCTGACGCTAACCCGAGTTGTCCTGACGCTAACCCTACTTGTCCTGACGCTAACTCTAGTTGTCCTGACGCTAACCCTAGTTGTCCTGACGCTAACCCTACTTGTCCTGACGCTAACCCTAGTTGTCCTGACGCTAACCCTAGTTGTCCTGACGCTAACCCTAGTTGTCCTGACGCTAACCCTACTTGTCCTGACGCTAACCCTACTTGTCCTGACGCTAACCCTAGTTGTCCTGACGCTAACCCTAGATGTCCTGACGCTAACCCTAGTTGTCCTGACGCTAACCCTAGTTGACCTGACGCTAACCCTACTTGTCCTGACGCTAACCCTACTTGACCTGACGCTAACCCTACTTGTCCTGACGCTAACCCTAGTTGTCCTGACGCTAACCCTAGTTGTCCTGTCGCTAACCCTAGTTGTCCTGACACTAACCCTAGTTGTCCTGATGCTAACCCTAGTTGTCCTGACGCTAACCCTAGTTCTCCTGACGCTAACCCTAGTTGTCCTGACGCTAACCCTAGTTGTCCTGACGCTAACCCTAGTTGTCCTGACGCTAACCCTAGTTGTCCTGACGCTAACCCTACTTGTCCTGACGCTAACCCTACTTGTCCTGACGCTAACCCTACTTGTCCTGACGCTAACCCTAGTTGTCCTGACGCTAACCCTAGTTGTCCTGACGCTAACCTTACTTGTCCTGACGCTAACCCTAGTTGTCCTGACGCTAACCCTACTTGTCCTGACGCTAACCCTACTTGTCCTGATGCTAACCCTAGTTGTCCTGACGCTAACCCTAGTTATCCTGACGCTAACCCTACTTGTCCTGACGCTAACCCTAGTTGTCCTGACGCTAACCCTAGTTGTCCTGACGCTAACCCTAGTTGTCCTGACGCTAACCCTACTTGTCCTGACGCTAACCCTACTTGTCCTGACGCTAACCCTAGTTGTCCTGACGCTAACCCTAGTTGTCCTGACGCTAACCCTAGTTGTCCTGACGCTAACCCTAGTTGTCCTGACGCTAACCCTAGTTGTCCTGACGCTAACCCTAGTTGTCCTGACGCCAACCCTAGTTGTCCTGACGCTAACCCTAGTTGTCCTGACGCTAACCCTAGTTGTCCTGACGCTAACCCTACTTGTCCTGACGCTAACCCTACTTGACCTGACGCTAACCCTACTTGTCCTGACGCTAACCCTAGTTGTCCTGACGCTAACCCTAGTTGTCCTGACGCTAACCCTAGTTGTCCTGACGCTAACCCTAGTTGTCCTGACGCTAACCCTACTTGTCCTGATGCTAACCCTAGTTGTCCTGACGCTAACCCTAGTTGTCCTGACGCTAACCCGAGTTGTCCTGACGCTAACCCTACTTGTCCTGACGCTAACTCTAGTTGTCCTGACGCTAACCCTAGTTGTCCTGACGCTAACCCTACTTGTCCTGACGCTAACCCTAGTTGTCCTGACGCTAACCCTAGTTGTCCTGACGCTAACCCTAGTTGTCCTGACGCTAACCCTAGTTGTCCTGACGCTAACCCTACTTGTCCTGACGCTAACCCTACTTGTCCTGACGCTAACCCTAGTTGTCCTGACGCTAATCCTACTTGTCCTGACGCCAACCGTAGTTGTCCTGACGCTAACCCTAGTTGTCCTGACGCTAACCCTAGTTGTCCTGACGCTAACCCTACTTGTCCTGACGCTAACCCTAGTTGTCCTGACGCTAACCCTAGTTGTCCTGACGCTAACCCTACTTGTCCTGACGCTAACCCTAGTTGTCCTGACGCTAACCCTAGTTGTCCTGACGCTAACTCTAGTTATCCTGACGCTAACCCTAGTTGTCCTGACGCTAACCCTAGTTGTCCTGACGCTAACCCTAGTTGTCCTGACGCTAACCCTAGTTGTCCTGACGCTAACCCTACTTGTCCTGACGCTAACCCTAGTTGTCCTGACGCTAACCCTAGTTGTCCTGACGCTAACCCTAGTTGTCCTGACTCTAACCCTAGTTGTCCTTACGCTAACCCTAGTTGTCCTGACGCTAACCCTACTTGTCCTGACGCTAACCCTAGTTGTCCTGACGCTAACCCTAGTTGTCCTGACGCTAATCCTACTTGTCCTGATGCCAACCCTAGTTGTCCTGACGCTAACCCTAGTTGTCCTGACGCTAACCCTAGTTGTCCTGACGCTAACCCTACTTGTCCTGACGCTAACCCTAGTTGTCCTGACGCTAACCCTAGTTGTCCTGACGCTAACCCTACTTGTCCTGACGCTAACCCTAGTTGTCCTGACGCTAACCCTAGTTGTCCTGACGCTAACTCTAGTTATCCTGACGCTAACCCTAGTTGTCCTGACGCTAACCCTAGTTGTCCTGACGCTAACCCTAGTTGTCCTGACGCTAACCCTAGTTGTCCTGACGCTAACCCTAGTTGTCCTGACGCTAACCCTAGTTGTCCTGACGCTAACCCTAGTTGTCCTGACGCTAACCCTACTTGTCCTGACGCTAACCCTACTTGTCCTGACGCTAACCCTACTTGTCCTGACGCTAACCCTACTTGTCCTGACGCTAACCCTAGTTGTCCTGACGCTAACCCTAGTTGTCCTGACGCTAACCCTAGTTATCCTGACGCCAACCCTAGTTGTCCTGACGCTAACCCTAGTTGTCCTGACGCTAACCCTAGTTGTCCTGACGCTAACCCTAGTTGATCTGACGCTAACCCTACTTGTCCAGACGCTAACCCTACTTGACCTGACGCTAACCCTACTTGTCCTGACGCTAACCCTAGTTGTCCTGACGCTAACCCTAGTTGTCCTGACGCTAACCCTAGTTGTCCTGACGCTAACCCTACTTGTCCTGACGCTAACCCTAGTTGTCCTGACGCTAACCCGAGTTGTCCTGACGCTAACCCTACTTGTCCTGACGCTAACTCTAGTTGTCCTGACGCTAACCCTAGTTGTCCTGACGCTAACCCTACTTGTCCTGACGCTAACCCTAGTTGTCCTGACGCTAACCCTAGTTGTCCTGACGCTAACCCTACTTGTCCTGACGCTAACCCTACTTGTCCTGACGCTAACCCTAGTTGTCCTGACGCTAATCCTACTTGTCCTGACGCCAACCCTAGTTGTCCTGACGCTAACCCTAGTTGTCCTGACGCTAACCCTAGTTGTCCTGACGCTAACCCTACTTGTCCTGACGCTAACCCTAGTTGTCCTGACGCTAACCCTAGTTGTCCTGACGCTAACCCTACTTGTCCTGACGCTAACCCTAGTTGTCCTGACGCTAACCCTAGTTGTCCTGATGCTAACTCTAGTTATCCTGACGCTAACCCTAGTTGTCCTGACGCTAACCCTAGTTGTCCTGACGCTAACCCTAGTTGTCATGACGCTAACCCTACTTGTCCTGACGCTAACCCTAGTTGTCCTGACGCTAACCCTAGTTGTCCTGACGCTAACCCTAGTTGTCCTGACGCTAACCCTACTTGTCCTGACGCTAACCCTAGTTGTCCTGACGCTAACCCTACTTGTCCTGACGCTAACCCTAGTTGTCCTGACGCTAACACTAGTTGTCCTGACGCTAACCCTAGTTGTCCTGACGCTAACCCTAGTTGTCCTGACGCTAACCCTACTTGTCTTGACGCTAACCCTAGTTGTCCTGACGCTAACCCTAGTTGTCCTGACGCTAACCCGAGTTGTCCTGACGCTAACCCTACTTGTCCTGACGCTAACTCTAGTTGTCCTGACGCTAACCCTAGTTGTCCTGACGCTAACCCTACTTGTCCTGACGCTAACCCTAGTTGTCCTGACGCTAACCCTAGTTGTCCTGTCGCTAACCCTAGTTGTCCTGACACTAACCCTAGTTGTCCTGATGCTAACCCTAGTTGTCCTGACGCTAACCCTAGTTCTCCTGACGCTAACCCTAGTTGTCCTGATGCTAACCCTAGTTGTCCTGACGCTAACCCTAGTTGTCCTGACGCTAACCCTAGTTGTCCTGACGCTAACCCTACTTGTCCTGACGCTAACCCTAGTTGTCCTGACGCTAACCCTACTTGTCCTGACGCTAACCCTACTTGTCCTGACGCTAACCCTACTTGTCCTGACGCTAACCCTACTTGTCCTGACGCTAACCCTACTTGTCCTGACGCTAACCCTAGTTGTCCTGACGCTAACCCTAGTTGTCCTGACGCTAACCTTACTTGTCCTGACGCTAACCCTAGTTGTCCTGACGCTAACCCTACTTGTCCTGACGCTAACCCTACTTGTCCTGATGCTAACCCTAGTTGTCCTGACGCTAACCCTAGTTATCCTGACGCTAACCCTACTTGTCCTGACGCTAACCCTAGTTGTCCTGACGCTAACCCTAGTTGTCCTGACGCTAACCCTAGTTGTCCTGACGCTAACCCTACTTGTCCTGACGCTAACCCTACTTGTCCTGACGCTAACCCTAGTTGTCCTGACGCTAACCCTAGTTGTCCTGACGCTAACCCTAGTTGTCCTGACGCTAACCCTAGTTGTCCTGACGCTAACCCTAGTTGTCCTGACGCTAACCCTAGTTGTCCTGACGCCAACCCTAGTTGTCCTGACGCTAACCCTAGTTGTCCTGACGCTAACCCTAGTTGTCCTGACGCTAACCCTACTTGTCCTGACGCTAACCCTACTTGACCTGACGCTAACCCTACTTGTCCTGACGCTAACCCTAGTTGTCCTGACGCTAACCCTAGTTGTCCTGACGCTAACCCTAGTTGTCCTGACGCTAACCCTAGTTGTCCTGACGCTAACCCTACTTGTCCTGATGCTAACCCTAGTTGTCCTGACGCTAACCCTAGTTGTCCTGACGCTAACCCGAGTTGTCCTGACGCTAACCCTACTTGTCCTGACGCTAACTCTAGTTGTCCTGACGCTAACCCTAGTTGTCCTGACGCTAACCCTACTTGTCCTGACGCTAACCCTAGTTGTCCTGACGCTAACCCTAGTTGTCCTGACGCTAACCCTAGTTGTCCTGACGCTAACCCTAGTTGTCCTGACGCTAACCCTACTTGTCCTGACGCTAACCCTACTTGTCCTGACGCTAACCCTAGTTGTCCTGACGCTAATCCTACTTGTCCTGACGCCAACCGTAGTTGTCCTGACGCTAACCCTAGTTGTCCTGACGCTAACCCTACTTGTCCTGACGCTAACCCTAGTTGTCCTGACGCTAACCCTAGTTGTCCTGACGCTAACTCTAGTTATCCTGACGCTAACCCTAGTTGTCCTGACGCTAACCCTAGTTGTCCTGACGCTAACCCTAGTTGTCCTGACGCTAACCCTAGTTGTCCTGACGCTAACCCTACTTGTCCTAACGCTAACCCTAGTTGTCCTGACGCTAACCCTAGTTGTCCTGACGCTAACCCTAGTTGTCCTGACGCTAACCCTACTTGTCCTGACGCTAACCCTAGTTGTCCTGACGCTAACCCTACTTGTCCTGATGCTAACCCTAGTTGTCCTGACGCTAACACTAGTTGTCCTGACGCTAACCCTAGTTGTCCTGACGCTAACCCTAGTTGTCCTGACGCTAACCCTAGTTGTCCTGACGCCAACCCTAGTTGTCCTGACGCTAACCCTAGTTGTCCTGACGCTAACCCTAGTTGTCCTGACGCTAACCCTAGTTGTCCTGACGCTAACCCTAGTTGACCTGACGCTAACCCTACTTGTCCTGACGCTAACCCTACTTGACCTGACGCTAACCCTACTTGTCCTGATGCTAACCCTAGTTGTCCTGACGCTAACCCTAGTTGTCCTGACGCTAACCCTAGTTGTCCTGACGCTAACCCTACTTGTCCTGACGCTAACCCTAGTTGTCCTGACGCTAACCCTAGTTGTCCTGACGCTAACCCGAGTTGTCCTGACGCTAACCCTACTTGTCCTGACGCTAACTCTAGTTGTCCTGGCGCTAACCCTAGTTGTCCTGACGCTAACCCTACTTGTCCTGACGCTAACCCTAGTTGTCCTGACGGTAACCCTAGTTGTCCTGACGCTAACCCTAGTTGTCCTGACGCTAACCCTAGTTGTCCTGACGCTAACCCTACTTGTCCTGAAGCTAACCCTACTTGTCCTGACGCTAACCCTAGTTGTCCTGACGCTAACCCTAGTTGTCCTGACGCTAACCCTAGTTGTCCTGACGCTAACCCTAGATGTCCTGACGCTAACCCTAGTTGACCTGACGCTAACCCTACTTGTCCTGACGCTAACCCTACTTGACCTGACGCTAACCCTACTTGTCCTGACGCTAACCCTAGTTGTCCTGACGCTAACCCTAGTTGTCCTGACGCTAACCCTAGTTGTCCTGACGCTAACCCTAGTTGTCCTGACACTAACCCTAGTTGTCCTGATGCTAACCCTAGTTGTCCTGACGCTAACCCTAGTTGTCCTGACGCTAACCCGAGTTGTCCTGACGCTAACCCTACTTGTCCTGACGCTAACCCTACTTGTCCTGTCTCTAACCCTAGTTGTCCTGACGCTAACCCTAGGTGTCCTGTCGCTAACCCTAGTTGTCCTGACGCTAACCCTAGTTGTCCTGACGCTAACCCTAGTTGTCCTGACGCTAACCCTAGTTCTCCTGACGCTAACCCTAGTTGTCCTGACGCTAACCCTAGTTGTCCTGACGCTAACCCTAGTTGTCCTGACGCTAACCCTAGTTGTCCTGACGCTAACCCTACTTGTCCTGGCGCTAACCCTAGTTGTCCTGACGCTAACCCTACTTGTCCTGACGCTAACCCTACTTGTCCTGACGCTAACCCTACTTGTCCTGACGCTAACCCTACTTGTCCTGACGCTAACCCTAGTTGTCCTGACGCTATCCCTAGTTGTCCTGACGCTAACCTTACTTGTCCTGACGCTAACCCTAGTTGTCCTGACGCTAACCCTACTTGTCCTGACGCTAACCCTACTTGTCCTGATGCTAACCCTAGTTATCCTGACGCTAACCCTAGTTATCCTGACGCTAACCCTACTTGTCCTGACGCTAACCCTAGTTGTTCTGACGCTAACCCTAGTTGTCCTGACGCTAACCCTAGTTGTCCTGACGCTAACCCTAGTTGTCCTGACGCTAACCCTACTTGTCCTGACGCTAACCCTACTTGTCCTGACGCTAACCCTAGTTGTCCTGACGCTAACCCTAGTTGTCCTGACGCTAACCCTGGTTGTCCTGACGCTAACCCTAGTTGTCCTGACGCTAACCCTAGTTGTCCTGACGCTAACCCTACTTGTCCTGATGCTAACCCTACTTGTCCTGACGCTAACCCTAGTTGTCCTGACGCTAACCCTAGTTGTCCTGACGCTAACCCTAGTTGTCCTGACGCTAACCCTACTTGTCCTGACGCTAACCCTACTTGTCCTGACGCTAACCCTAGTTGTCCTGACGCTAACCCTAGTTGTCCTGACGCTAACCCTAGTTGTCCTGACGCTAACCTTACTTGTCCAGACGCTAACCCTAGTTGTCCTGCCGCTAACCCTAGTTGTCCTGATGCTAACCCTACTTGTCCTGACGCCAACCCTAGTTGTCCTGACGCTAACCCTAGTTGTCCTGACGCTAACCCTAGTTGTCCTGACGCTAACCCTAATTGTCCTGACGCTAACCCTAGTTGTCTTGACGCTAACACTAGTTGTCCTGACGCTAACCCTACTTGTCCTGACGCCAACCGTAGTTGTCCTGACGCTAACCCTAGTTGTCCTGACGCTAACCCTAGTTGTCCTGACGCTAACCCTACTTGTCCTGATGCTAACCCTAGTTGTCCTGACGCAAACCCTAGTTGTCCTGACGCTAACCCTACTTGTCCTGACGCTAACCCTAGTTGTCTTGACGCTAACCCTACTTGTCCTGACGCTAACCCTAGTTATCCTGACGCTATCCCTAGTTGTCCTGATGCTAACCCTAGTTGTCCTGACGCTAACCCTAGTTGTCCTGACGCTAACCCTACTTGTCCTGACGCTAACCCTAGTTGTCCTGACGTTAACCCTAGTTGTCCTGACGCTAACCCTAGTTGTCCTGACGCTAACCCGAGTTGTCCTGACGCTAACCCTACTTGTCCTGACGCTAACCCTAGTTGTCCTGTCTCTAACCCTAGTTGTCCTGACGCTAACCCTAGTTGTCCTGACGCTAACCCTAGTTGTCCTGACGCTAACCCTAGTTGTCCTGATGCTAACCTTAGTTGTCCTGACGCTAACCCTAGTTCTCCTGACGCTAACCCTAGTTGTCCTGACGCTAACCCTAGTTGTCCTGACGCTAACCCTAGTTGTCCTGACGCTAACCCTAGTTGTCCTGACGCTAACCCTACTTGTCCTGGCGCTAACCCTAGTTGTCCTGACGCTAACCCTACTTGTCCTGACGCTAACCCTACTTGTCCTGACGCTAACCCTACTTGTCCTGACGCTAACCCTACTTGTCCTGACGCTAACCCTAGTTGTCCTGACGCTATCCCTAGTTGTCCTGACGCTAACCTTACTTGTCCTGACGCTAACCCTAGTTGTCCTGACGCTAACCCTACTTGTCCTGACGCTAACCCTACTTGTCCTGATGCTAACCCTAGTTATCCTGACGCTAACCCTAGTTATCCTGACGCTAACCCTACTTGTCCTGACGCTAACCCTAGTTGTCCTGACGCTAACCCTACTTGTCCTGACGCTAACCCTACTTGTCCTGACGCTAACCCTAGTTGTCCTGACGCTAACCCTAGTTGTCCTGACGCTAACCCTGGTTGTCCTGACGCTAACCCTAGTTGTCCTGACGCTAACCCTAGTTGTCCTGACGCTAACCCTACTTGTCCTGATGCTAACCCTACTTGTCCTGACGCTAACCCTAGTTGTCCTGACGCTAACCCTAGTTGTCCTGACGCTAACCCTAGTTGTCCTGACGCTAACCCTACTTGTCCTGACGCTAACCCTACTTGTCCTGACGCTAACCCTAGTTGTCCTGACGCTAACCCTAGTTGTCCTGACGCTAACCCTAGTTGTCCTGACGCTAACCCTACTTGTCCAGACGCTAACCCTAGTTGTCCTGCCGCTAACCCTAGTTGTCCTGATGCTAACCCTACTTGTCCTGACGCCAACCCTAGTTGTCCTGACGCTAACCCTAGTTGTCCTGACGCTAACCCTAGTTGTCCTGACGCTAACCCTAATTGTCCTGACGCTAACCCTAGTTGTCTTGACGCTAACACTAGTTGTCCTGACGCTAACCCTACTTGTCCTGACGCCAACCGTAGTTGTCCTGACGCTAACCCTAGTTGTCCTGACGCTAACCCTAGTTGTCCTGACGCTAACCCTACTTGTCCTGATGCTAACCCTAGTTGTCCTGACGCAAACCCTAGTTGTCCCGACGCTAACCCTACTTGTCCTGACGCTAACCCTAGTTGTCTTGACGCTAACCCTACTTGTCCTGACGCTAACCCTAGTTATCCTGACGCTATCCCTAGTTGTCCTGATGCTAACCCTAGTTGTCCTGACGCTAACCCTAGTTGTCCTGACGCTAACCCTACTTGTCCTGACGCTAACCCTAGTTGTCCTGACGTTAACCCTAGTTGTCCTGACGCTAACCCTAGTTGTCCTGACGCTAACCCGAGTTGTCCTGACGCTAACCCTACTTGTCCTGACGCTAACCCTAGTTGTCCTGTCTCTAACCCTAGTTGTCCTGACGCTAACCCTAGTTGTCCTGACGCTAACCCTAGTTGTCCTGACGCTAACCCTAGTTGTCCTGATGCTAACCCTAGTTGTCCTGACGCTAACCCTAGTTCTCCTGACGCTAACCCTAGTTGTCCTGACGCTAACCCTAGTTGTCCTGACGCTAACCCTAGTTGTCCTGACGCTAACCCTAGTTGTCCTGACGCTAACCCTACTTGTCCTGACGCTAACCCTAGTTGTCCTGACGCTAACCCTACTTGTCCTGACGCTAACCCTACTTGTCCTCACGCTAACCCTACTTGTCCTGACGCTAACCCTACTTGTCCTGACGCTAACCCTAGTTGTCCTGACGCTAACCCTAGTTATCCTGACGCTAACCCTACTTGTCCTGACGCTAACCCTAGTTGTCCTGACGCTAACCCTAGTTGTCCTGACGCTAACCCTAGTTGTCCTGACGCTAACCCTAGTTGTCCTTACGCTAACCCTAGTTGTCCTGACGCTAACCCTACTTGTCCTGACGCTAACCCTAGTTGTCCTGACGCTAACCCTAGTTGTCCTGACGCTAATCCTACTTGTCCTGACGCCAACCCTAGTTGTCCTGACGCTAACCCTAGTTGTCCTGACGCTAACCCTAGTTGTCCTGACGCTAACCCTACTTGTCCTGACGCTAACCCTAGTTGTCCTGACTCTAATCCTACTTGTCCTGACGCTAACCCTAGTTGTCCTGTCTCTAACCCTAGTTGTCCTGACGCTAACCCTAGTTGTCCTGACGCTAACCCTAGTTGACCTGACGCTAACCCTACTTGTCCTGACGCTAACCCTACTTGACCTGACGCTAACCCTACTTGTCCTGATGCTAACCCTAGTTGTCCTGACGCTAACCCTAGTTGTCCTGACGCTAACCCTAGTTGTCCTGACGCTAACCCTACTTGTCCTGACGCTAACCCTAGTTGTCCTGACGCTAACCCTAGTTGTCCTGACGCTAACCCGAGTTGTCCTGACGCTAACCCTACTTGTCCTGACGCTAACTCTAGTTGTCCTGGCGCTAACCCTAGTTGTCCTGACGCTAACCCTACTTGTCCTGACGCTAACCCTAGTTGTCCTGACGGTAACCCTAGTTGTCCTGACGCTAACCCTAGTTGTCCTGACGCTAACCCTAGTTGTCCTGACGCTAACCCTACTTGTCCTGAAGCTAACCCTACTTGTCCTGACGCTAACCCTAGTTGTCCTGACGCTAACCCTAGTTGTCCTGACGCTAACCCTAGTTGTCCTGACGCTAACCCTAGATGTCCTGACGCTAACCCTAGTTGACCTGACGCTAACCCTACTTGTCCTGACGCTAACCCTACTTGACCTGACGCTAACCCTACTTGTCCTGACGCTAACCCTAGTTGTCCTGACGCTAACCCTAGTTGTCCTGACGCTAACCCTAGTTGTCCTGACGCTAACCCTAGTTGTCCTGACACTAACCCTAGTTGTCCTGATGCTAACCCTAGTTGTCCTGACGCTAACCCTAGTTGTCCTGACGCTAACCTGAGTTGTCCTGACGCTAACCCTACTTGTCCTGACGCTAACCCTACTTGTCCTGTCTCTAACCCTAGTTGTCCTGACGCTAACCCTAGGTGTCCTGTCGCTAACCCTAGTTGTCCTGACGCTAACCCTAGTTGTCCTGATGCTAACCCTAGTTGTCCTGACGCTAACCCTAGTTCTCCTGACGCTAACCCTAGTTGTCCTGATGCTAACCCTAGTTGTCCTGACGCTAACCCTAGTTGTCCTGACGCTAACCCTAGTTGTCCTGACGCTAACCCTACTTGTCCTGGCGCTAACCCTAGTTGTCCTGACGCTAACCCTACTTGTCCTGACGCTAACCCTACTTGTCCTGACGCTAACCCTACTTGTCCTGACGCTAACCCTACTTGTCCTGACGCTAACCCTAGTTGTCCTGACGCTATCCCTAGTTGTCCTGACGCTAACCTTACTTGTCCTGACGCTAACCCTAGTTGTCCTGACGCTAACCCTACTTGTCCTGACGCTAAACCTACTTGTCCTGATGCTAACCCTAGTTATCCTGACGCTAACCCTAGTTATCCTGACGCTAACCCTACTTGTCCTGACGCTAACCCTAGTTGTTCTGACGCTAACCCTAGTTGTCCTGACGCTAACCCTAGTTGTCCTGACGCTAACCCTAGTTGTCCTGACGCTAACCCTACTTGTCCTGACGCTAACCCTACTTGTCCTGACGCTAACCCTAGTTGTCCTGACGCTAACCCTAGTTGTCCTGACGCTAACCCTGGTTGTCCTGACGCTAACCCTAGTTGTCCTGACGCTAACCCTAGTTGTCCTGACGCTAACCCTACTTGTCCTGATGCTAACCCTACTTGTCCTGACGCTAACCCTAGTTGTCCTGACGCTAACCCTAGTTGTCCTGATGCTAACCCTAGTTGTCCTGACGCTAACCCTACTTGTCCTGACGCTAACCCTACTTGTCCTGACGCTAACCCTAGTTGTCCTGATGCTAACCCTAGTTGTCCTGACGCTAACCCTAGTTGTCCTGACGCTAACCCTACTTGTCCAGACGCTAACCCTAGCTGTCCTGCCGCTAACCCTAGTTGTCCTGATGCTAACCCTACTTGTCCTGACGCC
The DNA here is from genome assembly GCF_046119375.1 of Phyllobates terribilis. Taxonomy (NCBI): domain Eukaryota; kingdom Metazoa; phylum Chordata; class Amphibia; order Anura; family Dendrobatidae; genus Phyllobates; species Phyllobates terribilis. The sequence continues at coordinate 462,366 of NW_027363676.1, read as the reverse complement.
AACCCTAGTTGTCCTGACGCTAACCCTAGTTGTCCTGACGCTAACCCTAGTTGTCCTGACGCTAACCCTAATTGTCCTGACGCTAACCCTAGTTGTCTTGACGCTAACACTAGTTGTCCTGACGCTAACCCTACTTGTCCTGACGCCAACCGTAGTTGTCCTGACGCTAACCCTAGTTGTACTGACGCTAACCCTAGTTGTCCTGACGCTAACCCTACTTGTCCTGATGCTAACCCTAGTTGTCCTGACGCAAACCCTAGTTGTCCTGACGCTAACCCTACTTGTCCTGACGCTAACCCTAGTTGTCTTGACGCTAACCCTACTTGTCCTGACGCTAACCCTAGTTATCCTGACGCTATCCCTAGTTGTCCTGATGCTAACCCTAGTTGTCCTGACGCTAACCCTAGTTGTCCTGACGCTAACCCTACTTGTCCTGACGCTAACCCTAGTTGTCCTGACGTTAACCCTAGTTGTCCTGACGCTAACCCTAGTTGTCCTGACGCTAACCCGAGTTGTCCTGACGCTAACCCTACTTGTCCTGACGCTAACCCTAGTTGTCCTGTCTCTAACCCTAGTTGTCCTGACGCTAACCCTAGTTGTCCTGACGCTAACCCTAGTTGTCCTGACGCTAACCCTAGTTCTCCTGATGCTAACCCTAGTTGTCCTGACGCTAACCCTAGTTCTCCTGACGCTAACCCTAGTTGTCCTGACGCTAACCCTAGTTGTCCTGACGCTAACCCTAGTTGTCCTGACGCTAACCCTAGTTGTCCTGACGCTAACCCTACTTGTCCTGACGCTAACCCTAGTTGTCCTGACACTAACCCTACTTGTCCTGACGCTAACCCTACTTGTCCTCACGCTAACCCTACTTGTCCTGACGCTAACCCTACTTGTCCTGACGCTAACCCTAGTTGTCCTGACGCTAACCCTAGTTATCCTGACGCTAACCCTACTTGTCCTGACGCTAACCCTAGTTGTCCTGACGCTAACCCTAGTTGTCCTGACGCTAACCCTAGTTGTCCTGACGCTAACCCTAGTTGTCCTTACGCTAACCCTAGTTGTCCTGACGCTAACCCTACTTGTCCTGACGCTAACCCTAGTTGTCCTGACGCTAACCCTAGTTGTCCTGACGCTAATCCTACTTGTCCTGACGCCAACCCTAGTTGTCCTGACGCTAACCCTAGTTGTCCTGACGCTAACCCTAGTTGTCCTGACGCTAACCCTACTTGTCCTGACGCTAACCCTAGTTGTCCTGACTCTAACCCTACTTGTCCTGACGCTAACCCTAGTTGTCCTGTCTCTAACCCTAGTTGTCCTGACGCTAACCCTAGTTGTCCTGACGCTAACCCTAGTTGTCCTGACGCTAACCCTACTTGTCCTGATGCTAACCCTACTTGTCCTGACGCTAACCCTAGTTGTCCTGACGCTAACCCTAGTTGTCCTGACGCTAACCCTAGTTGTCCTGATGCTAACCCTAGTTGTCCTGACGCTAACCCTACTTGTCCTGACGCTAACCTTACTTGTCCTGACGCTAACCCTACTTGTCCTGACGCTAACCCTAGTTGTCCTGATGCTAACCCTAGTTGTCCTGACGCTAACCCTAGTTGTCCTGACGCTAACCCTACTTGTCCTGACGCTAACCCTAGTTGTCCTGACGCTAACCCTAGTTGTCCTGACGCTAACCCTACTTGTCCTGACGCCAACCCTAGTTGTCCTGACGCTAACCCTAGTTGTCCTGACGCTAACCCTAATTGTCCTGACGCTAACCCTAGTTGTCCTGACGCTAACACTAGTTGTCCTGACGCTAACCCTACTTGTCCTGACGCCAACCGTAGTTGTCCTGATGCTAACCCTACTTGTCCTGACGCTAACCCTAGTTGTCTTGATGTTAACCCTACTTGTCCTGACGCTAACCCTACTTGTCCTGACGCTAACCCTTGTTGTAATGACGCTAACCCTAGTTGTCCTGACGCTAACCCTAGTTGTCCTGACGCTAACCCTAGTTGTCCTGACGCTAACCCTAGTTGTCCTGACGCTAACCCTAGTTGACCTGACGATAACCCTACTTGTCCTGACGCTAACCCTACTTGACCTGACGCTAACCCTACTTGTCCTGACGCTGACCCTAGTTGTCCTGACGCTAACCCTAGTTGTCCTGACGCTAACCCTAGTTGTCCTGACGCTAACCCGAGTTGTCCTGACGCTAACCCTACTTGTCCTGACGCTAACCCTAGTTGTCCTGTCTCTAACCCTAGTTGTCCTGACGCTAACCCTAGTTGTCCTGACGCTAACCCTAGTTGTCCTGACGCTAACCCTAGTTGTCCTGATGCTAACCCTAGTTGTCCTGACGCTAACCCTAGTTCTCCTGACGCTAACCCTAGTTGTCCTGACGCTAACCCTAGTTGTCCTGACGCTAACCCTAGTTGTCCTGACGCTAACCCTAGTTGTCCTGACGCTAACCCTACTTGTCCTGACGCTAACCCTAGTTGTCCTGACGCTAACCCTACTTGTCCTGACGCTAACCCTACTTGTCCTCACGCTAACCCTACTTGTCCTGACGCTAACCCTACTTGTCCTGATGCTAACCCTAGTTGTCCTGACGCTAACCCTAGTTATCCTGACGCTAACCCTACTTGTCCTGACGCTAACCCTAGTTGTCCTGACGCTAACCCTAGTTGTCCTGACGCTAACCCTAGTTGTCCTGACGCTAACCCTAGTTGTCCTTACGCTAACCCTAGTTGTCCTGACGCTAACCCTACTTGTCCTGACGCTAACCCTAGTTGTCCTGACGCTAACCCTAGTTGTCCTGACGCTAATCCTACTTGTCCTGACGCCAACCCTAGTTGTCCTGACGCTAACCCTAGTTGTCCTGACGCTAACCCTAGTTGTCCTGACGCTAACCCTACTTGTCCTGACGCTAACCCTAGTTGTCCTGACTCTAACCCTACTTGTCCTGACGCTAACCCTAGTTGTCCTGTCTCTAACCCTAGTTGTCCTGACGCTAACCCTAGTTGTCCTGACGCTAACCCTAGTTGTCCTGACGCTAACCCTACTTGTCCTGATGCTAACCCTACTTGTCCTGACGCTAACCCTAGTTGTCCTGACGCTAACCCTAGTTGTCCTGACGCTAACCCTAGTTGTCCTGATGCTAACCCTAGTTGTCCTGACGCTAACCCTACTTGTCCTGACGCTAACCTTACTTGTCCTGACGCTAACCCTACTTGTCCTGACGCTAACCCTAGTTGTCCTGATGCTAACCCTAGTTGTCCTGACGCTAACCCTAGTTGTCCTGACGCTAACCCTACTTGTCCTGACGCTAACCCTAGTTGTCCTGACGCTAACCCTAGTTGTCCTGACGCTAACCCTACTTGTCCTGACGCCAACCCTAGTTGTCCTGACGCTAACCCTAGTTGTCCTGACGCTAACCCTAATTGTCCTGACGCTAACCCTAGTTGTCCTGACGCTAACACTAGTTGTCCTGACGCTAACCCTACTTGTCCTGACGCCAACCGTAGTTGTCCTGATGCTAACCCTACTTGTCCTGACGCTAACCCTAGTTGTCTTGATGTTAACCCTACTTGTCCTGACGCTAACCCTACTTGTCCTGACGCTAACCCTAGTTGTAATGACGCTAACCCTAGTTGTCCTGACGCTAACCCTAGTTGTCCTGACGCTAACCCTAGTTGTCCTGACGCTAACCCTAGTTGTCCTGACGCTAACCCTAGTTGACCTGACGATAACCCTACTTGTCCTGACGCTAACCCTACTTGACCTGACGCTAACCCTACTTGTCCTGACGCTGACCCTAGTTGTCCTGACGCTAACCCTAGTTGTCCTGACGCTAACCCTAGTTGTCCTGACGCTAACCCTACTTGTCCTGACACTAACCCTAGTTGTCCTGACGCTAACCCTAGTTGTCCTGACGCTAACCCTAGTTGTCCTGACGCTAACCCGAGTTGTCCTGACGCTAACCCTACTTGTCCTGACGCTAACCCTAGTTGTCCTGTCTCTAACCCTAGTTGTCCTGACGCTAACCCTAGTTGTCCTGACGCTAACCCTAGTTGTCCTGACGCTAACCCTAGTTGTCCTGATGCTTACCCTAGTTGTCCTGACGCTAACCCTAGTTCTCCTGACGCTAACCCTAGTTGTCCTGACGCTAACCCTAGTTGTCCTGACGCTAACCCTAGTTGTCCTGACGCTAACCCTACTTGTCCTGACGCTAACCCTAGTTCTCCTGACGCTAACCCTAGTTGTCCTGACGCTAACCCTAGTTGTCCTGACGCTAACCCTACTTGTCCTGACGCTAACCCTACTTGTCCTGACGCTAACCCTAGTTGTCCTGACGCTAACCCTACTTGTCCTGACGCTAACCCTACTTGTCCTGACGCTAACCCTACTTGTCCTGATGCTAACCCTAGTTGTCCTTACGCTAACCCTAGTTGTCCTGACGCTAACCGTACTTGTCCTGACGCTAACCCTAGTTGTCCTGACGCTAACCCTAGTTGTCCTGACGCTAATCCTACTTGTCCTGACGCCAACCCTAGTTGTCCTGACGCTAACCCTAGTTGTCCTGACGCTAACCCTAGTTGTCCTGACGCTAACCCTAGTTGTCCTGACGCTAACCCTAGTTGTCCTGATGCTAACCCTACTTGTCCTGACGCTAACCCTAGTTGTCTTGTCGTTAACCCTACTTGTCCTGACGCTAACCCTACTAGTCCTGACGCTAACCCTAGTTGTCCTGACGCTATCCCTAGTTGTCCTGACGCTAACCCTAGTTGTCCTGACGCTAACCCTAGTTGTCCTGACGCTAACCCTAGTTGTCCTGACGCTAACCCTAGTTGACCTGACGCTAACACTACTTGTCCTGACGCTAACCCTACTTGACCTGACGCTAACCCTACTTGTCCTGACGCTGACCCTAGTTGTCCTGACGCTAACCCTAGTTGTCCTGACGCTAACCCTAGTTGTCCTGACGCTAACCCTACTTGTCCTGACACTAACCCTAGTTGTCCTGACGCTAACCCTAGTTGTCCTGACGCTAACCCTAGTTGTCCTGACGCTAACCCGAGTTGTCCTGACGCTAAACCTACTTGTCCTGACGCTAACCCTAGTTGTCCTGACGCTAACCCTAGTTGTCCTGACGCTAACCCTAGTTGTCCTGACGCTAACCCTAGTTGTCCTGATGCTAACCCTAGTTGTCCTGACGCTAACCCTAGTTCTCCTGACGCTAACCCTAGTTGTCCTGACGCTAACCCTAGTTGTCCTGACGCTAACCCTAGTTGTCCTGACGCTAACCCTACTTGTCCTGACGCTAACCCTACTTGTCCTGACGCTAACCCTAGTTGTCCTGACGCTAACCCTACTTGTCCTGACGCTAACCCTACTTGTCCTGACGCTAACCCTACTTGTCCTGACGCTAACCCTACTTGTCCTGATGCTAACCCTAGTTGTCCTTACGCTAACCCTAGTTGTCCTGACGCTAACCCTACTTGTCCTGATGTTAACCCTAGTTGTCCTGACGATAACCCTACTTGTCCTGACGCTTACCCTAGTTGTCCTGACGCTAACCCTACTTGTCCTGACGCTAACCCTAGTTGTCCTGACGCTAACCCTAGTTGTCCTGACGCTAACTCTAGTTATCCTGACGCTAAACCTAGTTGTCCTGACGCTAACCCTAGTTGTCCTGACGCTAACCCTAGTTGTCCTGACGCTAACCCTACTTGTCCTGACGCTAACCCTAGTTGTCCTGACTCTAACCCTAGTTGTCCTGACGCTAACCCTAGTTGTCCTGACGCTAACCCTACTTGTCCTGACGCTAACCCTAGTTGTCCTGACGCTAACCCTACTTGTCCTGACGCTAACCCTAGTTGTCCTGTCTCTAACCCTAGTTGTCCTGACGCTAACCCTAGTTGTCCTGACGCTAACCCTAGTTGTCCTGACGCTAACCCTAGTTGTCCTGATGCTAACCCTAGTTGTCCTGACGCTAACCCTAGTTCTCCTGACCCTAACCCTAGTTGTCCTGACACTAACCCTAGTTGTCCTGACGCTAACCCTAGTTGTCCTGACGCTAACCCTAGTTGTCCTGACGCTAACCCTACTTGTCCTGACGCTAACCCTAGTTGTCCTGACGCTAACCCTAGTTGTCCTTACGCTAAGCCTAGTTGTCCTGACGCTAACCCTACTTGTCCTGACGCTAACCCTAGTTGTCCTGACGCTAACCCTAGTTGTCCTGACGCTAACCCTAGTTGTCCTGACGCTAACCCTACTTGTCCTGACGCTAACCCTAGTTGTCCTGACGCTAACCCTAGTTGTCCTGACGCTAACCCTACTTGTCCTGACGCTAACCCTAGTTGTCCTGACGCTAACCCTAGTTGTCCTGACGCTAACCCTACTTGTCCTGACGCTAACCCTAGTTGTCCTGACGCTAACCCTACTTGTCCTGACGCTAACGCTAGTTGTTCTGACGCTAACCCTAGTTGTCCTGACGCTAATCCTACTTGTCCTGACGCCAACCCTAGTTGTCCTGACGCTAACCCTAGTTGTCCTGACGCTAACCCTAGTTGTCCTGACGCTAACCCTACTTGTCCTGATGCTAACCCTAGTTGTCCTGACGCTAACCCTAGTTGTCCTGATGCTAAACCTACTTGTCCAGACGCTAACCCTAGTTGTCCTGACGCTAACCCTAGTTGTCCTGACGCTAACCCTACTTGTCCTGACGCTAACCCTAGTTGTCCTGACGCTAACCCTACTTGTCCTGACGCTAACCCTACTTGTCCTGACGCTAACCCTAGTTGTCCTGACGCCAACATTAGTTGTCCTGACGCTAACCCTAGTTGTCCTGACGCTAACCCTAGTTGTCCTGACGCTAACCCTAGTTGTCCTGACGCTAACCCTAGTTGACCTGACGCTAACCCTACTTGTCCTGACGCTAACCCTACTTGACCTGACGCTACACCCTACTTGTCCTGACGCTAACCCTAGTTGTCCTGACGCTAACCCTAGTTGTCCTGATGCTAACCCTAGTTGACCTGACGCCAACCCTAGTTGTCCTGACGCTAACCCTAGTTGTCCTGACGCTAACCCTAGTTGTCCTGACGCTAACCCTAGTTGTCCTTACGCTAAGCCTAGTTGTCCTGACGCTAACCCTACTTGTCCTGACGCTAACCCTAGTTGTCCTGACGCTAACCCTAGTTGTCCTGACGCTAACCCTAGTTGTCCTGACGCTAACCCTACTTGTCCTGACGCTAACCCTAGTTGTCCTGACGCTAACCCTAGTTGTCCTGACGCTAACCCTACTTGTCCTGACGCTAACCCTAGTTGTCCTGACGCTAACCCTAGTTGTCCTGACGCTAACCCTACTTGTCCTGACGCTAACCCTAGTTGTCCTGACGCTAACCCTACTTGTCCTGACGCTAACGCTAGTTGTTCTGACGCTAACCCTAGTTGTCCTGACGCTAACCCTACTTGACCTGACGCTAACCCTACTTGACCTGACGCTAACCATACTTGTCCTGACGCTAACCCTAGTTGACCTGACGCTAACCCTACTTGTCCTGACGCTAACCCTACTTGACCTGACGCTAACCATACTTGTCCTGACGCTAACCCTAGTTGTCCTGACGCTAACCCTAGTTGTCCTGATGCTAACCCTAGTTGACCTGACGCCAACCCTAGTTGTCCTGACGCTAACCCTAGTTGTCCTGACGCTAACCCTAGTTGTCCTGACGCTAACCCTAGTTGTCCTGACGCTAACCCTAGTTGTCCTGATGCTAACCCTACTTGTCCTGACGCTAACCCTAGTTGTCTTGTCGTTAACCCTACTTGTCCTGACGCTAACCCTACTTGTCCTGACGCTAACCCTAGTTGTCCTGACGCTATCCCTAGTTGTCCTGACGCTAACCCTAGTTGTCCTGACGCTAACCCTAGTTGTCCTGACGCTAACCCTAGTTGTCCTGACGCTAACCCTAGTTGACCTGACGCTAACACTACTTGTCCTGACGCTAACCCTACTTGACCTGACGCTAACCCTACTTGTCCTGACGCTGACCCTAGTTGTCCTGACGCTAACCCTAGTTGTCCTGACGCTAACCCTAGTTGTCCTGACGCTAACCCTACTTGTCCTGACACTAACCCTAGTTGTCCTGACGCTAACCCTAGTTGTCCTGACGCTAACCCTAGTTGTCCTGACGCTAACCCGAGTTGTCCTGACGCTAAACCTACTTGTCCTGACGCTAACCCTAGTTGTCCTGACGCTAACCCTAGTTGTCCTGACGCTAACCCTAGTTGTCCTGACGCTAACCCTAGTTGTCCTGATGCTAACCCTAGTTGTCCTGACGCTAACCCTAGTTCTCCTGACGCTAACCCTAGTTGTCCTGACGCTAACCCTAGTTGTCCTGACGCTAACCCTAGTTGTCCTGACGCTAACCCTACTTGTCCTGACGCTAACCCTACTTGTCCTGACGCTAACCCTACTTGTCCTGACGCTAACCCTACTTGTCCTGACGCTAACCCTACTTGTCCTGACGCTAACCCTACTTGTCCTGATGCTAACCCTAGTTGTCCTTACGCTAACCCTAGTTGTCCTGACGCTAACCCTACTTGTCCTGACGCTAACCCTAGTTGTCCTGACGCTAACCCTACTTGTCCTGACGCTTACCCTAGTTGTCCTGACGCTAACCCTACTTGTCCTGACGCTAACCCTAGTTGTCCTGACGCTAACCCTAGTTGTCCTGACGCTAACTCTAGTTATCCTGACGCTAAACCTAGTTGTCCTGACGCTAACCCTAGTTGTCCTGACGCTAACCCTAGTTGTCCTGACGCTAACCCTACTTGTCCTGACGCTAACCCTAGTTGTCCTGACTCTAACCCTAGTTGTCCTGACGCTAACCCTAGTTGTCCTGACGCTAACCCTACTTGTCCTGACGCTAACCCTAGTTGTCCTGACGCTAACCCTACTTGTCCTGACGCTAACCCTAGTTGTCCTGTCTCTAACCCTAGTTGTCCTGACGCTAACCCTAGTTGTCCTGACGCTAACCCTAGTTGTCCTGACGCTAACCCTAGTTGTCCTGATGCTAACCCTAGTTGTCCTGACGCTAACCCTAGTTCTCCTGACGCTAACCCTAGTTGTCCTGACACTAACCCTAGTTGTCCTGACGCTAACCCTAGTTGTCCTGACGCTAACCCTAGTTGTCCTGACGCTAACCCTACTTGTCCTGACGCTAACCCTAGTTGTCCTGACGCTAACCCTAGTTGTCCTTACGCTAAGCCTAGTTGTCCTGACGCTAACCCTACTTGTCCTGACGCTAACCCTAGTTGTCCTGACGCTAACCCTAGTTGTCCTGACGCTAACCCTAGTTGTCCTGACGCTAACCCTACTTGTCCTGACGCTAACCCTAGTTGTCCTGACGCTAACCCTACTTTTCCTGACGCTAACCCTAGTTGTCCTGACGCTAACCCTAGTTGTCCTGACGCTAACCCTACTTGTCCTGACGCAAACCCTAGTTGTCCTGACGCTAACCCTACTTGTCCTGACGCTAACGCTAGTTGTCCTGACGCTAACCCTAGTTGTCCTGACGCTAATCCTACTTGTCCTGACGCCAACCCTAGTTGTCCTGACGCTAACCCTAGTTGTCCTGACGCTAACCCTAGTTGTCCTGACGCTAACCCTACTTGTCCTGATGCTAACCCTAGTTGTCCTGACGCTAACCCTAGTTGTCCTGATGCTAAACCTACTTGTCCAGACGCTAACCCTAGTTGTCCTGACGCTAACCCTAGTTGTCCTGACGCTAACCCTACTTGTCCTGACGCTAACCCTAGTTGTCCTGACGCTAACCCTACTTGTCCTGACGCTAACCCTACTTGTCCTGACGCTAACCCTAGTTGTCCTGACGCCAACATTAGTTGTCCTGACGCTAACCCTAGTTGTCCTGACGCTAACCCTAGTTGTCCTGACGCTAACCCTAGTTGTCCTGACGCTAACCCTAGTTGACCTGACGCTAACCCTACTTGTCCTGACGCTAACCCTACTTGACCTGACGCTAACCCTACTTGTCCTGACGCTAACCCTAGTTGTCCTGACGCTAACCCTAGTTGTCCTGATGCTAACCCTAGTTGACCTGACGCCAACCCTAGTTGTCCTGACGCTAACCCTAGTTGTCCTGACGCTAACCCTAGTTGTCCTGACGCTAACCCTAGTTGTCCTGACGCTAACCCTACTTGTCCTGACGCTAACCCTACTTGTCCTGACGCTAACCCTAGTTGTCCTGACGCTAACCCTAGTTGTCCTGACGCTAACCCGAGTTGTCCTGACGCTAACCCTACTTGTCCTGACGATAACTCTAGTTGTCCTGACGCTAACCCTAGTTGTCCTGATGCTAACCCTACTTGTCCTGACGCTAACCCTAGTTGTCCTGACGCTAACCCTAGTTGTCCTGACGCTAACCCTAGTTGTCCTGATGCTAACCCTAGTTGTCCTGACGCTATCCCTACTTGTCCTGACGCTAACCCTACTTGTCCTGACGCTAACCCTAGTTGTCCTGACGCTAACCTAGTTGTCCTGACGCTAACCCTAGTTGTCCTGACGCTAACCCAAGTTGTCCTGACGCTAACCCTAGTTCTCCTGACCCTAACCCTAGTTGTCCTGACACTAACCCTAGTTGTCCTGACGCTAACCCTAGTTGTCCTGACGCTAACCCTAGTTGTCCTGACGCTAACCCTACTTGTCCTGACGCTAACCCTAGTTGTCCTGACGCTAACCCTAGTTGTCCTTACGCTAAGCCTAGTTGTCCTGACGCTAACCCTACTTGTCCTGACGCTAACCCTAGTTGTCCTGACGCTAACCCTAGTTGTCCTGACGCTAACCCTAGTTGTCCTGACGCTAACCCTACTTGTCCTGACGCTAACCCTAGTTGTCCTGACGCTAACCCTAGTTGTCCTGACGCTAACCCTACTTGTCCTGACGCTAACCCTAGTTGTCCTGACGCTAACCCTAGTTGTCCTGACGCTAACCCTACTTGTCCTGACGCTAACCCTAGTTGTCCTGACGCTAACCCTACTTGTCCTGACGCTAACGCTAGTTGTCCTGACGCTAACCCTAGTTGTCCTGACGCTAATCCTACTTGTCCTGACTCCAACCCTAGTTGTCCTGACGCTAACCCTAGTTGTCCTGACGCTAACCCTAGTTGTCCTGACGCTAACCCTACTTGTCCTGATGCTAACCCTAGTTGTCCTGACGCTAACCCTAGTTGTCCTGATGCTAAACCTACTTGTCCAGACGCTAACCCTAGTTGTCCTGACGCTAACCCTAGTTGTCCTGACGCTAACCCTACTTGTCCTGACGCTAACCCTAGTTGTCCTGACGCTAACCCTACTTGTCCTGACGCTAACCCTACTTGTCCTGACGCTAACCCTAGTTGTCCTGACGCCAACATTAGTTGTCCTGACGCTAACCCTAGTTGTCCTGACGCTAACCCTAGTTGTCCTGACGCTAACCCTAGTTGTCCTGACGCTAACCCTAGTTGACCTGACGCTAACCCTACTTGTCCTGACGCTAACCCTACTTGACCTGACGCTAACCCTACTTGTCCTGACGCTAACCCTAGTTGTCCTGACGCTAACCCTAGTTGTCCTGATGCTAACCCTAGTTGACCTGACGCCAACCCTAGTTGTCCTGACGCTAACCCTAGTTGTCCTGACGCTAACCCTAGTTGTCCTGACGCTAACCCTAGTTGTCCTGACGCTAACCCTAGTTGTCCTGATGCTAACCCTACTTGTCCTGACGCTAACCCTAGTTGTCTTGTCGTTAACCCTACTTGTCCTGACGCTAACCCTACTTGTCCTGACGCTAACCCTAGTTGTCCTGACGCTATCCCTAGTTGTCCTGACGCTAACCCTAGTTGTCCTGACGCTAACCCTAGTTGTCCTGACGCTAACCCTAGTTGTCCTGACGCTAACATTAGTTGACCTGACGCTAACACTACTTGTCCTGACGCTAACCCTACTTGACCTGACGCTAACCCTACTTGTCCTGACGCTGACTCTAGTTGTCCTGACGCTAACCCTAGTTGTCCTGACGCTAACCCTAGTTGTCCTGACGCTAACCCTACTTGTCCTGACACTAACCCTAGTTGTCCTGACGCTAACCCTAGTTGTCCTGACGCTAACCCTAGTTGTCCTGACGCTAACCCGATTTGTCCTGACGCTAAACCTACTTGTCCTGACGCTAACCCTAGTTGTCCTGACGCTAACCCTAGTTGTCCTGACGCTAACCCTAGTTGTCCTGACGCTAACCCTAGTTGTCCTGATGCTAACCCTAGTTGTCCTGACGCTAACCCTAGTTCTTCTGACGCTAACCCTAGTTGTCCTGACGCTAACCCTAGTTGTCCTGACGCTAACCCTAGTTGTCCTGACGCTAACCCTACTTGTCCTGACGCTAACCCTACTTGTCCTGACGCTAACCCTAGTTGTCCTGACGCTAACCCTACTTGTCCTGACGCTAACCCTACTTGTCCTGACGCTAACCCTACTTGTCCTGATGCTAACCCTAGTTGTCCTTACGCTAACCCTAGTTTTCCTGACGCTAACCCTACTTGTCCTGACGCTAACCCTAGTTGTCCTGACGCTAACCCTACTTGTCCTGACGCTTACCCTAGTTGTCCTGACGCTAACCCTACTTGTCCTGACGCTAACCCTACTTGTCCTGACGCTAACCCTACTTGTCCTGACGCTAACCCTACTTGTCCTGATGCTAACCCTAGTTGTCCTTACGCTAACCCTACTTGTCCTGACGCTAACCCTAGTTGTCCTGACGCTAACCCTACTTGTCCTGACGCTAACCCTACTTGTCCTGACGCTAACCCTAGTTGTCCTGACGCCAACATTAGTTGTCCTGACGCTAACCCTAGTTGTCCTGACGCTAACCCTAGTTGTCCTGACGCTAACCCTAGTTGTCCTGACGCTAACCCTAGTTGACCTGACGCTAACCCTACTTGTCCTGACGCTAACCCTACTTGACCTGACGCTAACCCTACTTGTCCTGACGCTAACCCTAGTTGTCCTGACGCTAACCCTAGTTGTCCTGATGCTAACCCTAGTTGACCTGACGCCAACCCTAGTTGTCCTGACGCTAACCCTAGTTGTCCTGACGCTAACCCTAGTTGTCCTGACGCTAACCCTAGTTGTCCTGACGCTAACCCTAGTTGTCCTGACGCTAACCCTACTTGTCCTGACGCTAACCCTAGTTGTCTTGTCGTTAACCCTACTTGTCCTGACGCTAACCCTACTTGTCCTGACGCTAACCCTAGTTGTCCTGACGCTATCCCTAGTTGTCCTGACGCTAACCCTAGTTGTCCTGACGCTAACCCTAGTTGTCCTGACGCTAACCCTAGTTGTCCTGACGCTAACCCTAGTTGACCTGACGCTAACACTACTTGTCCTGACGCTAACCCTACTTGACCTGACGCTAACCCTACTTGTCCTGACGCTGACCCTAGTTGTCCTGACGCTAACCCTAGTTGTCCTGACGCTAACCCTAGTTGTCCTGACGCTAACCCTACTTGTCCTGACACTAACCCTAGTTGTCCTGACGCTAACCCTAGTTGTCCTGACGCTAACCCTAGTTGTCCTGACGCTAACCCGAGTTGTCCTGACGCTAAACCTACTTGTCCTGACGCTAACCCTAGTTGTCCTGACGCTAACCCTAGTTGTCCTGACGCTAACCCTAGTTGTCCTGACGCTAACCCTAGTTGTCCTGATGCTAACCCTAGTTGTCCTGACGCTAACCCTAGTTCTCCTGACGCTAACCCTAGTTGTCCTGACGCTAACCCTAGTTGTCCTGACGCTAACCCTAGTTGTCCTGACGCTAACCCTACTTGTCCTGACGCTAACCCTACTTGTCCTGACGCTAACCCTAGTTGTCCTGACGCTAACCCTACTTGTCCTGACGCTAACCCTACTTGTCCTGACGCTAACCCTACTTGTCCTGACGCTAACCCTACTTGTCCTGATGCTAACCCTAGTTGTCCTTACGCTAACCCTAGTTTTCCTGACGCTAACCCTACTTGTCCTGACGCTAACCCTAGTTGTCCTGACGCTAACCCTACTTGTCCTGACGCTTACCCTAGTTGTCCTGACGCTAACCCTACTTGTCCTGACGCTAACCCTAGTTGTCCTGACGCTAACCCTAGTTGTCCTGACGCTAACTCTAGTTATCCTGACGCTAAACCTAGTTGTCCTGACGCTAACCCTAGTTGTCCTGACGCTAACCCTAGTTGTCCTGACGCTAACCCTACTTGTCCTGACGCTAACCCTAGTTGTCCTGACTCTAACCCTAGTTGTCCTGACGCTAACCCTAGTTGTCCTGACGCTAACCCTACTTGTCCTGACGCTAACCCTAGTTGTCCTGACGCTAACCCTACTTGTCCTGACGCTAACCCTAGTTGTCCTGTCTCTAACCCTAGTTGTCCTGACGCTAACCCTAGTTGTCCTGACGCTAACCCTAGTTGTCCTGACGCTAACCCTAGTTGTCCTGATGCTAACCCTAGTTGTCCTGACGCTAACCCTAGTTCTCCTGACGCTAACCCTAGTTGTCCTGACACTAACCCTAGTTGTCCTGACGCTAACCCTAGTTGTCCTGACGCTAACCCTAGTTGTCCTGACGCTAACCCTACTTGTCCTGACGCTAACCCTAGTTGTCCTGACGCTAACCCTAGTTGTCCTTACGCTAAGCCTAGTTGTCCTGACGCTAACCCTACTTGTCCTGACGCTAACCCTAGTTGTCCTGACGCTAACCCTAGTTGTCCTGACGCTAACCCTAGTTGTCCTGACGCTAACCCTACTTGTCCTGACGCTAACCCTAGTTGTCCTGACGCTAACCCTAGTTGTCCTGACGCTAACCCTACTTGTCCTGACGCTAACCCTAGTTGTCCTGACGCTAACCCTAGTTGTCCTGACGCTAACCCTACTTGTCCTGACGCTAACCCTAGTTGTCCTGACGCTAACCCTACTTGTCCTGACGCTAACGCTAGTTGTCCTGACGCTAACCCTAGTTGTCCTGACGCTAATCCTACTTGTCCTGACGCCAACCCTAGTTGTCCTGACGCTAACCCTAGTTGTCCTGACGCTAACCCTAGTTGTCCTGACGCTAACCCTACTTGTCCTGATGCTAACCCTAGTTGTCCTGACGCTAACCCTAGTTGTCCTGATGCTAAACCTACTTGTCCAGACGCTAACCCTAGTTGTCCTGACGCTAACCCTAGTTGTCCTGACGCTAACCCTACTTGTCCTGACGCTAACCCTAGTTGTCCTGACGCTAACCCTACTTGTCCTGACGCTAACCCTACTTGTCCTGACGCTAACCCTAGTTGTCCTGACGCCAACATTAGTTGTCCTGACGCTAACCCTAGTTGTCCTGACGCTAACCCTAGTTGTCCTGATGCTAACCCTAGTTGACCTGACGCCAACCCTAGTTGTCCTGACGCTAACCCTACTTGTCCTGACGCTAACCCTAGTTGTCCTGACGCTAACCCTAGTTGTCCTGATGCTAACCCTAGTTGTCCTGACGCTAACCCTACTTGTCCTGACGCTAACCCTAGTTGTCCTGACGCTAACCCTAGTTGTCCTGACGCTAACCCGAGTTGTCCTGACGCTAACCCTACTTGTCCTGACGATAACTCTAGTTGTCCTGACGCTAACCCTAGTTGTCCTGATGCCAACCCTACTTGTCCTGACGCTAACCCTAGTTGTCCTGACGCTAACCCTAGTTGTCCTGACGCTAACCCTAGTTGTCCTGATGCTAACCCTAGTTGTCCTGACGCTATCCCTACTTGTCCTGACGCTAACCCTACTTGTCCTGACGCTAACCCTAGTTGTCCTGACGCTAACCTAGTTGTCCTGACGCTAACCCTAGTTGTCCTGACGCTAACCCAAGTTGTCCTGACGCTAACCCTAGTTCTCCTGACGCTAACCCTAGTTGTCCTGACGCTAACCCTAGTTGTCCTGACGCTAACCCTACTTGTCCTGACGCTAACCCTACTTGTCCTGACGCTAACCCTAGTTGTCCTGACGCTAACCCTAGTTCTCCTGACGCTAACCCTAGTTGTCCTGACGCTAACCCTAGTTGTCCTGACGCTAACCCTAGTTGTCCTGACGCTAACCCTACTTGTCCTGACGCTAACCCTACTTGTCCTGACGCTAACCCTAGTTGTCCTGACGCTAACTCTAGTTGTCCTGATGCTAACCCTAGTTGTCCTGACGCTAACCCTAGTTCTCCTGACGCTAACCCTAGTTGTCCTGACGCTAACCCTAGTTGTCCTGACGCTAACCCTAGTTGTCCTGACGCTAACCCTAGTTGTCCTGACGCTAACCCTACTTGTCCTGACGCTAACCCTACTTGTCCTGACGCTAACCCTACTTGTCCTGACGCTAACCCTACTTGTCCTGACGCTAACCCTACTTGTCCTGATGCTAACCCTAGTTGTCCTGACGCTAACCCTAGTTATCCTGACGCTAACCCTACTTGTCCTGATGCTAACCCTAGTTGTCCTGACGCTAACCCTAGTTGTCCTGACGCTAACCCTAGTTGTCCTGACGCTAACCCTAGTTGTCCTGACGCTAACCCTACTTGTCCTGATGCTAACCCTACTTGTCCTGACGCTAACCCTAGTTGTCCTGACGCTAACCCTAGTTGTCCTGACGCTAACCCTAGTTGTCCTTACGCTAAGCCTACTTGTCCTGACGCTAACCCTAGTTGTCCTGACGCTAACCCTAGTTGTCCTGACGCTAACCCTAGTTGTCCTGACGCTAACCCTACTTGTCCTGACGCTAACCCTAGTTGTCCTGACGCTAACCCTAGTTGTCCTGACGCTAACCCTACTTGTCCTGACGCTAACCCTAGTTGTCCTGACGCTAACCCTAGTTGTCCTGACGCTAACCCTACTTGTCCTGACGCTAACCCTAGTTGTCCTGACGCTAACCCTACTTGTCCTGACGCTAACGCTAGTTGTCCTGACGCTAACCCTAATTGTCCTGACGCTAATCCTACTTGTCCTGACGCCAACCCTAGTTGTCCTGACGCTAACCCTAGTTGTCCTGACGCTAACCCTAGTTGTCCTGACGCTAACCCTACTTGTCCTGACGCTAACCCTAGTTGTCCTGACGCTAACCCTAGTTGTCCTGACGCTAAACCTACTTGTCCAGACGCTAACCCTAGTTGTCCTGACGTTAACCCTAGTTGTCCTGACGCTAACCCTACTTGTCCTGACGCTAACCCTAGTTGTCCTGACGCTAACCCTACTTGTCCTGACGCTAACCCTACTTGTCCTGACGCTAACCCTAGTTGTCCTGACGCTAACCCTAGTTGTCCTGACGCTAACCCTAGTTGTCCTGACGCTAACCCTACTTGTCCTGACGCTAACCCTAGTTGTCCTGACGCCAACATTAGTTGTCCTGACGCTAACCCTAGTTGTCCTGACGCTAACCCTAGTTGTCCTGACGCTAACCCTAGTTGTCCTGACGCTAACCCTAGTTGACCTGACGCTAACCCTACTTGTCCTGACGCTAACCCTACTTGACCTGACGCTAACCCTACTTGTCCTGACGCTAACCCTAGTTGTTCTGACGCTAACCCTAGTTGTCCTGACGCTAACCCTAGTTGACCTGACGCCAAC
The DNA here is from genome assembly GCF_046119375.1 of Phyllobates terribilis. Classification (NCBI taxonomy): domain Eukaryota; kingdom Metazoa; phylum Chordata; class Amphibia; order Anura; family Dendrobatidae; genus Phyllobates; species Phyllobates terribilis. Next base: position 444,703 of record NW_027363676.1, on the reverse strand, counting down.
CCTAGTTGTCCTGACGCTAACCCTAGTTGTCCTGACGCTAACCATAGTTGTCCTGACGCTAACCCTAGTTGTCCTGACGCTAACCCTAGTTGTCCTGACGCTAACCCTACTTGTCCTGACGCTAACCCTAGTTGTCCTGACGCTAACCCTAGTTGTCCTGACGCTAACTCGAGTTGTCCTGACGCTAACCCTACTTGTCCTGACGCTAACTCTAGTTGTCCTGACGCTAACCCTAGTTGTCCTGATGCTAACCCTACTTGTCCTGACGCTAACCCTATTTGTCCTGACGCTAACCCTAGTTGTCCTGACGCTAACCCTAGTTGTCCTGATGCTAACCCTAGTTGTCCTGACGCTATCCCTACTTGTCCTGACGCTAACCCTACTTGTCCTGACACTAACCCTAGTTGTCCTGACGCTAACCTAGTTGTCCTGACGCTAACCCTAGTTGTCCTGACGCTAACCCTAGTTGTCCTGACGCTAACCCAAGTTGTCCTGACGCTAACCCTAGTTCTCCTGACGCTAACCCTAGTTGTCCTGACGCTAACCCTAGTTGTCCTGACGCTAACCCTACTTGTCCTGACGCTAACCCTACTTGTCCTGACGCTAACCCTACTTGTCCTGACGCTAACCCTAGTAGTCCTGACGCTAACCCTAGTTGTCCTGACGCTAACCCGAGTTGTCCTGACGCTAACCCTACTTGTCCTGACGATAACTCTAGTTGTCCTGACGCTAACCCTAGTTGTCCTGATGCTAACCCTACTTGTCCTGACGCTAACCCTAGTTGTCCTGACGCTAACCCTAGTTGTCCTGACGCTAACCCTAGTTGTCCTGATGCTAACCCTAGTTGTCCTGACGCTATCCCTACTTGTCCTGACGCTAACCCTACTTGTCCTGACGCTAACCCTAGTTGTCCTGACGCTAACCTAGTTGTCCTGATGCTAACCCTAGTTGTCCTGACGCTAACCCAAGTTGTCCTGACGCTAACCCTAGTTCTCCTGACGCTAACCCTAGTTGTCCTGACGCTAACCCTAGTTGTCCTGACGCTAACCCTACTTGTCCTGACGCTAACCCTACTTGTCCTGACGCTAACCCTAGTTGTCCTGACGCTAACCCTAGTTCTCCTGACGCTAACCCTAGTTGTCCTGACGCTAACAGTAGTTGTCCTGACGCTAACCCTAGTTGTCCTGACGCTAACCCTACTTGTCCTGACGCTAACCCTACTTGTCCTGACGCTAACCCTAGTTGTCCTGACGCTAACCCTAGTTGTCCTGACGCTAACTCTAGTTGTCCTGATGCTAACCCTAGTTGTCCTGACGCTAACCCTAGTTCTCCTGACGCTAACCCTAGTTGTCCTGACGCTAACCCTAGTTGTCCTGACGCTAACCCTAGTTGTCCTGACGCTAACCCTAGTTGTCCTGACGCTAACCCTACTTGTCCTGACGCTAACCCTAGTTGTCCTGACGCTAACCCTACTTGTCCTGACGCTAACCCTACTTGTCCTGACGCTAACCCTACTTGTCCTGACGCTAACCCTACTTGTCCTGATGCTAACCCTAGTTGTCCTGACGCTAACCCTAGTTATCCTGACGCTAACCCTACTTGTCCTGACGCTAACCCTAGTTGTCCTGACGCTAACCCTAGTTGTCCTGACGCTAACCCTAGTTGTCCTGACGCTAACCCTACTTGTCCTGATGCTAACCCTACTTGTCCTGACGCTAACCCTAGTTGTCCTGACGCTAACCCTAGTTGTCCTGACGCTAACCCTAGTTGTCCTGACGCTAACCCTAGTTGTCCTTACGCTAAGCCTACTTGTCCTGACGCTAACCCTAGTTGTCCTGACGCTAACCCTAGTTGTCCTGACGCTAACCCTAGTTGTCCTGACGCTAACCCTACTTGTCCTGACGCTAACCCTAGTTGTCCTGACGCTAACCCTAGTTGTCCTGACGCTAACCCTACTTGTCCTGACGCTAACCCTAGTTGTCCTGACGCTAACCCTAGTTGTCCTGACGCTAACCCTACTTGTCCTGACGCTAACCCTAGTTGTCCTGACGCTAACCCTACTTGTCCTGACGCTAACGCTAGTTGTCCTGACGCTAACCCTAATTGTCCTGACGCTATTCCTACTTGTCCTGACGCCAACCCTAGTTGTCCTGACGCTAACCCTAGTTGTCCTGACGCTAACCCTAGTTGTCCTGACGCTAACCCTAGTTGTCCTGACGCTAACCCTAGTTGTCCTGACGCTAACCCTAGTTGACCTGACGCCAACCCTAGTTGTCCTGACGCTAACCCTAGTTGTCCTGACGCTAACCATAGTTGTCCTGACGCTAACCCTAGTTGTCCTGACGCTAACCCTAGTTGTCCTGACGCTAACCCTACTTGTCCTGACGCTAACCCTAGTTGTCCTGACGCTAACCCTAGTTGTCCTGACGCTAACTCGAGTTGTCCTGACGCTAACCCTACTTGTCCTGACGCTAACTCTAGTTGTCCTGACGCTAACCCTAGTTGTCCTGATGCTAACCCTACTTGTCCTGACGCTAACCCTATTTGTCCTGACGCTAACCCTAGTTGTCCTGACGCTAACCCTAGTTGTCCTGATGCTAACCCTAGTTGTCCTGACGCTATCCCTACTTGTCCTGACGCTAACCCTACTTGTCCTGACACTAACCCTAGTTGTCCTGACGCTAACCTAGTTGTCCTGACGCTAACCCTAGTTGTCCTGACGCTAACCCTAGTTGTCCTGACGCTAACCCAAGTTGTCCTGACGCTAACCCTAGTTCTCCTGACGCTAACCCTAGTTGTCCTGACGCTAACCCTAGTTGTCCTGACGCTAACCCTACTTGTCCTGACGCTAACCCTACTTGTCCTGACGCTAACCCTAGTTGTCCTGACGCTAACCCTAGTTCTCCTGACGCTAACCCTAGTTGTCCTGACGCTAACCCTAGTTGTCCTGACGCTAACCCTAGTTGTCCTGACGCTAACCCTACTTGTCCTGACGCTAACCCTACTTGTCCTGACGCTAACCCTAGTTGTCCTGACGCTAACCCTAGTTGTCCTGACGCTAACCCTAGTTGTCCTGATGCTAACCCTAGTTGTCCTGATGCTAACCCTACTTGTCCTGACGCTAACCCTAGTTGTCCTGACGCTAACCCTAGTTGTCCTGTCTCTAACCCTAGTTGTCCTGACGCTAACCCTAGTTGTCCTGACGCTAACCCTACTTGTCCTGATGCTAACCCTACTTGTCCTGACGCTAACCCTAGTTGTCCTGACGTTAACCCTACTTGTCCTGACGCTAACCCTACTTGTCCTGACGCTAACCCTACTTGTCCTGACGCTAACCCTAGTTGTCCTGACGCTAACCCTAGTTGTCCTGACGCTAACCCTAGTTGTCCTGACGCTAACCCTAGTTGTCCTGACGCTAACCCTAGTTGTCCTGACGCTAACCCTAGTTGTCCTGACGCTAACCCTAGTTGACCTGACGCTAACCCTACTTGTCCTGACGCTAACCCTACTTGACCTGACGCTAACCCTAGTTGTCCTGACGCTAACCCTAGTTGTCCTGACGCTAACCCTAGTTGTCCTGACGCTAACCCTACTTGTCCTGACACTAACCCTAGTTGTCCTGACGCTAACCCTAGTTGTCCTGACGCTAACCCGAGTTGTCCTGACGCTAACCCTACTTGTCCTGACGCTAACCCTAGTTGTCCTGTCTCTAACGCTAGTTGTCCTGACGCTAACCCTAGTTGTCCTGACGCTAACCCTAGTTGTCCTGACGCTAACCCTAGTTGTCCTGATGCTAACCCTAGTTGTCCTGATGCTAACCCTAGTTGTCCTGACGCTAACCCTAGTTCTCCTGACGCTAACCCTAGTTGTCCTGACGCTAACCCTAGTTGTCCTGACGCTAGCCCTAGTTGTCCTGACGCTAACCCTAGTTGTCCTGATGCTAACCCTACTTGTCCTGACGCTAACCCTAGTTGTCCTGACGCTAACCATACTTGTCCTGACGCTAACCCTACTTGTCCTGACGCTAACCCTAGTTGTCCTGACGCTAACCCTAGTTGTCCTGACGCTAACCTTACTTGTCCTGACGCTAACCCTAGTTGACCTGACGCTAACCCTACTTGTCCTGACGCTAACCCTACTTGTCCTGATGCTAACCCTAGTTGTCCTGACGCTAACCCTAGTTATCCTGACGCTAACCCTACTTGTCCTGACGCTAACCCTAGTTGTCCTGACGCTAACCCTAGTTGTCCTGACGCTAACCCTAGTTGTCCTGACGCTAACCCTAGTTGTCCTGACGCTAACCCTACTTGTCCTGATGCTAACCCTACTTGTCCTGACGCTAACCCTAGTTGTCCTGACGCTAACCCTAGTTGTCCTGACGCTAACCCTAGTTGTCCTTACGCTAACCCTAGTTGTCCTGACGCTAACCCTACTTGTCCTGACGCTAACCCTAGTTGTCCTGACGCTAACTCTAGTTGTCCTGACGCTAACCCTAGTTGTCCTGATGCTAACCCTACTTGTCCTGACGCTAACCCTATTTGTCCTGACGCTAACCCTAGTTGTCCTGACGCTAACCCTACTTGTCCTGACGCTAACTCTAGTTGTCCTGACGCTAACCCTAGTTGTCCTGATGCTAACCCTACTTGTCCTGACGCTAACCCTATTTGTCCTGACGCTAACCCTAGTTGTCCTGACGCTAACCCTAGTTGTCCTGATGCTAACCCTAGTTGTCCTGACGCTATCCCTACTTGTCCTGACGCTAACCCTACTTGTCCTGACACTAACCCTAGTTGTCCTGACGCTAACCTAGTTGTCCTGACGCTAACCCTAGTTGTCCTGACGCTAACCCTAGTTGTCCTGACGCTAACCCAAGTTGTCCTGACGCTAACCCTAGTTCTCCTGACGCTAACCCTAGTTGTCCTGACGCTAACCCTAGTTGTCCTGACGCTAACCCTACTTGTCCTGACGCTAACCCTACTTGTCCTGACGCTAACCCTACTTGTCCTGACGCTAACCATAGTTGTCCTGACGCTAACCCTAGTTGTCCTGACGCTAACCCGAGTTGTCCTGACGCTAACCCTACTTGTCCTGACGATAACTCTAGTTGTCCTGACGCTAACCCTAGTTGTCCTGATGCTAACCCTACTTGTCCTGACGCTAACCCTAGTTGTCCTGACGCTAACCCTAGTTGTCCTGACGCTAACCCTAGTTGTCCTGATGCTAACCCTAGTTGTCCTGACGCTATCCCTACTTGTCCTGACGCTAACCCTACTTGTCCTGACGCTAACCCTAGTTGTCCTGACGCTAACCTAGTTGTCCTGACGCTAACCCTAGTTGTCCTGACGCTAACCCAAGTTGTCCTGACGCTAACCCTAGTTGTCCTGATGCTAACCCTAGTTGTCCTGATGCTAACCCTAGTTATCCTGACGCTAACCCTAGTTCTCCTGACGCTAACCCTAGTTGTCCTGACGCTAACCCTAGTTGTCCTGACGCTAGCCCTAGTTGTCCTGACGCTAACCCTAGTTGTCCTGATGCTAACCCTACTTGTCCTGACGCTAACCCTAGTTGTCCTGACGCTAACCATACTTGTCCTGACGCTAACCCTACTTGTCCTGATGCTAACCCTAGTTGTCCTGACGCTAACCCTAGTTGTCCTGACGCTAACCTTACTTGTCCTGACGCTAACCCTAGTTGTCCTGACGCTAACCCTACTTGTCCTGACGCTAACCCTACTTGTCCTGATGCTAACCCTAGTTGTCCTGACGCTAACCCTAGTTATCCTGACGCTAACCCTACTTGTCCTGACGCTAACCCTAGTTGTCCTGACGCTAACCCTAGTTGTCCTGACGCTAACCCTAGTTGTCCTGACGCTAACCCTAGTTGTCCTGACGCTAACCCTACTTGTCCTGATGCTAACCCTACTTGTCCTGACGCTAACCCTAGTTGTCCTGACGCTAACCCTAGTTGTCCTGACGCTAACCCTAGTTGTCCTTACGCTAACCCTAGTTGTCCTGACGCTAACCCTACTTGTCCTGACGCTAACCCTAGTTGTCCTGACGCTAACTCTAGTTGTCCTGACGCTAACCCTAGTTGTCCTGATGCTAACCCTACTTGTCCTGACGCTAACCCTATTTGTCCTGACGCTAACCCTAGTTGTCCTGACGCTAACCCTACTTGTCCTGACGCTAACTCTAGTTGTCCTGACGCTAACCCTAGTTGTCCTGATGCTAACCCTACTTGTCCTGACGCTAACCCTATTTGTCCTGACGCTAACCCTAGTTGTCCTGACGCTAACCCTAGTTGTCCTGATGCTAACCCTAGTTGTCCTGACGCTATCCCTACTTGTCCTGACGCTAACCCTACTTGTCCTGACACTAACCCTAGTTGTCCTGACGCTAACCTAGTTGTCCTGACGCTAACCCTAGTTGTCCTGACGCTAACCCTAGTTGTCCTGACGCTAACCCAAGTTGTCCTGACGCTAACCCTAGTTCTCCTGACGCTAACCCTAGTTGTCCTGACGCTAACCCTAGTTGTCCTGACGCTAACCCTACTTGTCCTGACGCTAACCCTACTTGTCCTGACGCTAACCCTACTTGTCCTGACGCTAACCATAGTTGTCCTGACGCTAACCCTAGTTGTCCTGACGCTAACCCGAGTTGTCCTGACGCTAACCCTACTTGTCCTGACGATAACTCTAGTTGTCCTGACGCTAACCCTAGTTGTCCTGATGCTAACCCTACTTGTCCTGACGCTAACCCTAGTTGTCCTGACGCTAACCCTAGTTGTCCTGACGCTAACCCTAGTTGTCCTGATGCTAACCCTAGTTGTCCTGACGCTATCCCTACTTGTCCTGACGCTAACCCTACTTGTCCTGACGCTAACCCTAGTTGTCCTGACGCTAACCTAGTTGTCCTGACGCTAACCCTAGTTGTCCTGACGCTAACCCAAGTTGTCCTGACGCTAACCCTAGTTCTCCTGACGCTAACCCTAGTTGTCCTGACGCTAACCCTAGTTGTCCTGACGCTAACCCTACTTGTCCTGACGCTAACCCTACTTGTCCTGACGCTAACCCTAGTTGTCCTGACGCTAACCCTAGTTCTCCTGACGCTAACCCTAGTTGTCCTGACGCTAACCCTAGTTGTCCTGACGCTAACCCTAGTTGTCCTGACGCTAACCCTACTTGTCCTGACGCTAACCCTACTTGTCCTGACGCTAACCCTAGTTGTCCTGACGCTAACTCTAGTTGTCCTGATGCTAACCCTAGTTGTCCTGACGCTAACCCTAGTTCTCCTGACGCTAACCCTAGTTGTGCTGACGCTAACCCTAGTTGTCCTGACGCTAACCCTAGTTGTCCTGACGCTAACCCTAGTTGTCCTGACGCTAACCCTACTTGTCCTGACGCTAACCCTAGTTGTCCTGACGCTAACCCTACTTGTCCTGACGCTAACCCTACTTGTCCTGACGCTAACCCTACTTGTCCTGACGCTAACCCTACTTGTCCTGATGCTAACCCTAGTTGTCCTGACGCTAACCCTAGTTATCCTGACGCTAACCCTACTTGTCCTGACGCTAACCCTAGTTGTCCTGACGTTAACCCTAGTTGTCCTGACGCTAACCCTAGTTGTCCTGACGCTAACCCTACTTGTCCTGATGCTAACCCTAGTTGTCCTGACGCTAACCCTAGTTGTCCTGACGCTAACCCTAGTTGTCCTGACGCTAACCCTAGTTGTCCTTACGCTAAGCCTGCTTGTCCTGACGCTAACCCTAGTTGTCCTGACGCTAACCCTAGTTGTCCTGACGCTAACCCTAGTTGTCCTGACGCTAACCCTACTTGTCCTGACGCTAACCCTAGTTGTCCTGACGCTAACCCTAGTTGTCCTGACGCTAACCCTACTTGTCCTGACGCTAACCCTAGTTGTCCTGATGCTAACCCTAGTTGTCCTGACGCTAACCCTACTTGTCCTGACGCTAACCCTAGTTGTCCTGACGCTAACCCTACTTGTCCTGACGCTAACGCTAGTTGTCCTGACGCTAACCCTAATTGTCCTGACGCTAATCCTACTTGTCCTGACGCCAACCCTAGTTGTCCTGACGCTAACCCTAGTTGTCCTGACGCTAACCCTAGTTGTCCTGACGCTAACCCTACTTGTCCTGACGCTAACCCTAGTTGTCCTGACGCTAACCCTAGTTGTCCTGACGCTAAACCTACTTGTCCAGACGCTAACCCTAGTTGTCCTGACGTTAACCCTAGTTGTCCTGACGCTAACCCTACTTGTCATGACGCTAACCCTAGTTGTCCTGACGCTAACCCTACTTGTCCTGACGCTAACCCTACTTGTCCTGACGCTAACCCTAGTTGTCCTGACGCTAACCCTAGTTGTCCTGACGCTAACCCTAGTTGTCCTGACGCTAACCCTACTTGTCCTGACGCTAACCCTAGTTGTCCTGACGCCAACATTAGTTGTCCTGACGCTAACCATAGTTGTCCTGACGCTAACCCTAGTTGTCCTGACGCTAACCCTAGTTGACCTGACGCTAACCCTACTTGTCCTGACGCTAACCCTACTTGACCTGACGCTAACCCTACTTGTCCTGACGCTAACCCTAGTTGTCCTGACGCTAACCCTAGTTGTCCTGACGCTAACCCTAGTTGACCTGACGCCAACCCTAGTTGTCCTGACGCTAACCCTAGTTGTCCTGACGCTAACCATAGTTGTCCTGACGCTAACCCTAGTTGTCCTGACGCTAACCCTAGTTGTCCTGACGCTAACCCTACTTGTCCTGACGCTAACCCTAGTTGTCCTGACGCTAACCCTAGTTGTCCTGACGCTAACTCGAGTTGTCCTGACGCTAACCCTACTTGTCCTGATGCTAACTCTAGTTGTCCTGACGCTAACCCTAGTTGTCCTGATGCTAACCCTACTTGTCCTGACGCTAACCCTATTTGTCCTGACGCTAACCCTAGTTGTCCTGACGCTAACCCTAGTTGTCCTGATGCTAACCCTAGTTGTCCTGACGCTATCCCTACTTGTCCTGACGCTAACCCTACTTGTCCTGACACTAACCCTAGTTGTCCTGACGCTAACCTAGTTGTCCTGACGCTAACCCTAGTTGTCCTGACGCTAACCCTAGTTGTCCTGATGCTAACCCAAGTTGTCCTGACGCTAACCCTAGTTCTCCTGACGCTAACCCTAGTTGTCCTGACGCTAACCCTAGTTGTCCTGACGCTAACCCTGCTTGTCCTGACGCTAACCCTACTTGTCCTGACGCTAACCCTAGTTGTCCTGACGCTAACCCTAGTTCTCCTGACGCTAACCCTAGTTGTCCTGACGCTAACCCTAGTTGTCCTGACGCTAACCCTAGTTGTCCTGACGCTAACCCTACTTGTCCTGACGCTAACCCTACTTGTCCTGACGCTAACCCTAGTTGTCCTGACGCTAACCCTAGTTGTCCTGACGCTAACCCTAGTTGTCCTGATGCTAACCCTAGTTGTCCTGATGCTAACCCTACTTGTCCTGACGCTAACCCTAGTTGTCCTGACGCTAACCCTAGTTGTCCTGTCTCTAACCCTAGTTGTCCTGACGCTAACCCTAGTTGTCCTGACGCTAACCCTACTTGTCCTGATGCTAACCCTACTTGTCCTGACGCTAACCCTAGTTGTCCTGACGTTAACCCTACTTGTCCTGACGCTAACCCTACTTGTCCTGACGCTAACCCTACTTGTCCTGACGCTAACCCTAGTTGTCCTGACGCTAACCCTAGTTGTCCTGATGCTAACCCTAGTTGTCCTGATGCTAACCCTAGTTGTCCTGACGCTAACCCTAGTTGTCCTGACGCTAACCCTAGTTGTCCTGACGCTAACCCTAGTTGACCTGACGCTAACCCTACTTGTCCTGACGCTAACCCTACTTGACCTGACGCTAACCCTACTTGTCCTGACGCTAACCCTAGTTGTCCTGACGCTAACCCTAGTTGTCCTGACGCTAACCCTAGTTGTCCTGACGCTAACCCTACTTGTCCTGACACTAACCCTAGTTGTCCTGACGCTAACCCTAGTTGTCCTGACGCTAACCCGAGTTGTCCTGACGCTAACCCTACTTGTCCTGACGCTAACCCTAGTTGTCCTGTCTCTAACCCTAGTTGTCCTGACGCTAACCCTAGTTGTCCTGACGCTAACCCTAGTTGTCCTGACGCTAACCCTAGTTGTCCTGATGCTAACCCTAGTTGTCCTGATGCTAACCCTAGTTGTCCTGACGCTAACCCTAGTTCTCCTGACGCTAACCCTAGTTGTCCTGACGCTAACCCTAGTTGTCCTGACGCTAGCCCTAGTTGTCCTGACGCTAACCCTAGTTGTCCTGATGCTAACCCTACTTGTCCTGACGATAACCCTAGTTGTCCTGACGCTAACCATACTTGTCCTGACGCTAACCCTACTTGTCCTGACGCTAACCCTAGTTGTCCTGACGCTAACCCTAGTTGTCCTGACGCTAACCTTACTTGTCCTGACGCTAACCCTAGTTGTCCTGACGCTAACCCTACTTGTCCTGACGCTAACCCTACTTGTCCTGATGCTAACCCTAGTTGTCCTGACGCTAACCCTAGTTATCCTGACGCTAACCCTTCTTGTCCTGACGCTAACCCTAGTTGACCTGACGCTAACCCTAGTTGTCCTGACGCTAACCCTAGTTGTCCTGACGCTAACCCTAGTTGTCCTGACGCTAACCCTAGTTGTCCTGACGCTAACCCTACTTGTCCTGATGCTAACCCTACTTGTCCTGACGCTAACCCTAGTTGTCCTGACGCTAACCCTAGTTGTCCTGACGCTAACCCTAGTTGTCCTTACGCTAACCCTAGTTGTCCTGACGCTAACCGTACTTGTCCTGACGCTAACCCTAGTTGTCCTGACGCTAACCCTAGTTGTCCTGACGCTAATCCTACTTGTCCTGACGCCAACCTTAGTTGTCCTGACGCTAACCCTAGTTGTCCTGACGCTAACCCTAGTTGTCCTGACGCTAACCCTACTTGTCCTGACGCTAACCCTAGTTGTCCTGACGCTAACCCTAGTTGTCCTGACGCTAACCCTACTTGTCCTGACGCTAACCCTAGTTGTCCTGACGCTAACCCTAGTTGTCCTGACGCTAACTCTAGTTATCCTGACGCTAACCCTAGTTGTCCTGACGCTAACCCTAGTTGTCCTGACGCTAACCCTACTTGTCCTGACGCTAACCCTACTTGTCCTGACGCTAACCCTAGTTGTCCTGACGCTAACCCTAGTTGTCCTGACGCTAACCCTACTTGTCCTGACGCTAACCCTAGTTGTCCTGACGCTAACCCTACTTGTCCTGACGCTAAACCTACTTGTCCTGACGCTAACCCTAGTTGTCCTGACGCTAACCCTAGTTGTCCTGACGCTAACCCTAGTTGTCCTGACGCCAACCCTAGTTGTCCTGACGCTAACCCTAGTTGTCCTGACGCTAACCCTTGTTGTCCTGACGCTAACCCTAGTTGTCCTGACGCTAACCCTAGTTGACCTGACGCTAACCCTACTTGTCCTGACGCTAACCCTACTTGACCTGACGCTAACCCTACTTGTCCTGACGCTAACCCTAGTTGTCCTGACGCTAACCCTAGTTGTCCTGACGCTAACCCTAGTTGTCCTGACGCTAACCCTACTTGTCCTGACGCTAACCCTAGTTGTCCTGACGCTAACCCTAGTTGTCCTGACGCTAACCCGAGTTGTCCTGACGCTAACCCTACTTGTCCTGACGCTAACTCTAGTTGTCCTGACGCTAACCCTAGTTGTCCTGACGCTAACCCTACTTGTCCTGACGCTAACCCTACTTGTCCTGACGCTAACCCTAGTTGTCCTGACGCTAACCCTAGTTGTCCTGACGCTAACCCTAGTTGTCCTGACGCTAACCCTAGTTGTCCTGACGCTAACCCTAGTTGTCCTGACGCTAAACCTAGTTCTCCTGACGCTAACCCTAGTTGTCCTGACGCTAACCCTAGTTGTAATGACGCTAACCCTAGTTGTCCTGACGCTAACCCTACTTGTCCTGACGCTAACCCTACTTGTCCTGACGCTAACCCTACTTGTCCTGACGCTAACCCTAGTTGTCCTGACGCTAACCCTACTTGTCCTGACGCTAACCCTACTTGTCCTGACGCTAACCCTAGTTGTCCTGAGGCTAACCCTAGTTGTACTGACGCTAACCCTAGTTGTCCTGACGCTAACACTACTTGTCCTGACGCTAACCCTAGTTGTCCTGACGCTAACCCTACTTGTCCTGACGCTAACCCTAGTTGTCCTGACGCTAACCCTAGTTATCCTGACGCTAACCCTACTTGTCCTGACGCTAACCCTAGTTGTCCTGACGCTAAATCTAGTTGTCCGGACGCTAACCCTAGTTGTTCTGACTCTAACCCTAGTTGTCCTGACGCTAAACCTAGTTGTCCTGACGCTAACCCTAGTTGTCCTGACGCTAACCCTAGTTGTCCTGACGCTAACCCTACTTGTCCTGACGCTAACCCTACTTGTCCTGACGCTAACCCTAGTTGTCCTGACGCTAACCCTAGTTGTCCTGACGATAACCCTAGTTGTCCTGACGCTAACCCTACTTGTCCTGACGCTAACTCTACTTGTCCTGACGATAACCCTAGTTGTCCTGACGCTAACCCTAGTTGTCCTGACGCTAACCCTAGTTGTCCTGACGCTAACCCTAGTTGTCCTGACGCTAACCCTAGTTGTCCTGATGCTAACCCTAGTTGTCCTGACGCTAACCCTAGTTGACCTGACGCTAACCCTACTTTTCCTGACGCTAACCCTACTTGACCTGACGCTAACCCTACTTGTCCTGACGCTAACCCTAGTTGTCCTGACGCTAACCCTAGTTGTCCTGACGCTAACCCTAGTTGTCCTGACGCTAACCCTACTTGTCCTGACACTAACCCTAGTTGTCCTGACGCTAACCCTAGTTGTCCTGACGCTAACCCGAGTTGTCCTGACGCTAACCCTACTTGTCCTGACGCTAACCCTAGTTGTCCTGTCTCTAACCCTAGTTGTCCTGACGCTAACCCTAGTTGTCCTGACGCTAACCCTAGTTGTCCTGACGCTAACCCTAGTTGTCCTGATGCTAACCCTACTTGTCCTGACGCTAACCCTAGTTGTCCTGACGCTAACCCTACTTGTCCTGACGCTAAACCTACTTGTCCTGACGCTAACCCTAGTTGTCCTGACGCTAACCCTAGTTGTCCTGACGCTAACCCTAGTTGTCCTGACGCTAACCCTAGTTGTCCTGACGCTAACCCTAGTTGTCCTGACGCCAACCCTAGTTGTCCTGACGCTAACCCTAGTTGTCCTGACGCTAACCCTAGTTGTCCTGACGCTAACCCTAGTTGTCCTGACGCTAACCCTAGTTGACCTGACGCTAACCCTACTTGTCCTGACGCTAACCCTACTTGACCTGACGCTAACCCTACTTGTCCTGACGCTAACCCTAGTTGTCCTGACGCTAACCCTAGTTGTCCTGACGCTAACCCTAGTTGTCCTGACGCTAACCCTACTTGTCCTGACGCTAACCCTAGTTGTCCTGACGCTAACCCTAGTTGTCCTGACGCTAACCCTACTTGACCTGACGCTAACCCTAGTTGTCCTGCCGCTAACCCTAGTTGTCCTGATGCTAACCCTACTTGTCCTGACGCCAACCCTAGTTGTCCTGACGCTAACCCTAGTTGTCCTGACGCTAACCCTAATTGTCCTGACGCTAACCCTAGTTGTCCTGACGCTAACACTAGTTGTCCTGACGCTAACCCTACTTGTCCTGACGCCAACCGTAGTTGTCCTGACGCTAACCCTAGTTGTCCTGACGCTAACCCTAGTTGTCCTGACGCTAACCCTACTTGTCCTGATGCTAACCCTAGTTGTCCTGACGCTAACCCTAGTTGTCCTGACGCTAACCCTACTTGTCCTAACGCTAACCCTAGTTGTCTTGACGCTAACCCTAGTTGTCCTGACGCTAACCCTAGTTGTCCTGACGCTAACCCTAGTTGTCCTGACGCTAACCCAAGTTGTCCTGACGCTAACCCTAGTTCTCCTGACGCTAACCCTAGTTGTCCTGACGCTAACCCTAGTTGTCCTGACGCTAACCCTACTTGTCCTGACGCTAACCCTACTTGTCCTGACGCTAACCCTAGTTGTCCTGACGCTAACCCTAGTTCTCCTGACGCTAACCCTACTTGTCCTGATGCTAACCCTACTTGTCCTGACGCTAACCCTAGTTGTCCTGACGTTAACCCTACTTGTCCTGACGCTAACCCTACTTGTCCTGACGCTAACCCTACTTGTCCTGACGCTAACCCTAGTTGTCCTGTCTCTAACCCTAGTTGTCCTGACGCTAACCCTAGTTGTCCTGACGCTAACCCTACTTGTCCTGATGCTAACCCTACTTGTCCTGACGCTAACCCTAGTTGTCCTGACGTTAACCCTACTTGTCCTGACGCTAACCCTACTTGTCCTGACGCTAACCCTACTTGTCCTGACGCTAACCCTAGTTGTCCTGACGCTAACCCTAGTTGTCCTGACGCTAACCCTAGTTGTCCTGATGCTAACCCTAGTTGTCCTGACGCTAACCCTAGTTGTCCTGACGCTAACCCTAGTTGTCCTGACGCTAACCCTAGTTGACCTGACGCTAACCCTACTTGTCCTGACGCTAACCCTACTTGACCTGACGCTAACCCTACTTGTCCTGACGCTAACCCTAGTTGTCCTGACGCTAACCCTAGTTGTCCTGACGCTAACCCTAGTTGTCCTGACGCTAACCCTACTTGTCCTGACGCTAACCCTAGTTGTCCTGACGCTAACCCTAGTTGTCCTGACGCTAACCCGAGTTGTCCTGACGCTAACCCTACTTGTCCTGACGCTAACCCTAGTTGTCCTGTCTCTAACCCTAGTTGTCCTGACGCTAACCCTAGTTGTCCTGACGCTAACCCTAGTTGTCCTGACGCTAACCCTAGTTGTCCTGATGCTAACCCTAGTTGTCCTGACGCTAACCCTAGTTCTCCTGACGCTAACCCTAGTTGTCCTGACGCTAACCCTAGTTGTCCTGACGCTAGCCCTAGTTGTCCTGACGCTAACCCTAGTTGTCCTGATGCTAACCCTACTTGTCCTGACGCTAACCCTAGTTGTCCTGACGCTAACCATACTTGTCCTGACGCTAACCCTACTTGTCCTGACGCTAACCCTAGTTGTCCTGACGCTAACCCTAGTTGTCCTGACGCTAACCTTACTTGTCCTGACGCTAACCCTAGTTGTCCTGACGCTAACCCTACTTGTCCTGACGCTAACCCTACTTGTCCTGATGCTAACCCTAGTTGTCCTGACGCTAACCCTAGTTATCCTGACGCTAACCCTTCTTGTCCTGACGCTAACCCTAGTTGTCCTGACGCTAACCCTAGTTGTCCTGACGCTAACCCTAGTTGTCCTGACGCTAACCCTAGTTGTCCTGACGCTAACCCTACTTGTCCTGATGCTAACCCTACTTGTCCTGACGCTAACCCTAGTTGTCCTGACGCTAACCCTAGTTGTCCTGACGCTAACCCTAGTTGTCCTTACGCTAACCCTAGTTGTCCTGACGCTAACCGTACTTGTCCTGACGCTAACCCTAGTTGTCCTGACGCTAACCTTAGTTGTCCTGACGCTAATCCTACTTGTCCTGACGCCAACCTTAGTTGTCCTGACGCTAACCCTAGTTGTCCTGACGCTAACCCTAGTTGTCCTGACGCTAACCCTACTTGTCCTGACGCTAACCCTAGTTGTCCTGACGCTAACCCTAGTTGTCCTGACGCTAACCCTCCTTGTCCTGACGCTAACCCTAGTTGTCCTGACGCTAACCCTAGTTGTCCTGACGCTAACTCTAGTTATCCTGACGCTAACCCTAGTTGTCCTGACGCTAACCCTAGTTGTCCTGACGCTAACCCTACTTGTCCTGACGCTAACCCTACTTGTCCTGACGCTAACCCTAGTTGTCCTGACGCTAACCCTACTTGTCCTGACGCTAACCCTAGTTGTCCTGACGCTAACCCTACTTGTCCTGACGCTAAACCTACTTGTCCTGACGCTAACCCTAGTTGTCCTGACGCTAACCCTAGTTGTCCTGACGCTAACCCTAGTTGTCCTGACGCCAACCCTTGTTGTCCTGACGCTAACCCTAGTTGTCCTGACGCTAACCCTAGTTGACCTGACGCTAACCCTACTTGTCCTGACGCTAACCCTACTTGACCTGACGCTAACCCTACTTGTCCTGACGCTAACCCTAGTTGTCCTGACGCTAACCCTAGTTGTCCTGACGCTAACCCTAGTTGTCCTGACGCTAACCCTACTTGTCCTGACGCTAACCCTAGTTGTCCTGACGCTAACCCTAGTTGTCCTGACGCTAACCCTAGTTGACCTGACGCTAACCCTACTTGTCCTGACGCTAACCCTACTTGACCTGACGCTAACCCTACTTGTCCTGACGCTAACCCTAGTTGTCCTGACGCTAACCCTAGTTGTCCTGACGCTAACCCTAGTTGTCCTGACGCTAACCCTACTTGTCCTGACGCTAACCCTAGTTGTCCTGACGCTAACCCTAGTTGTCCTGACGCTAACCCGAGTTGTCCTGACGCTAACCCTACTTGTCCTGACGCTAACTCTAGTTGTCCTGACGCTAACCCTAGTTGTCCTGACGCTAACCCTACTTGTCCTGACGCTAACCCTACTTGTCCTGACGCTAACCCTAGTTGTCCTGACGCTAACCCTAGTTGTCCTGACGCTAACCCTAGTTGTCCTGACGCTAACCCTAGTTGTCCTGACACTAACCCTAGTTGTCCTGACGCTAAACCTAGTTCTCCTGACGCTAACCCTAGTTGTCCTGACGCTAACCCTAGTTGTAATGACGCTAACCCTAGTTGTCCTGACGCTAACCCTACTTGTCCTGACGCTAACCCTACTTGTCCTGACGCTAACCCTAGTTGTCCTGACGCTAACCCTAGTTGTCCTGACGCTAACCCTAGTTGTCCTGACGCTAACCCTACTTGTCCTGACGCTAACCCTAGTTGTCCTGAGGCTAACCCTAGTTGTACTGACGCTAACCCTAGTTGTCCTGACGCTAACCCTACTTGTCCTGACGCTAACCCTAGTTGTCCTGACGCTAACCCTACTTGTCCTGACGCTAACCCTAGTTGTCCTGACGCTAACCCTAGTTATCCTGACGCTAACCCTACTTGTCCTGACGCTAACCCTAGTTGTCCTGACGCTAAATCTAGTTGTCCGGACGCTAACCCTAGTTGTTCTGACTCTAACCCTAGTTGTCCTGACGCTAAACCTAGTTGTCCTGACGCTAACCCTAGTTGTCCTGACGCTAACCCTAGTTGTCCTGACGCTAACCCTACTTGTCCTGACGCTAACCCTACTTGTCCTGACGCTAACCCTAGTTGTCCTGACGCTAACCCTAGTTGTCCTGACGATAACCCTAGTTGTCCTGACGCTAACCCTACTTGTCCTGACGCTAACTCTACTTGTCCTGACGATAACCCTAGTTGTCCTGAGGCTAACCCTAGTTGTCCTGACGCTAACCCTAGTTGTCCTGACGCTAACCCTAGTTGTCCTGACGCTAACCCTACTTGTCCTGACGCTAACCCTACTTGTCCTGACGCTAACCCTAGTTGTCCTGACGCTAACCCTAGTTGTCCTGACGCTAACCCTAGTTGTCCTGATGCTAACCCTAGTTGTCCTGATGCTAACCCTACTTGTCCTGACGCTAGCCCTAGTTGTCCTGATGCTAACCCTAGTTGTCCTGTCTCTAACCCTAGTTGTCCTGATGCTAACCCTAGTTGTCCTGACGCTAACACTAGTTGTCCTGACGCTAACCCTACTTGTCCTGACGCCAACCGTAGTTGTCCTGACGCTAACCCTAGTTGTCCTGACGCTAACCCTAGTTGTCCTGACGCTAACCCTACTTGTCCTGATGCTAACCCTAGTTGTCCTGACGCTAACCCTAGTTGTCCTGACGCTAACCCTACTTGTCCTGACGCTAACCCTAGTTGTCTTGACGCTAACCCTAGTTGTCCTGACGCTAACCCTAGTTATCCTGACGCTATCCCTAGTTGTCCTGATGCTAACCCTAGTTGTCCTGACGCTAACCCTAGTTGTCCTGACGCTAACCCTACTTGTCCTGACGCTAACCCTAGTTGTCCTGACGCTAACCCTAGTTGTACTGACGCTAACCCTAGTTGTCCTGACGCTAACCCTAGTTGTCCTGACGCTAACCCTAGTTGTCCTGATGCTAACCCTACTTGTCCTGACGCTAACCCTAGTTGTCCTGACGTTAACCCTAGTTGTCCTGACGCTAACCCTAGTTGTCCTGACGCTAACCCGAGTTGTCCTGACGCTAACCCTACTTGTCCTGACGCTAACCCTAGTTGTCCTGTCTCTAACCCTAGTTGTCCTGACGCTAACCCTAGTTGTCCTGACGCTAACCCTAGTTGTCCTGACGCTAACCCTAGTTGTCCTGACGCTAACCCTAGTTGTCCTGACGCTAACCCTACTTGTCCTGATGCTAACCCTAGTTGTCCTGACGCTAACCCTAGTTATCCTGACGCTAACCCTACTTGTCCTGACGCTAACCCTAGTTGTCCTGACGCTAACCCTAGTTGTCCTGACGCTAACCCTAGTTGTCCTGACGCTAACCCTAGTTGTCCTGACGCTAACCCTACTTGTCCTGATGCTAACCCTACTTGTCCTGACGCTAACCCTAGTTGTCCTGATGCTAACCCTAGTTGTCCTGACGCTAACCCTAGTTGTCCTGACGCTAACCCTAGTTGTCCTTACGCTAACCCTAGTTGTCCTGACGCTAACCCTACTTGTCCTGACGCTAACCCTAGTTGTCCTGACGCTAACCCTAGTTGTCCTGACGCTAATCCTACTTGTCCTGACGCCAACCCTAGTTGTCCTGACGCTAACCCTAGTTGTCCTGACGCTAACCCTAGTTGTCCTGACGCTAACCCTACTTGTCCTGACGCTAACCCTAGTTGTCCTGACTCTAACCCTACTTTTCCTGACGCTAACCCTAGTTGTCCTGTCTCTAACCCTAGTTGTCCTGACGCTAACCCTAGTTGTCCTGACGCTAACCCTACTTGTCCTGATGCTAACCCTACTTGTCCTGACGCTAACCCTAGTTGTCCTGACGCTAACCCTAGTTGTCCTGACGCTAACCCTAGTTGTCCTGATGCTAACCCTAGTTGTCCTGACGCTAACCCTACTTGTCCTGACGCTAACCTTACTTGTCCTGACGCTAACCCTACTTGTCCTGACGCTAACCCTAGTTGTCCTGACGCTAACCCTAGTTGTCCTGACGCTAACCCTAGTTGTCCTGACGCTAACCCTACTTGTCCTGACGCTAACCCTAGTTGTCCTGACGCTAACCCTAGTTGTCCTGACGCTAACCCTACTTGTCCTGACGCCAACCCTAGTTGTCCTGACGCTAACCCTAGTTGTCCTGACGCTAACCCTAGTTGTCCTGACGCTAACCCTAATTGTCCTGACGCTAACCCTAGTTGTCCTGACGCTAACACTAGTTGTCCTGACGCTAACCCTACTTGTCCTGACGCCAACCGTAGTTGTCCTGACGCTAACCCTAGTTGTCCTGACGCTAACCCTAGTTGTCCTGATGCTAACCCTACTTGTCCTGACGCTAACCCTAGTTGTCCTGACGCTAACCCTAGTTGTCCTGACGCTAACCCTACTTGTCCTGACGCTAACCCTAGTTGTCTTGACGCTAACCCTTGTTGTCCTGACGCTAACCCTAGTTATCCTGACGCTAACCCTAGTTGTCCTGATGCTAACCCTAGTTGTCCTGACGCTAACCCTAGTTGTCCTGACGCTAACCCTAGTTGTCCTGACGCTAACCCTAGTTGTCCTGACGCTAACCCTAGTTGTCCTGACGCTAACCCTAGTTGTCCTGACGCTAACCCTAGTTGTCCTGACGCTAACCCTACTTGTCCTGACGCTAACCCTAGTTGTCTTGATGTTAACCCTACTTGTCCTGACGCTAACCCTACTTGTCCTGACGCTAACCCTAGTTGTCCTGACGCTAACCCTAGTTGTCCTGACGCTAACCCTACTTGTCCTGACGCTAACCCTACTTGTCCTGACGCTAACCCTAGTTGTCCTGAGGCTAACCCTAGTTGTACTGACGCTAACCCTAGTTGTCCTGACGCTAACCCTACTTGTCCTGACGCTAACCCTAGTTGTCCTGACGCTAACCCTACTTGTCCTGACGCTAACCCTAGTTGTCCTGACGCTAACCCTAGTTATCCTGACGCTAACCCTACTTGTCCTGACGCTAACCCTAGTTGTCCTGATGCTAAATCTAGTTGTCCGGACGCTAACCCTAGTTGTTCTGACTCTAACCCTAGTTGTCCTGACGCTAAACCTAGTTGTCCTGACGCTAACCCTAGTTGTCCTGACGCTAACCCTAGTTGTCCTGACGCTAACCCTACTTGTCCTGACGCTAACCCTACTTGTCCTGACGCTAACCCTAGTTGTCCTGACGCTAACCCTAGTTGTCCTGACGATAACCCTAGTTGTCCTGACGCTAACCCTACTTGTCCTGACGCTAACTCTACTTGTCCTGACGATAACCCTAGTTGTCCTGACGCTAACCCTAGTTGTCCTGACGCTAACCCTAGTTGTCCTGACGCTAACCCTAGTTGTCCTGACGCTAACCCTAGTTGTCCTGACGCTAACCCTAGTTGTCCTGACGCTAACCCTAGTTGTCCTGACGCTAACCCTACTTGTCCTGACGCTAACCCTAGTTGTCCTGACGCTAACCCTAGTTGTCCTGACGCTAACCCTAGTTGTCCTGACGCTAACCCTAGTTGTCCTGATGCTAACCCTAGTTGTCCTGATGCTAACCCTACTTGTCCTGACGCTAACCCTAGTTGTCCTGACGCTAACCCTAGTTGTCCTGACGCTAACCCTAGTTGTCCTGACGCTAACCCTACTTGTCCTGACACTAACCCTAGTTGTCCTGACGCTAACCCTAGTTGTCCTGACGCTAACCCTAGTTGTCCTGACGCTAACCTGAGTTGTCCTGACGCTAACCCTACTTGTCCTGACGCTAACCCTAGTTGTCCTGACGCTAACCCTAGTTGTCCTGACGCTAACCCTAGTTGTCCTGACGCTAACCCTAGTTGTCCTGACGCTAACCCTAGTTGTCCTGACGCTAACCCTAGTTCTCCTGACGCTAACCCTAGTTGTCCTGATGCTAACCCTAGTTGTCCTGACGCTAACCCTAGTTGTCCTGACGCTAACCCTACTTGTCCTGACGCTAACCCTACTTGTCCTGACGCTAACCCTAGTTGTCCTGACGCTAACCCTACTTGTCCTGACGCTAACCCTACTTGTCCTGATGCTAACCCTACTTGTCCTGATGCTAACCCTAGTTGTCCTTACGCTAACCCTAGTTGTCCTGACGCTAACCCTACTTGTCCTGACGCTAACCCTAGTTGTCCTGACGCTAACCCTACTTGTCCTGACGCTAACCCTAGTTGTCCTGACGCTAACCCTACTTGTCCTGACGCTAACCCTAGTTGTCCTGACGCTAACCCTAGTTGTCCTGACGCTAACTCTAGTTATCCTGACGCTAAACCTAGTTGTCCTGACGCTAACCCTAGTTGTCCTGACGCTAACCCTAGTTGTCCTGACGCTAACCCTACTTGTCCTGACGCTAACCCTAGTTGTCCTGACTCTAACCCTAGTTGTCCTGACGCTAACCCTAGTTGTCCTGACGCTAACCCTAGTTGTCCTGACGCTAACCCTACTTGTCCTGACGCTAACCCTAGTTGTCCTGACGCTAACCCTACTTGTCCTGACGCTAACCCTAGTTGTCCTGTCTCTAAGCCTAGATGTCCTGACACTAACCCTAGTTGTCCTGACGCTAACCCTACTTGTCCTGACGCTAACCCTAGTTGTCCTGACGCTAACCCTAGTTGTCCTGATGCTAACCCTAGTTGTCCTGACGCTAACCCTAGTTCTCCTGACGCTAACCCTAGTTGTCCTGATGCTAACCCTAGTTGTCCTGAAACTAACCCTAGTTGTCCTGACGCTAACCCTAGTTGTCCTGACGCTAACCCTACTTGTCCTGACGCTAACCCTAGTTGTCCTGACGCTAACCCTACTTGTCCTGACGCTAACCCTACTTGTCCTGACGCTAACCCTACTTGTCCTGATGCTAACCCTAGTTGTCCTGACGCTAACCCTAGTTATCCTGACGCTAACCCTACTTATCCTGACGCTAACCCTAGTTGTCCTGACGCTAACCCTAGTTGTCCTGACGCTAACCCTAGTTGTCCTGACGCTAACCCTAGTTGTCCTGACGCTAACCCTACTTGTCCTGATGCTAACCCTACTTGTCCTGACGCTAACCCTAGTTGTCCTGACGCTAACCCTAGTTGTCCTGACGCTAACCCTAGTTGTCCTGACGCTAACCCTAGTTGTCCTGACGCTAACCCTAGTTGTCCTTACGCTAAGCCTAGTTGTCCTGACGCTAACCCTACTTGTCCTGACGCTAACCCTAGTTGTCCTGACGCTAACCCTAGTTGTCCTGATGCTAACCCTAGTTGTCCTGACGCTAACCCTACTTGTCCTGACGCTAACCCTAGTTGTCCTGACGCTAACCCTAGTTGTCCTGACGCTAACCCTACTTGTCCTGACGCTAACCCTAGTTGTCCTGACGCTAACCCTAGTTGTCCTGACGCTAACCCTACTTGTCCTGACGCTAACCCTAGTTGTCCTGACGCTAACCCTACTTGTCCTGACGCTAACGCTAGTTGTCCTGACGCTAACCCTAGTTGTCCTGACGCTAATCCTTCTTGTCCTGACGCCAACCCTAGTTGTCCTGACGCTAACCCTAGTTGTCCTGACGCTAACCCTAGTTGTCCTGACGCTAACCCTACTTGTCCTGACGCTAACCCTACTTGACCTGACGCTAACCCTACTTGTCCTGACGCTAACCCTAGTTGTCCTGACGCTAACCCTAGTTGTCCTGACGCTAACCCTACTTGTCCTGACACTAACCCTAGTTGTCCTGACGCTAACCCTAGTTGTCCTGACGCTAACCCGAGTTGTCCTGACGCTAACCCTACTTGTCCTGACGCTAACCCTAGTTGTCCTGACGCTAACCCTAGTTGTCCTGACGCTAACCCTAGTTGTCCTGACGCTAACCCTACTTGTCCTGACACTAACCCTAGTTGTCCTGACGCTAACCCTAGTTGTCCTGACGCTAACCCGAGTTGTCCTGACGCTAACCCTACTTGTCCTGACGCTAACCCTAGTTGTCCTGACGCTAACCCTAGTTGACCTGACGCTAACCCTACTTGTCCTGACGCTAACCCTACTTGACCTGACGCTAACCCTACTTGTCCTGACGCTAACCCTAGTTGTCCTGACGCTAACCCTAGTTGTCCTGACGCTAACCCTAGTTGTCCTGACGCTAACCCTACTTGTCCTGACGCTAACCCTAGTTGTCCTGACGCTAACCCTAGTTGTCCTGACGCTAACCCTACTTGACCTGACGCTAACCCTAGTTGTCCTGCCGCTAACCCTAGTTGTCCTGATGCTAACCCTACTTGTCCTGACGCCAACCCTAGTTGTCCTGACGCTAACCCTAGTTGTCCTGACGCTAACCCTAATTGTCCTGACGCTAACCCTAGTTGTCCTGACGCTAACACTAGTTGTCCTGACGCTAACCCTACTTGTCCTGACGCCAACCGTAGTTGTCCTGACGCTAACCCTAGTTGTCCTGACGCTAACCCTAGTTGTCCTGACGCTAACCCTACTTGTCCTGATGCTAACCCTAGTTGTCCTGACGCTAACCCTAGTTGTCCTGACGCTAACCCTACTTGTCCTGACGCTAACCCTAGTTGTCTTGACGCTAACCCTAGTTGTCCTGACGCTAACCCTAGTTATCCTGACGCTATCCCTAGTTGTCCTGATGCTAACCCTAGTTGTCCTGACGCTAACCCTAGTTGTCCTGACGCTAACCCTACTTGTCCTGACGCTAACCCTAGCTGTCCTGACGCTAACCCTAGTTGTACTGACGCTAACCCTAGTTGTCCTGACGCTAACCCTAGTTGTCCTGACGCTAACCCTAGTTGTCCTGATGCTAACCCTACTTGTCCTGACGCTAACCCTAGTTGTCCTGACGTTAACCCTAGTTGTCCTGACGCTAACCCTAGTTGTCCTGACGCTAACCCGAGTTGTCCTGACGCTAACCCTACTTGTCCTGACGCTAACCCTAGTTGTCCTGTCTCTAACCCTAGTTGTCCTGACGCTAACCCTAGTTGTCCTGACGCTAACCCTAGTTGTCCTGACGCTAACCCTAGTTGTCCTGACGCTAACCCTAGTTGTCCTGACGCTAACCCTAGTTGTCCTGACGCTAACCCTACTTGTCCTGATGCTAACCCTAGTTGTCCTGACGCTAACCCTAGTTATCCTGACGCTAACCCTACTTGTCCTGACGCTAACCCTAGTTGTCCTGACGCTAACCCTAGTTGTCCTGACGCTAACCCTAGTTGTCCTGACGCTAACCCTAGTTGTCCTGACGCTAACCCTACTTGTCCTGATGCTAACCCTACTTGTCCTGATGCTAACCCTAGTTGTCCTGACGCTAACCCTAGTTGTCCTGACGCTAACCCTAGTTGTCCTGACGCTAACCCTAGTTGTCCTTACGCTAACCCTAGTTGTCCTGACGCTAACCCTACTTGTCCTGACGCTAACCCTAGTTGTCCTGACGCTAACCCTAGTTGTCCTGACGCTAATCCTACTTGTCCTGACGCCAACCCTAGTTGTCCTGACGCTAACCCTAGTTGTCCTGACGCTAACCCTAGTTGTCCTGACGCTAACCCTACTTGTCCTGACGCTAACCCTAGTTGTCCTGACTCTAACCCTACTTGTCCTGACGCTAAACCTAGTTGTCCTGTCTCTAACCCTAGTTGTCCTGACGCTAACCCTAGTTGTCCTGACGCTAACCCTACTTGTCCTGATGCTAACCCTACTTGTCCTGACGCTAACCCTAGTTGTCCTGACGCTAACCCTAGTTGTCCTGACGCTAACCCTAGTTGTCCTGACGCTAACCCTAGTTGTCCTGACGCTAACCCTACTTGTCCTGACGCTAACCTTACTTGTCCTGACGCTAACCCTACTTGTCCTGACGCTAACCCTAGTTGTCCTGACGCTAACCCTAGTTGTCCTGATGCTAACCCTAGTTGTCCTGATGCTAACCCTAGTTGTCCTGACGCTAACCCTAGTTGTCCTGACGCTAACCCTAGTTGTCCTGACGCTAACCCTAGTTGTCCTGACGCCAACCCTAGTTGTCCTGACGCTAACCCTAGTTGTCCTGACGCTAACCCTAATTGTCCTGACGCTAACCCTAGTTGTCCTGACGCTAACACTAGTTGTCCTGACGCTAACCCTACTTGTCCTGACGCCAACCGTAGTTGTCCTGACGCTAACCCTAGTTGTCCTGACGCTAACCCTAGTTGTCCTGATGCTAACCCTACTTGTCCTGACGCTAACCCTAGTTGTCCTGACGCTAACCCTAGTTGTCCTGACGCTAACCCTACTTGTCCTGACGCTAACCCTAGTTGTCTTGACGCTAACCCTTGTTGTCCTGACGCTAACCCTAGTTATCCTGACGCTAACCCTAGTTGTCCTGATGCTAACCCTAGTTGTCCTGACGCTAACCCTAGTTGTCCTGACGCTAACCCTAGTTGTCCTGACGCTAACCCTAGTTGTCCTGACGCTAACCCTAGTTGTCCTGACGCTAACCCTAGTTGTCCTGACGCTAACCCTAGTTGTCCTGATGCTAACCCTACTTGTCCTGACGCTAACCCTAGTTGTCTTGATGTTAACCCTACTTGTCCTGACGCTAACCCTACTTGTCCTGACGCTAACCCTAGTTGTCCTGACGCTAACCCTAGTTGTCCTGACGCTAACCCTAGTTGTCCTGACGCTAACCCTAGTTGTCCTGACGCTAACCCTAGTTGTCCTGACGCTAACCCTAGTTGTCCTGACGCTAACCCTAGTTGACCTGACGCTAACCCTACTTGTCCTGACGCTAACCCTACTTGACCTGACGCTAACCCTACTTGTCCTGATGCTGACCCTAGTTGTCCTGACGCTAACCCTAGTTGTCCTGACGCTAACCCTAGTTGTCCTGACGCTAACCCTACTTGTCCTGACACTAACCCTAGTTGTCCTGACGCTAACCCTAGTTGTCCTGACGCTAACCCTAGTTGTCCTGACGCTAACCCGAGTTGTCCTGACGCTAACCCTACTTGTCCTGACGCTAACCCTAGTTGTCCTGTCTCTAACCCTAGTTGTCCTGACGCTAACCCTAGTTGTCCTGACGCTAACCCTAGTTGTCCTGACGCTAACCCTAGTTGTCCTGATGCTTACCCTAGTTGTCCTGACGCTAACCCTAGTTCTCCTGACGCTAACCCTAGTTGTCCTGACGCTAACCCTAGTTGTCCTGACGCTAACCCTACTTGTCCTGACGCTAACCCTACTTGTCCTGACGCTAACCCTAGTTGTCCTGACGCTAACCCTACTTGTCCTGATGCTAACCCTACTTGTCCTGACGCTAACCCTACTTGTCCTGACGCTAACCCTACTTGTCCTGATGCTAACCCTAGTTGTCCTTACGCTAACCCTAGTTGTCCTGACGCTAACCCTACTTGTCCTGACGCTAACCCTAGTTGTCCTGACGCTAACCCTAGTTGTCCTGACGCTAATCCTACTTGTCCTGACGCCAACCCTAGTTGTCCTGACGCTAACCCTAGTTGTCCTGACGCTAACCCTAGTTGTCCTGACGCTAACCCTAGTTGTCCTGACGCTAACCCTAGTTGTCCTGATGCTAACCCTACTTGTCCTGACGCTAACCCTAGTTGTCTTGTCGTTAACCCTACTTGTCCTGACGCTAACCCTACTTGTCCTGACGCTAACCCTAGTTGTCCTGACGCTAACCCTAGTTGTCCTGACGCTAACCCTAGTTGTCCTGACGCTAACCCTAGTTGTCCTGACGCTAACCCTAGTTGTCCTGACGCTAACCCTAGTTGACCTGACGCTAACACTACTTGTCCTGACGCTAACCCTACTTGACCTGACGCTAACCCTACTTGTCCTGACGCTGACCCTAGTTGTCCTGACGCTAACCCTAGTTGTCCTGACGCTAACCCTAGTTGTCCTGACGCTAACCCTACTTGTCCTGACACTAACCCTAGTTGTCCTGACGCTAACCCTAGTTGTCCTGACGCTAACCCTAGTTGTCCTGACGCTAACCTGAGTTGTCCTGACGCTAACCCTACTTGTCCTGACGCTAACCCTAGTTGTCCTGACGCTAACCCTAGTTGTCCTGACGCTAACCCTAGTTGTCCTGACGCTAACCCTAGTTGTCCTGATGCTAACCCTAGTTGTCCTGACGCTAACCCTAGTTCTCCTGACGCTAACCCTAGTTGTCCTGATGCTAACCCTAGTTGTCCTGACGCTAACCCTAGTTGTCCTGACGCTAACCCTACTTGTCCTGACGCTAACCCTACTTGTCCTGACGCTAACCCTAGTTGTCCTGACGCTAACCCTACTTGTCCTGACGCTAACCCTACTTGTCCTGACGCTAACCCTACTTGTCCTGATGCTAACCCTACTTGTCCTGATGCTAACCCTAGTTGTCCTTACGCTAACCCTAGTTGTCCTGACGCTAACCCTACTTGTCCTGACGCTAACCCTAGTTGTCCTGACGCTAACCCTACTTGTCCTGACGCTAACCCTAGTTGTCCTGACGCTAACCCTACTTGTCCTGACGCTAACCCTAGTTGTCCTGACGCTAACCCTAGTTGTCCTGATGCTAACTCTAGTTATCCTGACGCTAAACCTAGTTGTCCTGACGCTAACCCTAGTTGTCCTGACGCTAACCCTAGTTGTCCTGACGCTAACCCTACTTGTCCTGACGCTAACCCTAGTTGTCCTGACTCTAACCCTAGTTGTCCTGACGCTAACCCTAGTTGTCCTGACGCTAACCCTAGTTGTCCTGACGCTAACCCTACTTGTCCTGACGCTAACCCTAGTTGTCCTGACGCTAACCCTACTTGTCCTGACGCTAACCCTAGTTGTCCTGTCTCTAAGCCTAGTTGTCCTGACACTAACCCTAGTTGTCCTGACGCTAACCCTAGTTGTCCTGACGCTAACCCTAGTTGTCCTGACGCTAACCCTAGTTGTCCTGATGCTAACCCTAGTTGTCCTGACGCTAACCCTAGTTCTCCTGACGCTAACCCTAGTTGTCCTGATGCTAACCCTAGTTGTCCTGACGCTAACTCTAGTTATCCTGACGCTAAACCTAGTTGTCCTGACGCTAACCCTAGTTGTCCTGACGCTAACCCTAGTTGTCCTGACGCTAACCCTACTTGTCCTGACGCTAACCCTAGTTGTCCTGACTCTAACCCTAGTTGTCCTGACGCTAACCCTAGTTGTCCTGACGCTAACCCTAGTTGTCCTGACGCTAACCCTACTTGTCCTGATGCTAACCCTACTTGTCCTGACGCTAACCCTAGTTGTCCTGACGCTAACCCTAGTTGTCCTGACGCTAACCCTAGTTATCCTGACGCTAACCCTAGTTGTCCTTACGCTAAGCCTAGTTGTCCTGACGCTAACCCTACTTGTCCTGACGCTAACCCTAGTTGTCCTGACGCTAACCCTAGTTGTCCTGATGCTAACCCTAGTTGTCCTGACGCTAACCCTACTTGTCCTGACGCTAACCCTAGTTGTCCTGACGCTAACCCTAGTTGTCCTGACGCTAACCCTACTTGTCCTGACGCTAACCCTAGTTGTCCTGACGCTAACCCTAGTTGTCCTGACGCTAACCCTACTTGTCCTGACGCTAACCCTAGTTGTCCTGACGCTAACCCTACTTGTCCTGACGCTAACGCTAGTTGTCCTGACGCTAACCCTAGTTGTCCTGACGCTAATCCTTCTTGTCCTGACGCCAACCCTAGTTGTCCTGACGCTAACCCTAGTTGTCCTGATGCTAACCTAATTGTCCTGACGCTAACCCTACTTGTCCTGATGCTAACCCTAGTTGTCCTGACGCTAACCCTAGTTGTCCTGATGCTAAACCTACTTGTCCAGACGCTAACCCTAGTTGTCCTGACGCTAACCCTACTTGTCCTGACGCTAACCCTAGTTGTCCTGACGCTAACCCTACTTGTCCTGACGCTAACCCTACTTGTCCTGACGCTAACCCTAGTTGTCCTGATGCTAACCCTAGTTGTCCTGACGCTAACCCTAGTTGTCCTGACGCTAACCCTACTTGTCCTGACGCTAACCCTAGTTGTCCTGACGCCAACATTAGTTGTCCTGACGCTAACCCTAGTTGTCCTGACGCTAACCCTAGTTGTCCTGACGCTAACCCTAGTTGTCCTGACGCTAACCCTAGTTGACCTGACGCTAACCCTACTTGTCCTGACGCTAACCCTACTTGACCTGACGCTAACCCTACTTGTCCTGACGCTAACCCTAGTTGTCCTGACGCTAACCCTAGTTGTCCTGATGCTAACCCTAGTTGACCTGACGCCAACCCTAGTTGTCCTGACGCTAACCCTAGTTGTCCTGACGCTAACCCTAGTTGTCCTGACGCTAACCCTAGTTGTCCTGACGCTAACCCTACTTGTCCTGACGCTAACCCTAGTTGTCCTGACGCTAACCCTAGTTGTCCTGACGCTAACCCGAGTTGTCCTGACGCTAACCCTACTTGTCCTGACGCTAACTCTTGATGTCCTGACGCTAACCCTAGTTGTCCTGATGCTAACCCTACTTGTCCTGACGCTAACCCTAGTTGTCCTGACGCTAACCCTAGTTGTCCTGATGCTAACCCTAGTTGTCCTGACGCTATCCCTACTTGTCCTGACGCTAACCCTACTTGTCCTGACGCTAACCCTAGTTGTCCTGACGCTAACCTAGTTGTCCTGACGCTAACCCTAGTTGTCCTGACGCTAACCCAAGTTGTCCTGACGCTAACCCTAGTTCTCCTGACGCTAACCCTAGTTGTCCTGACGCTAACCCTAGTTGTCCTGACGCTAACCCTACTTGTCCTGACGCTAACCCTACTTGTCCTGACGCTAACCCTAGTTGTCCTGACGCTAACCCTAGTTCTCCTGACGCTAACCCTAGTTGTCCTGACGCTAACCCTAGTTGTCCTGACGCTAACTATAGTTGTCCTGACGCTAACCCTACTTGTCCTGACGCTAACCCTACTTGTCCTGACGCTAACCCTAGTTGTCCTGACGCTAACCCTAGTTGTCCTGATGCTAACCCTAGTTGTCCTGACGCTAACCCTAGTTGTCCTGACGCTAACCCTACTTGTCCTGACGCTAACCCTAGTTGTCCTGACGCTAACCCTACTTGTCCTGACGCTAACCCTAGTTGTCCTGACGCTAACCCTAGTTGTCCTGACGCTAACTCTAGTTATCCTGACGCTAAACCTAGTTGTCCTGACGCTAACCCTAGTTGTCCTGACGCTAACCCTAGTTGTCCTGACGCTAACCCTACTTGTCCTGACGCTAACCCTAGTTGTCCTGACTCTAACCCTAGTTGTCCTGACGCTAACCCTAGTTGTCCTGACGCTAACCCTAGTTGTCCTGACGCTAACCCTACTTGTCCTGACGCTAACCCTAGTTGTCCTGACGCTAACCCTACTTGTCCTGACGCTAACCCTAGTTGTCCTGTCTCTAAGCCTAGATGTCCTGACACTAACCCTAGTTGTCCTGACGCTAACCCTAGTTGTCCTGACGCTAACCCTAGTTGTCCTGACGCTAACCCTAGTTGTCCTGATGCTAACCCTAGTTGTCCTGACGCTAACCCTAGTTCTCCTGACGCTAACCCTAGTTGTCCTGATGCTAACCCTAGTTGTCCTGAAACTAACCCTAGTTGTCCTGACGCTAACCCTAGTTGTCCTGACGCTAACCCTACTTGTCCTGACGCTAACCCTAGTTGTCCTGACGCTAACCCTACTTGTCCTGACGCTAACCCTACTTGTCCTGACGCTAACCCTACTTGTCCTGATGCTAACCCTAGTTGTCCTGACGCTAACCCTAGTTATCCTGACGCTAACCCTACTTATCCTGACGCTAACCCTAGTTGTCCTGACGCTAACCCTAGTTGTCCTGACGCTAACCCTAGTTGTCCTGACGCTAACCCTAGTTGTCCTGACGCTAACCCTACTTGTCCTGATGCTAACCCTACTTGTCCTGACGCTAACCCTAGTTGTCCTGACGCTAACCCTAGTTGTCCTGACGCTAACCCTAGTTGTCCTGACGCTAACCCTAGTTGTCCTTACGCTAAGCCTAGTTGTCCTGACGCTAACCCTACTTGTCCTGACGCTAACCCTAGTTGTCCTGACGCTAACCCTAGTTGTCCTGATGCTAACCCTAGTTGTCCTGACGCTAACCCTACTTGTCCTGACGCTAACCCTAGTTGTCCTGACGCTAACCCTAGTTGTCCTGACGCTAACCCTACTTGTCCTGACGCTAACCCTAGTTGTCCTGACGCTAACCCTAGTTGTCCTGACGCTAACCCTACTTGTCCTGACGCTAACCCTAGTTGTCCTGACGCTAACCCTACTTGTCCTGACGCTAACGCTAGTTGTCCTGACGCTAACCCTAGTTGTCCTGACGCTAATCCTTCTTGTCCTGACGCCAACCCTAGTTGTCCTGACGCTAACCCTAGTTGTCCTGACGCTAACCCTAGTTGTCCTGACGCTAACCCTACTTGTCCTGACGCTAACCCTACTTGACCTGACGCTAACCCTACTTGTCCTGACGCTAACCCTAGTTGTCCTGACGCTAACCCTAGTTGTCCTGACGCTAACCCTACTTGTCCTGACACTAACCCTAGTTGTCCTGACGCTAACCCTAGTTGTCCTGACGCTAACCCGAGTTGTCCTGACGCTAACCCTACTTGTCCTGACGCTAACCCTAGTTGTCCTGACGGTAACCCTAGTTGTCCTGACGCTAACCCTAGTTGTCCTGACGCTAACCCTACTTGTCCTGACACTAACCCTAGTTGTCCTGACGCTAACCCTAGTTGTCCTGACGCTAACCCGAGTTGTCCTGACGCTAACCCTACTTGTCCTGACGCTAACCCTAGTTGTCCTGACGCTAACCCTAGTTGACCTGACGCTAACCCTACTTGTCCTGACGCTAACCCTACTTGACCTGACGCTAACCCTACTTGTCCTGACGCTAACCCTAGTTGTCCTGACGCTAACCCTAGTTGTCCTGACGCTAACCCTAGTTGTCCTGACGCTAACCCTACTTGTCCTGACGCTAACCCTAGTTGTCCTGACGCTAACCCTAGTTGTCCTGATGCTAACCCTACTTGACCTGACGCTAACCCTAGTTGTCCTGCCGCTAACCCTAGTTGTCCTGATGCTAACCCTACTTGTCCTGACGCCAACCCTAGTTGTCCTGACGCTAACCCTAGTTGTCCTGACGCTAACCCGAGTTGTCCTGACGCTAACCCTACTTGTCCTGACGCTAACCCGAGTTGTCCTGACGCTAACCCTACTTGTCCTGACGCTAACCCTAGTTGTCCTGACGCTAACCCGAGTTGTCCTGACGCTAACCCTAGTTGTCCTGACGCTAACCCGAGTTGTCCTGACGCTAACCCTAGTTGTCCTGACGCTAACCCTAGTTGACCTGACGCTAACCCTACTTGTCCTGACGCTAACCCTACTTGACCTGACGCTAACCCTACTTGTCCTGACGCTAACCCTAGTTGTCCTGACGCTAACCCTAGTTGTCCTGACGCTAACCCTAGTTGTCCTGACGCTAACCCTACTTGTCCTGACGCTAACCCTAGTTGTCCTGACGCTAACCCTAGTTGTCCTGACGCTAACCCTACTTGACCTGACGCTAACCCTAGTTGTCCTGCCGCTAACCCTAGTTGTCCTGATGCTAACCCTACTTGTCCTGACGCCAACCCTAGTTGTCCTGACGCTAACCCTAGTTGTCCTGACGCTAACCCTAATTGTCCTGACGCTAACCCTAGTTGTCCTGACGCTAACACTAGTTGTCCTGACGCTAACCCTACTTGTCCTGACGCCAACCGTAGTTGTCCTGACGCTAACCCTAGTTGTCCTGACGCTAACCCTAGTTGTCCTGACGCTAACCCTACTTGTCCTGATGCTAACCCTAGTTGTCCTGACGCTAACCCTAGTTGTCCTGACGCTAACCCTACTTGTCCTGACGCTAACCCTAGTTGTCTTGACGCTAACCCTAGTTGTCCTGACGCTAACCCTAGTTATCCTGACGCTATCCCTAGTTGTCCTGATGCTAACCCTAGTTGTCCTGACGCTAACCCTAGTTGTCCTGACGCTAACCCTACTTGTCCTGACGCTAACCCTAGTTGTCCTGACGCTAACCCTAGTTGTACTGACGCTAACCCTAGTTGTCCTGACGCTAACCCTAGTTGTCCTGACGCTAACCCTAGTTGTCCTGATGCTAACCCTACTTGTCCTGACGCTAACCCTAGTTGTCCTGACGTTAACCCTAGTTGTCCTGACGCTAACCCTAGTTGTCCTGACGCTAACCCGAGTTGTCCTGACGCTAACCCTACTTGTCCTGACGCTAACCCTAGTTGTCCTGTCTCTAACCCTAGTTGTCCTGACGCTAACCCTAGTTGTCCTGACGCTAACCCTAGTTGTCCTGACGCTAACCCTAGTTGTCCTGACGCTAACCCTAGTTGTCCTGACGCTAACCCTAGTTGTCCTGACGCTAACCCTACTTGTCCTGATGCTAACCCTAGTTGTCCTGACGCTAACCCTAGTTATCCTGACGCTAACCCTACTTGTCCTGACGCTAACCCTAGTTGTCCTGACGCTAACCCTAGTTGTCCTGACGCTAACCCTAGTTGTCCTGACGCTAACCCTAGTTGTCCTGACGCTAACCCTACTTGTCCTGATGCTAACCCTACTTGTCCTGATGCTAACCCTAGTTGTCCTGACGCTAACCCTAGTTGTCCTGACGCTAACCCTAGTTGTCCTGACGCTAACCCTAGTTGTCCTTACGCTAACCCTAGTTGTCCTGACGCTAACCCTACTTGTCCTGACGCTAACCCTAGTTGTCCTGACGCTAACCCTAGTTGTCCTGACGCTAATCCTACTTGTCCTGACGCCAACCCTAGTTGTCCTGACGCTAACCCTAGTTGTCCTGACGCTAACCCTAGTTGTCCTGACGCTAACCCTACTTGTCCTGACGCTAACCCTAGTTGTCCTGACTCTAACCCTACTTGTCCTGACGCTAAACCTAGTTGTCCTGTCTCTAACCCTAGTTGTCCTGACGCTAACCCTAGTTGTCCTGACGCTAACCCTACTTGTCCTGATGCTAACCCTACTTGTCCTGACGCTAACCCTAGTTGTCCTGACGCTAACCCTAGTTGTCCTGACGCTAACCCTAGTTGTCCTGACGCTAACCCTAGTTGTCCTGACGCTAACCCTACTTGTCCTGACGCTAACCTTACTTGTCCTGACGCTAACCCTACTTGTCCTGACGCTAACCCTAGTTGTCCTGACGCTAACCCTAGTTGTCCTGATGCTAACCCTAGTTGTCCTGACGCTAACCCTAGTTGTCCTGACGCTAACCCTAGTTGTCCTGACGCTAACCCTAGTTGTCCTGACGCTAACCCTAGTTGTCCTGACGCTAACCCTAGTTGTCCTTACGCTAACCCTAGTTGTCCTGACGCTAACCCTACTTGTCCTGACGCTAACCCTAGTTGTCCTGACGCTAACCCTAGTTGTCCTGACGCTAATCCTACTTGTCCTGACGCCAACCCTAGTTGTCCTGACGCTAACCCTAGTTGTCCTGACGCTAACCCTAGTTGTCCTGACGCTAACCCTAGTTGTCCTGACGCTAACCCTAGTTGTCCTGACGCCAACCCTAGTTGTCCTGACGCTAACCCTAGTTGTCCTGACGCTAACCCTAATTGTCCTGACGCTAACCCTAGTTGTCCTGACGCTAACACTAGTTGTCCTGACGCTAACCCTACTTGTCCTGACGCCAACCGTAGTTGTCCTGACGCTAACCCTAGTTGTCCTGACGCTAACCCTAGTTGTCCTGATGCTAACCCTACTTGTCCTGACGCTAACCCTAGTTGTCCTGACGCTAACCCTAGTTGTCCTGACGCTAACCCTACTTGTCCTGACGCTAACCCTAGTTGTCTTGACGCTAACCCTTGTTGTCCTGACGCTAACCCTAGTTATCCTGACGCTAACCCTAGTTGTCCTGATGCTAACCCTAGTTGTCCTGACGCTAACCCTAGTTGTCCTGACGCTAACCCTAGTTGTCCTGACGCTAACCCTAGTTGTCCTGACGCTAACCCTAGTTGTCCTGACGCTAACCCTAGTTGTCCTGACGCTAACCCTAGTTGTCCTGATGCTAACCCTACTTGTCCTGACGCTAACCCTAGTTGTCTTGATGTTAACCCTACTTGTCCTGACGCTAACCCTACTTGTCCTGACGCTAACCCTAGTTGTCCTGACGCTAACCCTAGTTGTCCTGACGCTAACCCTAGTTGTCCTGACGCTAACCCTAGTTGTCCTGACGCTAACCCTAGTTGTCCTGACGCTAACCCTAGTTGTCCTGACGCTAACCCTAGTTGACCTGACGCTAACCC
The DNA here is from genome assembly GCF_046119375.1 of Phyllobates terribilis. NCBI lineage: Eukaryota > Metazoa > Chordata > Amphibia > Anura > Dendrobatidae > Phyllobates > Phyllobates terribilis. The sequence continues at coordinate 408,948 of NW_027363676.1, read as the reverse complement.
TACTTGTCCTGACGCTAACCCTACTTGACCTGACGCTAACCCTACTTGTCCTGATGCTGACCCTAGTTGTCCTGACGCTAACCCTAGTTGTCCTGACGCTAACCCTAGTTGTCCTGACGCTAACCCTACTTGTCCTGACACTAACCCTAGTTGTCCTGACGCTAACCCTAGTTGTCCTGACGCTAACCCTAGTTGTCCTGACGCTAACCCGAGTTGTCCTGACGCTAACCCTACTTGTCCTGACGCTAACCCTAGTTGTCCTGTCTCTAACCCTAGTTGTCCTGACGCTAACCCTAGTTGTCCTGACGCTAACCCTAGTTGTCCTGACGCTAACCCTAGTTGTCCTGATGCTTACCCTAGTTGTCCTGACGCTAACCCTAGTTCTCCTGACGCTAACCCTAGTTGTCCTGACGCTAACCCTAGTTGTCCTGACGCTAACCCTACTTGTCCTGACGCTAACCCTACTTGTCCTGACGCTAACCCTAGTTGTCCTGACGCTAACCCTACTTGTCCTGATGCTAACCCTACTTGTCCTGACGCTAACCCTACTTGTCCTGACGCTAACCCTACTTGTCCTGATGCTAACCCTAGTTGTCCTTACGCTAACCCTAGTTGTCCTGACGCTAACCCTACTTGTCCTGACGCTAACCCTAGTTGTCCTGACGCTAACCCTAGTTGTCCTGACGCTAATCCTACTTGTCCTGACGCCAACCCTAGTTGTCCTGACGCTAACCCTAGTTGTCCTGACGCTAACCCTAGTTGTCCTGACGCTAACCCTAGTTGTCCTGACGCTAACCCTAGTTGTCCTGATGCTAACCCTACTTGTCCTGACGCTAACCCTAGTTGTCTTGTCGTTAACCCTACTTGTCCTGACGCTAACCCTACTTGTCCTGACGCTAACCCTAGTTGTCCTGACGCTAACCCTAGTTGTCCTGACGCTAACCCTAGTTGTCCTGACGCTAACCCTAGTTGTCCTGACGCTAACCCTAGTTGTCCTGACGCTAACCCTAGTTGACCTGACGCTAACACTACTTGTCCTGACGCTAACCCTACTTGACCTGACGCTAACCCTACTTGTCCTGACGCTGACCCTAGTTGTCCTGACGCTAACCCTAGTTGTCCTGACGCTAACCCTAGTTGTCCTGACGCTAACCCTACTTGTCCTGACACTAACCCTAGTTGTCCTGACGCTAACCCTAGTTGTCCTGACGCTAACCCTAGTTGTCCTGACGCTAACCTGAATTGTCCTGACGCTAACCCTACTTGTCCTGACGCTAACCCTAGTTGTCCTGACGCTAACCCTAGTTGTCCTGACGCTAACCCTAGTTGTCCTGACGCTAACCCTAGTTGTCCTGATGCTAACCCTAGTTGTCCTGACGCTAACCCTACTTGTCCTGACACTAACCCTAGTTGTCCTGACGCTAACCCTAGTTGTCCTGACGCTAACCCGAGTTGTCCTGACGCTAACCCTACTTGTCCTGACGCTAACCCTAGTTGTCCTGACGGTAACCCTAGTTGTCCTGACGCTAACCCTAGTTGTCCTGACGCTAACCCTACTTGTCCTGACACTAACCCTAGTTGTCCTGACGCTAACCCTAGTTGTCCTGACGCTAACCCGAGTTGTCCTGACGCTAACCCTACTTGTCCTGACGCTAACCCTAGTTGTCCTGACGCTAACCCTAGTTGACCTGACGCTAACCCTACTTGTCCTGACGCTAACCCTACTTGACCTGACGCTAACCCTACTTGTCCTGACGCTAACCCTAGTTGTCCTGACGCTAACCCTAGTTGTCCTGACGCTAACCCTAGTTGTCCTGACGCTAACCCTACTTGTCCTGACGCTAACCCTAGTTGTCCTGACGCTAACCCTAGTTGTCCTGACGCTAACCCTACTTGACCTGACGCTAACCCTAGTTGTCCTGCCGCTAACCCTAGTTGTCCTGATGCTAACCCTACTTGTCCTGACGCCAACCCTAGTTGTCCTGACGCTAACCCTAGTTGTCCTGACGCTAACCCGAGTTGTCCTGACGCTAACCCTACTTGTCCTGACGCTAACCCGAGTTGTCCTGACGCTAACCCTACTTGTCCTGACGCTAACCCTAGTTGTCCTGACGCTAACCCGAGTTGTCCTGACGCTAACCCTAGTTGTCCTGACGCTAACCCGAGTTGTCCTGACGCTAACCCTAGTTGTCCTGACGCTAACCCTAGTTGACCTGACGCTAACCCTACTTGTCCTGACGCTAACCCTACTTGACCTGACGCTAACCCTACTTGTCCTGACGCTAACCCTAGTTGTCCTGACGCTAACCCTAGTTGTCCTGACGCTAACCCTAGTTGTCCTGACGCTAACCCTACTTGTCCTGACGCTAACCCTAGTTGTCCTGACGCTAACCCTAGTTGTCCTGACGCTAACCCTACTTGACCTGACGCTAACCCTAGTTGTCCTGCCGCTAACCCTAGTTGTCCTGATGCTAACCCTACTTGTCCTGACGCCAACCCTAGTTGTCCTGACGCTAACCCTAGTTGTCCTGACGCTAACCCTAATTGTCCTGACGCTAACCCTAGTTGTCCTGACGCTAACACTAGTTGTCCTGACGCTAACCCTACTTGTCCTGACGCCAACCGTAGTTGTCCTGACGCTAACCCTAGTTGTCCTGACGCTAACCCTAGTTGTCCTGACGCTAACCCTACTTGTCCTGATGCTAACCCTAGTTGTCCTGACGCTAACCCTAGTTGTCCTGACGCTAACCCTACTTGTCCTGACGCTAACCCTAGTTGTCTTGACGCTAACCCTAGTTGTCCTGACGCTAACCCTAGTTATCCTGACGCTATCCCTAGTTGTCCTGATGCTAACCCTAGTTGTCCTGACGCTAACCCTAGTTGTCCTGACGCTAACCCTACTTGTCCTGACGCTAACCCTAGTTGTCCTGACGCTAACCCTAGTTGTACTGACGCTAACCCTAGTTGTCCTGACGCTAACCCTAGTTGTCCTGACGCTAACCCTAGTTGTCCTGATGCTAACCCTACTTGTCCTGACGCTAACCCTAGTTGTCCTGACGTTAACCCTAGTTGTCCTGACGCTAACCCTAGTTGTCCTGACGCTAACCCGAGTTGTCCTGACGCTAACCCTACTTGTCCTGACGCTAACCCTAGTTGTCCTGTCTCTAACCCTAGTTGTCCTGACGCTAACCCTAGTTGTCCTGACGCTAACCCTAGTTGTCCTGACGCTAACCCTAGTTGTCCTGACGCTAACCCTAGTTGTCCTGACGCTAACCCTAGTTGTCCTGACGCTAACCCTAGTTGTCCTGACGCTAACCCTACTTGTCCTGATGCTAACCCTAGTTGTCCTGACGCTAACCCTAGTTATCCTGACGCTAACCCTACTTGTCCTGACGCTAACCCTAGTTGTCCTGACGCTAACCCTAGTTGTCCTGACGCTAACCCTAGTTGTCCTGACGCTAACCCTAGTTGTCCTGACGCTAACCCTACTTGTCCTGATGCTAACCCTACTTGTCCTGATGCTAACCCTAGTTGTCCTGACGCTAACCCTAGTTGTCCTGACGCTAACCCTAGTTGTCCTGACGCTAACCCTAGTTGTCCTTACGCTAACCCTAGTTGTCCTGACGCTAATCCTACTTGTCCTGACGCCAACCCTAGTTGTCCTGACGCTAACCCTAGTTGTCCTGACGCTAACCCTAGTTGTCCTGACGCTAACCCTACTTGTCCTGACGCTAACCCTAGTTGTCCTGACTCTAACCCTACTTGTCCTGACGCTAAACCTAGTTGTCCTGTCTCTAACCCTAGTTGTCCTGACGCTAACCCTAGTTGTCCTGACGCTAACCCTACTTGTCCTGATGCTAACCCTACTTGTCCTGACGCTAACCCTAGTTGTCCTGACGCTAACCCTAGTTGTCCTGACGCTAACCCTAGTTGTCCTGACGCTAACCCTAGTTGTCCTGACGCTAACCCTACTTGTCCTGACGCTAACCTTACTTGTCCTGACGCTAACCCTACTTGTCCTGACGCTAACCCTAGTTGTCCTGACGCTAACCCTAGTTGTCCTGATGCTAACCCTAGTTGTCCTGACGCTAACCCTAGTTGTCCTGACGCTAACCCTAGTTGTCCTGACGCTAACCCTAGTTGTCCTGACGCTAACCCTAGTTGTCCTGACGCTAACCCTAGTTGTCCTTACGCTAACCCTAGTTGTCCTGACGCTAACCCTACTTGTCCTGACGCTAACCCTAGTTGTCCTGACGCTAACCCTAGTTGTCCTGACGCTAATCCTACTTGTCCTGACGCCAACCCTAGTTGTCCTGACGCTAACCCTAGTTGTCCTGACGCTAACCCTAGTTGTCCTGACGCTAACCCTAGTTGTCCTGACGCTAACCCTAGTTGTCCTGACGCCAACCCTAGTTGTCCTGACGCTAACCCTAGTTGTCCTGACGCTAACCCTAATTGTCCTGACGCTAACCCTAGTTGTCCTGACGCTAACACTAGTTGTCCTGACGCTAACCCTACTTGTCCTGACGCCAACCGTAGTTGTCCTGACGCTAACCCTAGTTGTCCTGACGCTAACCCTAGTTGTCCTGATGCTAACCCTACTTGTCCTGACGCTAACCCTAGTTGTCCTGACGCTAACCCTAGTTGTCCTGACGCTAACCCTACTTGTCCTGACGCTAACCCTAGTTGTCTTGACGCTAACCCTTGTTGTCCTGACGCTAACCCTAGTTATCCTGACGCTAACCCTAGTTGTCCTGATGCTAACCCTAGTTGTCCTGACGCTAACCCTAGTTGTCCTGACGCTAACCCTAGTTGTCCTGACGCTAACCCTAGTTGTCCTGACGCTAACCCTAGTTGTCCTGACGCTAACCCTAGTTGTCCTGACGCTAACCCTAGTTGTCCTGATGCTAACCCTACTTGTCCTGACGCTAACCCTAGTTGTCTTGATGTTAACCCTACTTGTCCTGACGCTAACCCTACTTGTCCTGACGCTAACCCTAGTTGTCCTGACGCTAACCCTAGTTGTCCTGACGCTAACCCTAGTTGTCCTGACGCTAACCCTAGTTGTCCTGACGCTAACCCTAGTTGTCCTGACGCTAACCCTAGTTGTCCTGACGCTAACCCTAGTTGACCTGACGCTAACCCTACTTGTCCTGACGCTAACCCTACTTGACCTGACGCTAACCCTACTTGTCCTGATGCTGACCCTAGTTGTCCTGACGCTAACCCTAGTTGTCCTGACGCTAACCCTAGTTGTCCTGACGCTAACCCTACTTGTCCTGACACTAACCCTAGTTGTCCTGACGCTAACCCTAGTTGTCCTGACGCTAACCCTAGTTGTCCTGACGCTAACCCGAGTTGTCCTGACGCTAACCCTACTTGTCCTGACGCTAACCCTAGTTGTCCTGTCTCTAACCCTAGTTGTCCTGACGCTAACCCTAGTTGTCCTGACGCTAACCCTAGTTGTCCTGACGCTAACCCTAGTTGTCCTGATGCTTACCCTAGTTGTCCTGACGCTAACCCTAGTTCTCCTGACGCTAACCCTAGTTGTCCTGACGCTAACCCTAGTTGTCCTGACGCTAACCCTACTTGTCCTGACGCTAACCCTACTTGTCCTGACGCTAACCCTAGTTGTCCTGACGCTAACCCTACTTGTCCTGATGCTAACCCTACTTGTCCTGACGCTAACCCTACTTGTCCTGACGCTAACCCTACTTGTCCTGATGCTAACCCTAGTTGTCCTTACGCTAACCCTAGTTGTCCTGACGCTAACCCTACTTGTCCTGACGCTAACCCTAGTTGTCCTGACGCTAACCCTAGTTGTCCTGACGCTAATCCTACTTGTCCTGACGCCAACCCTAGTTGTCCTGACGCTAACCCTAGTTGTCCTGACGCTAACCCTAGTTGTCCTGACGCTAACCCTAGTTGTCCTGACGCTAACCCTAGTTGTCCTGATGCTAACCCTACTTGTCCTGACGCTAACCCTAGTTGTCTTGTCGTTAACCCTACTTGTCCTGACGCTAACCCTACTTGTCCTGACGCTAACCCTAGTTGTCCTGACGCTAACCCTAGTTGTCCTGACGCTAACCCTAGTTGTCCTGACGCTAACCCTAGTTGTCCTGACGCTAACCCTAGTTGTCCTGACGCTAACCCTAGTTGACCTGACGCTAACACTACTTGTCCTGACGCTAACCCTACTTGACCTGACGCTAACCCTACTTGTCCTGACGCTGACCCTAGTTGTCCTGACGCTAACCCTAGTTGTCCTGACGCTAACCCTAGTTGTCCTGACGCTAACCCTACTTGTCCTGACACTAACCCTAGTTGTCCTGACGCTAACCCTAGTTGTCCTGACGCTAACCCTAGTTGTCCTGACGCTAACCTGAGTTGTCCTGACGCTAACCCTACTTGTCCTGACGCTAACCCTAGTTGTCCTGACGCTAACCCTAGTTGTCCTGACGCTAACCCTAGTTGTCCTGACGCTAACCCTAGTTGTCCTGATGCTAACCCTAGTTGTCCTGACGCTAACCCTAGTTCTCCTGACGCTAACCCTAGTTGTCCTGATGCTAACCCTAGTTGTCCTGACGCTAACCCTAGTTGTCCTGACGCTAACCCTACTTGTCCTGACGCTAACCCTACTTGTCCTGACGCTAACCCTAGTTGTCCTGACGCTAACCCTACTTGTCCTGACGCTAACCCTACTTGTCCTGACGCTAACCCTACTTGTCCTGATGCTAACCCTACTTGTCCTGATGCTAACCCTAGTTGTCCTTACGCTAACCCTAGTTGTCCTGACGCTAACCCTACTTGTCCTGACGCTAACCCTAGTTGTCCTGACGCTAACCCTACTTGTCCTGACGCTAACCCTAGTTGTCCTGACGCTAACCCTACTTGTCCTGACGCTAACCCTAGTTGTCCTGACGCTAACCCTAGTTGTCCTGACGCTAACTCTAGTTATCCTGACGCTAAACCTAGTTGTCCTGACGCTAACCCTAGTTGTCCTGACGCTAACCCTAGTTGTCCTGACGCTAACCCTACTTGTCCTGACGCTAACCCTAGTTGTCCTGACTCTAACCCTAGTTGTCCTGACGCTAACCCTAGTTGTCCTGACGCTAACCCTAGTTGTCCTGACGCTAACCCTACTTGTCCTGACGCTAACCCTAGTTGTCCTGACGCTAACCCTACTTGTCCTGACGCTAACCCTAGTTGTCCTGTCTCTAAGCCTAGTTGTCCTGACACTAACCCTAGTTGTCCTGACGCTAACCCTAGTTGTCCTGACGCTAACCCTAGTTGTCCTGACGCTAACCCTAGTTGTCCTGATGCTAACCCTAGTTGTCCTGACGCTAACCCTAGTTCTCCTGACGCTAACCCTAGTTGTCCTGATGCTAACCCTAGTTGTCCTGACGCTAACTCTAGTTATCCTGACGCTAAACCTAGTTGTCCTGACGCTAACCCTAGTTGTCCTGACGCTAACCCTAGTTGTCCTGACGCTAACCCTACTTGTCCTGACGCTAACCCTAGTTGTCCTGACTCTAACCCTAGTTGTCCTGACGCTAACCCTAGTTGTCCTGACGCTAACCCTAGTTGTCCTGACGCTAACCCTACTTGTCCTGATGCTAACCCTACTTGTCCTGACGCTAACCCTAGTTGTCCTGACGCTAACCCTAGTTGTCCTGACGCTAACCCTAGTTATCCTGACGCTAACCCTAGTTGTCCTTACGCTAAGCCTAGTTGTCCTGACGCTAACCCTACTTGTCCTGACGCTAACCCTAGTTGTCCTGACGCTAACCCTAGTTGTCCTGATGCTAACCCTAGTTGTCCTGACGCTAACCCTACTTGTCCTGACGCTAACCCTAGTTGTCCTGACGCTAACCCTAGTTGTCCTGACGCTAACCCTACTTGTCCTGACGCTAACCCTAGTTGTCCTGACGCTAACCCTAGTTGTCCTGACGCTAACCCTACTTGTCCTGACGCTAACCCTAGTTGTCCTGACGCTAACCCTACTTGTCCTGACGCTAACGCTAGTTGTCCTGACGCTAACCCTAGTTGTCCTGACGCTAATCCTTCTTGTCCTGACGCCAACCCTAGTTGTCCTGACGCTAACCCTAGTTGTCCTGACGCTAACCTAATTGTCCTGACGCTAACCCTACTTGTCCTGATGCTAACCCTAGTTGTCCTGACGCTAACCCTAGTTGTCCTGATGCTAAACCTACTTGTCCAGACGCTAACCCTAGTTGTCCTGACGCTAACCCTACTTGTCCTGACGCTAACCCTAGTTGTCCTGACGCTAACCCTACTTGTCCTGACGCTAACCCTACTTGTCCTGACGCTAACCCTAGTTGTCCTGATGCTAACCCTAGTTGTCCTGACGCTAACCCTAGTTGTCCTGACGCTAACCCTACTTGTCCTGACGCTAACCCTAGTTGTCCTGACGCCAACATTAGTTGTCCTGACGCTAACCCTAGTTGTCCTGACGCTAACCCTAGTTGTCCTGACGCTAACCCTAGTTGTCCTGACGCTAACCCTAGTTGACCTGACGCTAACCCTACTTGTCCTGACGCTAACCCTACTTGACCTGACGCTAACCCTACTTGTCCTGACGCTAACCCTAGTTGTCCTGACGCTAACCCTAGTTGTCCTGATGCTAACCCTAGTTGACCTGACGCCAACCCTAGTTGTCCTGACGCTAACCCTAGTTGTCCTGACGCTAACCCTAGTTGTCCTGACGCTAACCCTAGTTGTCCTGACGCTAACCCTACTTGTCCTGACGCTAACCCTAGTTGTCCTGACGCTAACCCTAGTTGTCCTGACGCTAACCCGAGTTGTCCTGACGCTAACCCTACTTGTCCTGACGCTAACTCTTGATGTCCTGACGCTAACCCTAGTTGTCCTGATGCTAACCCTACTTGTCCTGACGCTAACCCTAGTTGTCCTGACGCTAACCCTAGTTGTCCTGATGCTAACCCTAGTTGTCCTGACGCTATCCCTACTTGTCCTGACGCTAACCCTACTTGTCCTGACGCTAACCCTAGTTGTCCTGACGCTAACCTAGTTGTCCTGACGCTAACCCTAGTTGTCCTGACGCTAACCCAAGTTGTCCTGACGCTAACCCTAGTTCTCCTGACGCTAACCCTAGTTGTCCTGACGCTAACCCTAGTTGTCCTGACGCTAACCCTACTTGTCCTGACGCTAACCCTACTTGTCCTGACGCTAACCCTAGTTGTCCTGACGCTAACCCTAGTTCTCCTGACGCTAACCCTAGTTGTCCTGACGCTAACCCTAGTTGTCCTGACGCTAACTATAGTTGTCCTGACGCTAACCCTACTTGTCCTGACGCTAACCCTACTTGTCCTGACGCTAACCCTAGTTGTCCTGACGCTAACCCTAGTTGTCCTGATGCTAACCCTAGTTGTCCTGACGCTAACCCTAGTTGTCCTGACGCTAACCCTAGTTGTCCTGACGCTAACCCTAGTTGTCCTGACGCTAACCCTACTTGTCCTGACGCTAACCCTAGTTGTCCTGACGCTAACCCTACTTGTCCTGACTCTAACCCTACTTGTCCTGACGCTAACCCTACTTGTCCTGACGCTAACCTTACTTGTCCTGATGCTAACCCTAGTTGTCCTGACGCTAACCCTAGTTATACTGACGCTAACCCTACTTGTCCTGACGCTAACCCTAGTTGTCCTGACGCTAACCCTAGTTGTCCTGACGCTAACCCTACTTGTCCTGACGCTAACCCTAGTTGTCCTGACGCTAACCCTAGTTGTCCTGACGTTAACCCTAGTTGTCCTGACGCTAACCCTAGTTGTCCTTACGCTAAGCCTACTTGTCCTGACGCTAACCCTAGTTGTCCTGATGCTAACCCTAGTTGTCCTGACGCTAACCCTAGTTGTCCTGACGCTAACCCTACTTGTCCTGATGCTAACCCTAGTTGTCCTGACGCTAACCCTAGTTGTCCTGACGCTAACCCTACTTGTCCTGACGCTAACCCTAGTTGTCCTGACGCTAACCCTACTTGTCCTGACGCTAACCCTAGTTGTCCTGACGCTAACCCTACTTCTCCTGACGCTAACGCTAGTTGTCCTGACGCTAACCCTAATTGTACTGACGCTAATCCTACTTGTCCTGATGCCAACCCTAGTTGTCCTGACGCTAACCCTAGTTGTCCTGACGCTAACCCTAGTTGTCCTGACGCTAACCCTAGTTGTCCTGACGCTAACCCTAGTTGACCTGACGCTAACCCTACTTGTCCTGACGCTAACCCTACTTGACCTGACGCTAACCCTACTTGTCCTGACGCTAACCCTAGTTGTCCTGACGCTAACCCTAGTTGTCCTGACGCTAACCCTAGTTGACCTGATGCCAACCCTAGTTGTCCTGACGCTAACCCTAGTTGTCCTGACGCTAACCCTAGTTGTCCTGACGCTAACCCTAGTTGTCCTGACGCTAACCCTAGTTGTCCTGACGCTAACCCTACTTGTCCTGACGCTAACCCTAGTTGTCCTGACTCTAACCCTAGTTGTCCTGACGCTAACTCGAGTTGTCCTGACGCTAACCCTACTTGTCCTGACGCTAACTCTAGTTGTCCTGACGCTAACCCTAGTTGTCCTGATACTAACCCTACTTGTCCTGACGCTAACCCTATTTGTCCTGACGCTAACCCTAGTTGTCCTGACGCTAACCCTAGTTGTCCTGATGCTAACCCTAGTTGTCCTGACGCTATCCCTACTTGTCCTGACGCTAACCCTACTTGTCCTCACGCTAACCCTACTTGTCCTCACGCTAACCCTAGTTGTCCTGACGCTAACCTAGTTGTCCTGACGCTAACCCTAGTTGTCCTGACGCTAACCCTAGTTGTCCTGACGCTAACCCAAGTTGTCCTGACGCTAACCCTAGTTCTCCTGACGCTAACCCTAGTTGTCCTGACGCTAACCCTAGTTGTCCTGACGCTAACCCTACTTGTCCTGACGCTAACCCTAGTTGTCCTGACGCTAACCCTAGTTCTCCTGACGCTAACCCTAGTTGTCCTGACGCTAACCCTAGTTGTCCTGACGCTAACCCTACTTGTCCTGACGCTAACCCTTCTTGTCCTGACGCTAACCCTAGTTGTCCTGACGCTAACCCTAGTTGTCCTGACGCTAACCCTAGTTGTCCTGATGCTAACCCTAGTTGTCCTGATGCTAACCCTACTTGTCCTGACGCTAACCCTAGTTGTCCTGACGCTAACCCTAGTTGTCCTGTCTCTAACCCTAGTTGTCCTGACGCTAACCCTAGTTGTCCTGACGCTAACCCTACTTGTCCTGATGCTAACCCTACTTGTCCTGACGCTAACCCTAGTTGTCCTGACGTTAACCCTACTTGTCCTGACGCTAACCCTACTTGTCCTGACGCTAACCCTACTTGTCCTGACGCTAACCCTAGTTGTCCTGACGCTAACCCTAGTTGTCCTGACGCTAACCCTAGTTGTCCTGATGCTAACCCTAGTTGTCCTGACGCTAACCCTAGTTGTCCTGACGCTAACCCTAGTTTTCCTGATGCTAACCCTAGTTGACCTGACGCTAACCCTACTTGTCCTGACGCTAACCCTACTTGACCTGACGCTAACCCTACTTGTCCTGACGCTAACCCTAGTTGTCCTGACGCTAACCCTAGTTGTCCTGACGCTAACCCTAGTTGTCCTGACGCTAACCCTACTTGTCCTGACACTAACCCTAGTTGTCCTGACGCTAACCCTAGTTGTCCTGACGCTAACCCGAGTTGTCCTGACGCTAACCCTACTTGTCCTGACGCTAACCCTAGTTGTCCTGTCTCTAACCCTAGTTGTCCTGACGCTAACCCTAGTTGTCCTGACGCTAACCCTAGTTGTCCTGACGCTAACCCTAGTTGTCCTGATGCTAACCCTAGTTGTCCTGATGCTAACCCTAGTTGTCCTGACGCTAACCCTAGTTCTCCTGACGCTAACCCTAGTTGTCCTGACGCTAACCCTAGTTGTCCTGACGCTAACCCTAGTTGTCCTGACGCTAACCCTAGTTGTCCTGACGCTAACCCTAGTTGTCCTGACGCTAACCTTACTTGTCCTGACGCTAACCCTAGTTGTCCTGACGCTAACCCTACTTGTCCTGACGCTAACCCTACTTGTCCTGATGCTAACCCTAGTTGTCCTGACGCTAACCCTAGTTATCCTGACGCTAACCCTACTTGTCCTGACGCTAACCCTAGTTGTCCTGACGCTAACCCTAGTTGTCCTGACGCTAACTCTAGTTGTCCTGACGCTAACCCTAGTTGTCCTGACGCTAACCCTAGTTGTCCTGACGCTAACCCTACTTGTCCTGATGCTAACCCTACTTGTCCTGACGCTAACCCTAGTTGTCCTGACGCTAACCCTAGTTGTCCTGACGCTAACCCTAGTTGTCCTTACGCTAACCCTAGTTGTCCTGACGCTAACCCTACTTGTCCTGACGCTAACCCTAGTTGTCCTGACGCTAACCCTAGTTGTCCTGACGCTAATCCTACTTGTCCTGACGCCAACCTTAGTTGTCCTGACGCTAACCCTAGTTGTCCTGACGCTAACCCTAGTTGTCCTGACGCTAACCCTACTTGTCCTGACGCTAACCCTAGTTGTCCTGACGCTAACCCTAGTTGTCCTGACGCTAACCCTACTTGTCCTGACGCTAACCCTAGTTGTCCTGACGCTAACCCTAGTTGTCCTGACGCTAACTCTAGTTATCCTGACGCTAACCCTAGTTGTCCTGACGCTAACCCTAGTTGTCCTGACGCTAACCCTACTTGTCCTGACGCTAACCCTACTTGTCCTGACGCTAACCCTAGTTGTCCTGACGCTAACCCTAGTTGTCCTGACGCTAATTCTAGTTGTCCTGACGCTAACCCTACTTGTCCTGACGCTAACCCTAGTTGTCCTGACGCTAACCCTACTTGTCCTGACGCTAACCCTACTTGTCCTGACGCCAACCCTAGTTGTCCTGACGCTAACCCTAGTTGTCCTGACGCTAACCCTTGTTGTCCTGACGCTAACCCTAGTTGTCCTGACGCTAACCCTAGTTGACCTGACGCTAACCCTACTTGTCCTGACGCTAAGCCTACTTGACCTGACGCTAACCCTACTTGTCCTGACGCTAACCCTAGTTGTCCTGACGCTAACCCTAGTTGTCCTGACGCTAACCCTAGTTGTCCTGACGCTAACCCTACTTGTCCTGACGCTAACCCTAGTTGTCCTGACGCTAACCCTAGTTGTCCTGACGCTAACCCGAGTTGTCCTGACGCTAACCCTACTTGTCCTGACGCTAACTCTAGTTGTCCTGACGCTAACCCTAGTTGTCCTGACGCTAACCCTACTTGTCCTTACGCTAACCCTACTTGTCCTGACGCTAACCCTAGTTGTCCTGACGCTAACCCTAGTTGTCCTGACGCTAACCCTAGTTGTCCTGACGCTAACCCTAGTTGTCCTGACGCTAACCCTATTTGTCCTGACGCTAACCCTAGTTGTCCTGACGCTAACCCTAGTTGTCCTGACGCTAACCCTAGTTGTCCTGACACTAACCCTAGTTGTCCTGACGCTAAACCTAGTTCTCCTGACGCTAACCCTAGTTGTCCTGACGCTAACCCTAGTTGTAATGACGCTAACCCTAGTTGTCCTGACGCTAACCCTACTTGTCCTGACGCTAACCCTACTTGTCCTGACGCTAACCCTAGTTGTCCTGACGCTAACCCTAGTTGTCCTGACGCTAACCCTACTTGTCCTGACGCTAACCCTACTTGTCCTGACGCTAACCCTAGTTGTCCTGAGGCTAACCCTAGTTGTCCTGAGGCTAACCCTAGTTGTCCTGACGCTAACCCTACTTGTCCTGACGCTAACCCTAGTTGTCCTGACGCTAACCCTACTTGTCCTGACGCTAACCCTAGTTGTCCTGACGCTAACCCTAGTTATCCTGACGCTAACCCTACTTGTCCTGACGCTAACCCTAGTTGTCCTGACGCTAAATCTAGTTGTCCGGACGCTAACCCTAGTTGTTCTGACTCTAACCCTAGTTGTCCTGACGCTAAACCTAGTTGTCCTGACGCTAACCCTAGTTGTCCTGTCGCTAACCCTAGTTGTCCTGACGCTAACCCTACTTGTCCTGACGCTAACCCTAGTTGTCCTGACGCTAACCCTAGTTGTCCTGACGATAACCCTAGTTGTCCTGACGCTAACCCTACTTGTCCTGACGCTAACTCTACTTGTCCTGACGCTAACCCTAGTTGTCCTGACGCTAACCCTAGTTGTCCTGACGCTAACCCTAGTTGTCCTGACGCTAACCCTAGTTGTCCTGACGCTAACCCTACTTGTCCTGACGCTAACCCTACTTGTCCTGACGCTAACCCTAGTTGTCCTGACGCTAATCCTAGTTGTCCTGACGCTAACACTAGTTGTCCTGATGCTAACCCTAGTTGTCCTGATGCTAACCCTACTTGTCCTGACGCTAACCCTAGTTGTCCTGACGCTAACCCTAGTTGTCCTGTCTCTAACCGTAGTTGTCCTGACGCTAACCCTAGTTGTCCTGACGCTAACCCTACTTGTCCTGATGCTAACCCTACTTGTCCTGACGCTAACCCTAGTTGTCCTGACGTTAACCCTACTTGTCCTGACGCTAACCCTACTTGTCCTGACGCTAACCCTACTTGTCCTGACGCTAACCCTAGTTGTCCTGACGCTAACCCTAGTTGTCCTTACGCTAACCCTAGTTGTCCTGACGCTAACCCTAGTTGTCCTGACGCTAACCCTAGTTGTCCTGACGCTAACCCTAGTTGTCCTGACGCTAACCCTAGTTGACCTGACGCTAACCCTACTTGTCCTGACGCTAACCCTACTTGACCTGACGCTAACCCTACTTGTCCTGGCGCTAACCCTAGTTGTCCTGACGCTAACCCTAGTTGTCCTGACGCTAACCCTAGTTGTCCTGACGCTAACCCTACTTGTCCTGACACTAACCCTAGTTGTCCTGACGCTAACCCTAGTTGTCCTGACGCTAACCCGAGTTGTCCTGACGCTAACCCTACTTGTCCTGACGCTAACCCTAGTTGTCCTGTCTCTAACCCTAGTTGTCCTGACGCTAACCCTAGTTGTCCTGACGCTAACCCTAGTTGTCCTGACGCTAACCCTAGTTGTCCTGATGCTAACCCTACTTGTCCTGACGCTAACCCAAGTTGTCCTGACGCTAACCCTACTTGTCCTGACGCTAAACCTACTTGTCCTGACGCTAACCCTAGTTGTCCTGATGCTAACCCTAGTTGTCCTGACGCTAACCCTAGTTGTCCTGACGCTAACCCTAGTTGTCCTGACGCTAACCCTAGTTGTCCTGACGCTAACCCTAGTTGTCCTGACGCTAACCCTACTTGTCCTGACGCTAACCCTAGTTGTCCTGACGCTAACCCGAGTTGTCCTGACGCTAACCCTACTTGTCCTGACGCTAACCCTAGTTGTCCTGACGCTAACCCTAGTTGTCCTGACACTAACCCTAGTTGTCCTGACGCTAAACCTAGTTCTCCTGACGCTAACCCTATTTGTCCTGAAGCTAACCCTAGTTGTAATGACGCTAACCCTAGTTGTCCTGACGCTAACCCTACTTGTCCTGACGCTAACCCTACTTGTCCTGACGCTAACCCTAGTTGTCCTGACGCTAACCCTAGTTGTCCTGACGCTAACCCTACTTGTCCTGACGCTAACCCTACTTGTCCTGACGCTAACCCTAGTTGTCCTGAGGCTAACCCTAGTTGTCCTGACGCTAACCCTAGTTGTCCTGACGCTAACCCTACTTGTCCTGACGTTAACCCTAGTTGTCCTGACGCTAACCCTACTTGTCCTGACGCTAACCCTACTTGTCCTGACGCTAACCCTAGTTATCCTGACGCTAACCCTAGTTGTTCTGACTCTAACCCTAGTTGTCCTGACGCTAAACCTAGTTGTCCTGACGCTAACCCTAGTTGTCCTGACGCTAACCCTAGTTGTCCTGACGCTAACCCTACTTGTCCTGACGCTAACCCTACTTGTCCTGACGCTAACCCTAGTTGTCCTGACGCTAACCCTAGTTGTCCTGACGATAACCATAGTTGTCCTGACGCTAACCCTACTTGTCCTGACGCTAACTCTACTTGTCCTGACGCTAACCCTAGTTGTCCTGACGCTAACCCTAGTTGTCCTGACGCTAACCCTAGTTGTCCTGACGCTATCCCTACTTGTCCTGACGCTAACCAAACTTGTCCTGACGCTAACCCTAGTTGTCCTGACGCTAACCCTAGTTGTCCTGACGCTAACCCTAGTTGTCCTGATGCTAACCCTAGTTGTCCTGATGCTAACCCTACTTGTCCTGACGCTAACCCTAGTTGTCCTGACGCTAACCCTAGTTGTCCTGTCTCTAACCCTAGTTGTCTTGACGCTAACCCTAGTTGTCCTGACGCTAACCCTAGTTGTCCTGACACTAACCCTAGTTGTCCTGACGCTAAACCTAGTTCTCCTGACGCTAACCCTATTTGTCCTGAAGCTAACCCTAGTTGTAATGACGCTAACCCTAGTTGTCCTGACGCTAACCCTACTTGTCCTGACGCTAACCCTACTTGTCCTGACGCTAACCCTAGTTGTCCTGACGCTAACCCTAGTTGTCCTGACGCTAACCCTACTTGTCCTGACGCTAACCCTACTTGTCCTGACGCTAACCCTAGTTGTCCTGAGGCTAACCCTAGTTGTCCTGACGCTAACCCTAGTTGTCCTGACGCTAACCCTACTTGTCCTGACGCTAACCCTAGTTGTCCTGACGCTAACCCTACTTGTCCTGACGCTAACCCTAGTTGTCCTGACGCTAACCCTAGTTATCCTGACGCTAACCCTACTTGTCCTGACGCTAACCCTAGTTGTCCTGACGCTAAATCTAGTTGTCCGGACGCTAACCCTAGTTGTTCTGACTCTAACCCTAGTTGTCCTGACGCTAAACCTAGTTGTCCTGACGCTAACCCTAGTTGTCCTGACGCTAACCCTAGTTGTCCTGACGCTAACCCTACTTGTCCTGACGCTAACCCTACTTGTCCTGACGCTAACCCTAGTTGTCCTGACGCTAACCCTAGTTGTCCTGACGATAACCATAGTTGTCCTGACGCTAACCCTACTTGTCCTGACGCTAACCCTACTTGTCCTGACGCTAACCCTACTTGACCTGACGCTAACCCTACTTGTCCTGGCGCTAACCCTAGTTGTCCTGACGCTAACCCTACTTGTCCTGACGCTAACCCTAGTTGTCCTGACGCTAACCCTACTTGTCCTGACGCTAACCCTAGTTGTCCTGACGCTAACCTTAGTTATCCTGACGCTAACCCTACTTGTCCTGACGCTAACCCTAGTTGTCCTGACGCTAAATCTAGTTGTCCGGACGCTAACCCTAGTTGTTCTGACTCTAACCCTAGTTGTCCTGACGCTAAACCTAGTTGTCCTGACGCTAACCCTAGTTGTCCTGACGCTAACCCTAGTTGTCCTGACGCTAACCCTACTTGTCCTGACGCTAACCCTACTTGTCCTGACGCTAACCCTAGTTGTCCTGACGCTAACCCTAGTTGTCCTGACGATAACCATAGTTGTCCTGACGCTAACCCTACTTGTCCTGACGCTAACCCTACTTGTCCTGACGCTAACCCTACTTGACCTGACGCTAACCCTACTTGTCCTGGCGCTAACCCTAGTTGTCCTGACGCTAACCCTAGTTGTCCTGACGCTAACCCTAGTTGTCCTGACGCTAACCCTACTTGTCCTGACACTAACCCTAGTTGTCCTGACGCTAACCCTAGTTGTCCTGACGCTAACCCGAGTTGTCCTGACGCTAACCCTACTTGTCCTGACGCTAACCCTAGTTGTCCTGTCTCTAACCCTAGTTGTCCTGACGCTAACCCTAGTTGTCCTGACGCTAACCCTAGTTGTCCTGACGCTAACCCTAGTTGTCCTGATGCTAACCCTACTTGTCCTGACGCTAACCCTAGTTGTCCTGACGCTAACCCTACTTGTCCTGACGCTAAACCTACTTGTCCTGACGCTAACCCTAGTTGTCCTGATGCTAACCCTAGTTGTCCTGACGCTAACCCTAGTTGTCCTGACGCTAACCCTAGTTGTCCTGATGCCAACCCTAGTTGTCCTGACGCTAACCCTAGTTGTCCTGACGCTAACCCTAGTTGTCCTGACGCTAACCCTAGTTGTCCTGACGCTAACCCTAGTTGACCTGACGCTAACCCTACTTGTCCTGACGCTAACCCTACTTGACCTGACGCTAACCCTACTTGTCCTGACGCTAACCCTAGTTGTCCTGACGCTAACCCTAGTTGTCCTGACGCTAACCCTAGTTGTCCTGACGCTAACCCTACTTGTCCTGACGCTAACCCTAGTTGTCCTGACGCTAACCCTAGTTGTCCTGACGCTAACCCTACTTGTCCTGACGCTAACTCTAGTTGTCCTGACGCTAACCCTAGTTGTCCTGACGCTAACCCTACTTGTCCTGACGCTAACCCTAGTTGTCCTGACGCTAACCCGAGTTGTCCTGACGCTAACCCTACTTGTCCTGACGCTAACCCTAGTTGTCCTGACGCTAACCCTAGTTGTCCTGACGCTAACCCTAGTTGTCCTGACACTAACCCTAGTTGTCCTGACGCTAAACCTAGTTCTCCTGACGCTAACCCTATTTGTCCTGAAGCTAACCCTAGTTGTAATGACGCTAACCCTAGTTGTCCTGACGCTAACCCTACTTGTCCTGACGCTAACCCTACTTGTCCTGACGCTAACCCTAGTTGTCCTGACGCTAACCCTAGTTGTCCTGACGCTAACCCTACTTGTCCTGACGCTAACCCTACTTGTCCTGACGCTAACCCTAGTTGTCCTGAGGCTAACCCTAGTTGTCCTGACGCTAACCCTAGTTGTCCTGACGCTAACCCTACTTGTCCTGACGCTAACCCTAGTTGTCCTGACGCTAACCCTACTTGTCCTGACGCTAACCCTAGTTGTCCTGACGCTAACCCTAGTTATCCTGACGCTAACCCTAGTTGTTCTGACTCTAACCCTAGTTGTCCTGACGCTAAACCTAGTTGTCCTGACGCTAACCCTAGTTGTCCTGACGCTAACCCTAGTTGTCCTGACGCTAACCCTACTTGTCCTGACGCTAACCCTACTTGTCCTGACGCTAACCCTAGTTGTCCTGACGCTAACCCTAGTTGTCCTGACGATAACCATAGTTGTCCTGACGCTAACCCTACTTGTCCTGACGCTAACTCTACTTGTCCTGACGCTAACCCTAGTTGTCCTGACGCTAACCCTAGTTGTCCTGACGCTAACCCTAGTTGTCCTGACGCTATCCCTACTTGTCCTGACGCTAACCAAACTTGTCCTGACGCTAACCCTAGTTGTCCTGACGCTAACCCTAGTTGTCCTGACGCTAACCCTAGTTGTCCTGATGCTAACCCTAGTTGTCCTGATGCTAACCCTACTTGTCCTGACGCTAACCCTAGTTGTCCTGACGCTAACCCTAGTTGTCCTGTCTCTAACCCTAGTTGTCTTGACGCTAACCCTAGTTGTCCTGACGCTAACCCTAGTTGTCCTGACACTAACCCTAGTTGTCCTGACGCTAAACCTAGTTCTCCTGACGCTAACCCTATTTGTCCTGAAGCTAACCCTAGTTGTAATGACGCTAACCCTAGTTGTCCTGACGCTAACCCTACTTGTCCTGACGCTAACCCTACTTGTCCTGACGCTAACCCTAGTTGTCCTGACGCTAACCCTAGTTGTCCTGACGCTAGCCCTACTTGTCCTGACGCTAACCCTACTTGTCCTGACGCTAACCCTAGTTGTCCTGAGGCTAACCCTAGTTGTCCTGACGCTAACCCTAGTTGTCCTGACGCTAACCCTACTTGTCCTGACGCTAACCCTAGTTGTCCTGACGCTAACCCTACTTGTCCTGACGCTAACCCTAGTTGTCCTGACGCTAACCCTAGTTATCCTGACGCTAACCCTACTTGTCCTGACGCTAACCCTAGTTGTCCTGACGCTAAATCTAGTTGTCCGGACGCTAACCCTAGTTGTTCTGACTCTAACCCTAGTTGTCCTGACGCTAAACCTAGTTGTCCTGACGCTAACCCTAGTTGTCCTGACGCTAACCCTAGTTGTCCTGACGCTAACCCTACTTGTCCTGACGCTAACCCTACTTGTCCTGACGCTAACCCTAGTTGTCCTGACGCTAACCCTAGTTGTCCTGACGATAACCATAGTTGTCCTGACGCTAACCCTACTTGTCCTGACGCTAACTCTACTTGTCCTGACGCTAACCCTAGTTGTCCTGACGCTAACCCTAGTTGTCCTGACGCTAACCCTAGTTGTCCTGACGCTAACCCTAGTTGTCCTGACGCTAACCCTACTTGTCCTGACGCTAACCAAACTTGTCCTGACGCTAACCCTAGTTGTCCTGACGCTAACCCTAGTTGTCCTGACGCTAACCCTAGTTGTCCTGATGCTAACCCTAGTTGTCCTGATGCTAACCCTACTTGTCCTGACGCTAACCCTAGTTGTCCTGACGCTAACCCTAGTTGTCCTGTCTCTAACCCTAGTTGTCCTGACGCTAACCCTAGTTGTCCTGACGCTAACCCTACTTGTCCTGATGCTAACCCTACTTGTCCTGACGCTAACCCTAGTTGTCCTGACGTTAACCCTACTTGTCCTGACGCTAACCCTACTTGTCCTGACGCTAACCCTACTTGTCCTGACGCTAACCCTAGTTGTCCTGACGCTAACCCTAGTTGTCCTGACGCAAACCCTAGTTGTCCTGACGCTAACCCTACTTGTCCTGACACTAACCCTAGTTGTCCTGACACTAACCCTAGTTGTCCTGACGCTAACCCTAGTTGTCCTGACGCTAACCCGAGTTGTCCTGACGCTAACCCTACTTGTCCTGACGCTAACCCTAGTTGTCCTGTCTCTAACCCTTGTTGTCCTGACGCTAACCCTAGTTGTCCTGACGCTAACCCTAGTTGTCCTGACGCTAACCCTAGTTGTCCTGACGCTAACCCTAGTTGTCCTGACGCTAACCCTAGTTGTTCTGACGCTAACCCTAGTTGTCCTGATGCTAACCCTAGTTGTCCTGATGCTAACCCTAGTTGTCCTGACGCTAACCCTAGTTCTCCTGACGCTAACCCTAGTTGTCCTGACGCTAACCCTAGTTGTCCTGACGCTAACCCTAGTTGTCCTGACGCTAACCCTAGTTGTCCTGACGCTAACCCTACTTGTCCTGACGCTAACCCTAGTTGTCCTGACGCTAACCATACTTGTCCTGACGCTAACCCTACTTGTCCTGACGCTAACCCTACTTGTCCTGACGCTAACCCTAGTTGTCCTGACGCTAACCCTAGTTGTCCTGACGCTAACCTTACTTGTCCTGACGCTAACCCTAGTTGTCCTGACGCTAACCCTACTTGTCCTGACGCTAACCCTACTTGTCCTGATGCTCACCCTAGTTGTCCTGACGCTAATCCTAGTTATCCTGACGCTAACCCTACTTGTCCTGACGCTAACCCTAGTTGTCCTGACGCTAACCCTAGTTGTCCTGACGCTAACCCTAGTTGTCCTGACGCTAACCCTAGTTGTCCTGACGCTAACCCTACTTGTCCTGATGCTAACCCTACTTGTCCTGACGCTAACCCTAGTTGTCCTGACGCTAACCCTAGTTGTCCTGACGCTAACCCTAGTTGTCCTTACGCTAACCCTAGTTGTCCTGACGCTAACCCTACTTGTCCTGACGCTAACCCTAGTTGTCCTGACGCTAACCCTAGTTGTCCTGACGCTAACCCTAGTTGTCCTGACGCTAACCCTAGTTGTCCTTACGCTAACCCTAGTTGTCCTGACGCTAACCCTACTTTTCCTGACGCTAACCCTAGTTGTCCTGACGCTAACCCTAGTTGTCCTGACGCTAATCCTACTTGTCCTGACGCCAACCTTAGTTGTCCTGACGCTAACCCTAGTTGTCCTGACGCTAACCCTAGTTGTCCTGACGCTAACCCTACTTGTCCTGACGCTAACCCTAGTTGTCCTGACGCTAACCCTAGTTGTCCTGACGCTAACCCTACTTGTCCTGACGCTAAAACTAGTTGTCCTGACGCTAACCCTAGTTGTCCTGACGCTAACTCTAGTTATCCTGACGCTAACCCTAGTTGTCCTGACGCTAACCCTAGTTGTCCTGACGCTAACCCTACTTGTCCTGACGCTAACCCTAGTTGTCCTGACGCTAACCCTAGTTGTCCTGACGCTAACCCTACTTGTCCTGACGCTAACCCTAGTTGTCCTGACGCTAACCCTAGTTGTCCTGACGCTAATCCTACTTGTCCTGACGCCAACCCTAGTTGTCCTGACGCTAACCCTAGTTGTCCTGACGCTAACCCTAGTTGTCCTGACGCTAACCCTAGTTGTCCTGACGCTAACCCTACTTGTCCTGACGCTAACCCTAGTTGTCCTGACGCTAACCCTAGTTGTCCTGACGCTAACCCGAGTTGTCCTGACGCTAACCCTACTTGTCCTGACGCTAACTCTAGTTGTCCTGACGCTAACCCTAGTTGTCCTGACGCTAACCCTACTTGTCCTGACGCTAACCCTACTTGTCCTGACGCTAACCCTACTTGTCCTGACGCTAACCCTAGTTGTCCTGACGCTAACCCTAGTTGTCCTGACGCTAACCCTACTTGTCCTGACGCTAACTCTAGTTGTCCTGACGCTAACCCTAGTTGTCCTGACGCTAACCCTAGTTGTCCTGACACTAACCCTAGTTGTCCTGACGCTAAACCTAGTTCTCCTGACGCTAACCCTAGTTGTCCTGACGCTAACCCTAGTTGTAATGACGCTAACCCTAGTTGTCCTGATGCTAACCCTACTTGTCCTGACGCTAACCCTACTTGTCCTGACGCTAACCCTAGTTGTCCTGACGCTAACCCTAGTTGTCCTGACGCTAACCCTACTTGTCCTGACGCTAACCCTACTTGTCCTGACGCTAACCCTAGTTGTCCTGACGCTAACCCTAGTTGTCCTGACGCTAACCCTAGTTGTCCTGACGCTAACCCTACTTGTCCTGACGCTAACCCTAGTTGTCCTGACGCTAACCCTACTTGTCCTGACGCTAACCCTAGTTGTCCTGACGCTAACCCTAGTTATCCTGACGCTAACCCTACTTGTCCTGACGCTAACCCTAGTTGTCCTGACGCTAAATCTAGTTGTCCGGACGCTAACCCTAGTTGTTCTGACTCTAACCCTAGTTGTCCTGACGCTAAACCTAGTTGTCCTGACGCTAACCCTAGTTGTCCTGATGCTAACCCTAGTTGTCCTGATGCTAACCCTACTTGTCCTGACGCTAACCCTAGTTGTCCTGACGCTAACCCTAGTTGTCCTGTCTCTAACCCTAGTTGTCCTGACGCTAACCCTAGTTGTCCTGACGCTAAACCTAGTTGTCCTGACGCTAACCCTAGTTGTCCTGACGCTAACCCTAGTTGTCCTGACTCTAACCCTACTTGTCCTGACGCTAACCCTACTTGTCCTGACGCTAACCCTAGTTGTCCTGACGCTAACCCTAGTTGTCCTGACGATAACCCTAGTTGTCCTGACGCTAACCCTACTTGTCCTGACGCTAACTCTACTTGTCCTGACGCTAACCCTAGTTGTCCTGACGCTAACCCTAGTTGTCCTGACGCTAACCCTACTTGTCCTGACGCTAACCCTACTTGTCCTGACACTAACCCTAGTTGTCCTGACGCTAACCCTAGTTGTCCTGACGCTAACCCTAGTTGTCCTGATGCTAACCCTAGTTGTCCTGATGCTAACCCTACTTGTCCTGACGCTAACCCTAGTTGTCCTGACGCTAACCCTAGTTGTCCTGTCTCTAACCCTAGTTGTCCTGACGCTAACCCTAGTTGTCCTGACGCTAACCCTACTTGTCCTGATGCTAACCCTACTTGTCCTGACGCTAACCCTAGTTGTCCTGACGTTAACCCTACTTGTCCTGACGCTAACCCTACTTGTCCTGACGCTAACCCTACTTGTCCTGACGCTAACCCTAGTTGTCCAGACGCTAACCCTAGTTGTCCTGACGCTAACCCTAGTTGTAGTGACGCTAACCCTAGTTGTCCTGACGCTAACCCTAGTTGACCTGACGCTAACCCTACTTGTCCTGACGCTAACCCTACTTGACCTGACGCTAACCCTACTTGTCCTGACGCTAACCCTAGTTGTCCTGACGCTAACCCTAGTTGTCCTGATGCTAACCCTAGTTGTCCTGATGCTAACCCTAGTTGTCCTGACGCTAACCCTAGTTGTCCTGACGCTAACCCTAGTTGTCCTGACGCTAACCCTACTTGTCCTGACGCTAACCCTAGTTGTCCTGACGCTAACCATACTTGTCCTGACGCTAACCGTACTTGTCCTGACGCTAACCCTACTTGTCCTGACGCTAACCCTACTTGTCCTGACGCTAACCCTAGTTGTCCTGACGCTAACCCTAGTTGTCCTGACGCTAACCTTACTTGTCCTGACGCTAACCCTAGTTGTCCTGACGCTAACCCTACTTGTCCTGACGCTAACCCTACTTGTCCTGATGCTAACCCTAGTTGTCCTGACGCTAACCCTAGTTATCCTGACGCTAACCCTAGTTGTCCTGACGCTAACCCTAGTTGTCCTGACGCTAACCCTAGTTGTCCTGACGCTAACCCTAGTTGTCCTGACGCTAACCCTACTTGTCCTGATGCTAACCCTACTTGTCCTGACGCTAACCCTAGTTGTCCTGACGCTAACCCTAGTTGTCCTGACGCTAACCCTAGTTGTCCTGACGCTAACCCTAGTTGTCCTTACGCTAACCCTACTTGTCCTGACGCTAACCCTAGTTGTCCTGACGCTAACCCTAGTTGTCCTGATGCTAACCCTAGTTGTCCTGATGCTAACCCTAGTTGTCCTGACGCTAACCCTAGTTGTCCTGACGCTAACCCTAGTTGTCCTGACGCTAACCCTACTTGTCCTGACGCTAACCCTAGTTGTCCTGACGCTAACCATACTTGTCCTGACGCTAACCATACTTGTCCTGACGCTAACCCTACTTGTCCTGACGCTAACCCTACTTGTCCTGACGCTAACCCTAGTTGTCCTGACGCTAACCCTAGTTGTCCTGACGCTAACCTTACTTGTCCTGACGCTAACCCTAGTTGTCCTGACGCTAACCCTACTTGTCCTGACGCTAACCCTACTTGTCCTGATGCTAACCCTAATTGTCCTGACGCTAACCCTAGTTATCCTGACGCTAACCCTAGTTGTCCTGACGCTAACCCTAGTTGTCCTGACGCTAACCCTAGTTGTCCTGACGCTAACCCTAGTTGTCCTGACGCTAACCCTACTTGTCCTGATGCTAACCCTACTTGTCCTGACGCTAACCCTAGTTGTCCTGACGCTAACCCTAGTTGTCCTGACGCTAACCCTAGTTGTCCTGACGCTAACCCTAGTTGTCCTTACGCTAACCCTACTTGTCCTGACGCTAACCCTAGTTGTCCTGACGCTAACCCTAGTTGTCCTGACGCTAATCCTACTTGTCCTGACGCCAACCCTAGTTGTCCTGACGCTAACCCTAGTTGTCCTGACGCTAACCCTAGTTGTCCTGACGCTAACCCTACTTGTCCTGATGCTAACCCTAGTTGTCCTGACGCTAACCCTACTTGTCCTGACGCTAACCCTAGTTGTCCTGACGCTAACCCTAGTTGTCCTGACGCTAACTCTAGTTATCCTGACGCTAACCCTAGTTGTCCTGACGCTAACCCTAGTTGTCCTGACGCTAACCCTACTTGTCCTGACGCTAACCCTACTTGTCCTGACGCTAACCCTAGTTGTCCTGACGCTAACCCTAGTTGTCCTGACGCTAACCCTAGTTGTCCTGACGCTAACCCTAGTTGTCCTGACGCTAACCCTACTTGTCCTGACGCTAACCCTAGTTGTCCTGACGCTAACCCTACTTGTCCTGACGCTAACCCTACTTGTCCTGACGCTAACCCTAGTTGTCCTGACGCTAACCCTAGTTGTCCTGACGCTAACCCTAGTTGTCCTGACGCTAACCCTAGTTGTCCTGACGCCAACCCTAGTTGTCCTGACGCTAACCCTAGTTGTCCTGACGCTAACCCTAGTTGTCCTGACGCTAACCCTACTTGTCCTGACACTAACCCTACTTGTCCTGACGCTAACCCTAGTTGTCCTGACGCTAACCCTAGTTGTCCTGACGATAACCCTAGTTGTCCTGACGCTAACCCTACTTGTCCTGACGCTAACTCTACTTGTCCTGACGCTAACCCTAGTTGTCCTGACGCTAACCCTAGTTGTCCTGACGCTAAACCTAGTTGTCCTGACGCTAACCCTAGTTGTCCTGACGCTAACCCTACTTGTCCTGACGCTAACCCTACTTGTCCTGACGCTAACCCTAGTTGTCCTGACGCTAACCCTAGTTGTCCTGACGCTAACCCTAGTTGTCCTGATGCTAACCCTAGTTGTCCTGATGCTAACCCTACTTGTCCTGACGCTAACCCTAGTTGTCCTGACGCTAACCCTAGTTGTCCTGTCTCTAACCCTAGTTGTCCTGACGCTAACCCTAGTTGTCCTGACGCTAACCCTACTTGTCCTGATGCTAACCCTACTTGTCCTGACGCTAACCCTAGTTGTCCTGACGCTAACCCTACTTGTCCTGACGCTAACCCTACTTGTCCTGATGCTAACCCTACTTGTCCTGACGCTAACCCTAGTTGTCCTGACGCTAACCCTAGTTATCCTGACGCTAACCGTAGTTGTCCTGACGCTAACCCTAGTTGTCCTGACGCTAACCCTAGTTGTCCTGACGCTAACCCTAGTTGTCCTGACGCTAACCCTACTTGTCCTGATGCTAACCCTACTTGTCCTGACGCTAACCCTAGTTGTCCTGACGCTAACCCTAGTTGTCCTGACGCTAACCCTAGTTGTCCTGACGCTAACCCTAGTTGTCCTGACGCTAACCCTAGTTGTCCTGACGCTAACCCTACTTGTCCTGACGCTAACCCTAGTTGTCCTGACGCTAATCCTACTTGTCCTGACGCCAACCCTAGTTGTCCTGACGCTAACCCTAGTTGTCCTGACGCTAACCCTAGTTGTCCTGACGCTAACCCTACTTGTCCTGATGCTAACCCTAGTTGTCCTGACGCTAACCCTACTTGTCCTGACGCTAACCCTAGTTGTCCTGACGCTAACCCTAGTTGTCCTGACGCTAACTCTAGTTATCCTGACGCTAACCCTAGTTGTCCTGACGCTAACCCTAGTTGTCCTGACGCTAACCCTACTTGTCCTGACGCTAACCCTACTTGTCCTGACGCTAACCCTAGTTGTCCTGACGCTAACCCTAGTTGTCCTGACGCTAACCCTAGTTGTCCTGACGCTAACCCTAGTTGTCCTGACGCTAACCCTACTTGTCCTGACGCTAACCCTAGTTGTCCTGACGCTAACCCTACTTGTCCTGACGCTAACCCTACTTGTCCTGACGCTAACCCTAGTTGTCCTGACGCTAACCCTAGTTGTCCTGACGCTAACCCTAGTTGTCCTGACGCTAACCCTAGTTGTCCTGACGCCAACCCGAGTTGTCCTGACGCTAACCCTACTTGTCCTGACGCTAACCCTAGTTGTCCTGACGCTAACCCTAGTTGTCCTGACGCTAACCCTACTTGTCCTGACGCTAACCCTACTTGTCCTGACGCTAACCCTAGTTGTCCTGACGCTAACCCTAGTTGTCCTGACGCTAACTCTACTTGTCCTGACGCTAACCCTAGTTGTCCTGACGCTAACCCTAGTTGTCCTGACGCTAACCCTAGTTGTCCTGACGCTAACCCTAGTTGTCCTGACGCTAACCCTACTTGTCCTGACGCTAACCCTACTTGTCCTGACGCTAACCCTAGTTGTCCTGACGCTAACCCTAGTTGTCCTGACGCTAACCCTAGTTGTCCTGATGCTAACCCTAGTTGTCCTGATGCTAACCCTACTTGTCCTGACGCTAACCCTAGTTGTCCTGACGCTAACCCTAGTTGTCCTGTCTCTAACCCTAGTTGTCCTGACGCTAACCCTAGTTGTCCTGACGCTAACCCTACTTGTCCTGATGCTAACCCTACTTGTCCTGACGCTAACCCTAGTTGTCCTGACGTTAACCCTACTTGTCCTGACGCTAACCCTACTTGTCCTGACGCTAACCCTACTTGTCCTGACGCTAACCCTAGTTGTCCTGACGCTAACCCTAGTTGTCCTGACGCTAACCCTAGTTGTCCTGACGATAACCCTAGTTGTCCTGACGCTAACCCTAGTTGTCCTGACGCTAACCCTAGTTGACCTGACGCTAACCCTACTTGTCCTGACGCTAACCCTACTTGACCTGACGCTAACCCTACTTGTCCTGACGCTAACCCTAGTTGTCCTGACGCTAACCCTAGTTGTCCTGACGCTAACCCTAGTTGTCCTGACGCTAACCCTACTTGTCCTGACACTAACCCTAGTTGTCCTGACGCTAACCCTAGTTGTCCTGACGCTAACCCGAGTTGTCCTGACGCTAACCCTACTTGTCCTGACGCTAACCCTAGTTGTCCTGTCTCTAACCCTAGTTGTCCTGACGCTAACCCTAGTTGTCCTGACGCTAACCCTAGTTGTCCTGACGCTAACCCTAGTTGTCCTGATGCTAACCCTAGTTGTCCTGATGCTAACCCTAGTTGTCCTGACGCTAACCCTAGTTCTCCTGACGCTTACCCTAGTTGTCCTGACGCTAACCCTAGTTGTCCTGACGCTAACCCTAGTTGTCCTGACGCTAACCCTAGTTGTCCTGACGCTAACCCTACTTGTCCTGACGCTAACCCTAGTTGTCCTGATGCTAACCATACTTGTCCTGACGCTAACCCTACTTGTCCTGACGCTAACACTACTTGTCCTGACGCTAACCCTAGTTGTCCTGACGCTAACCCTAGTTGTCCTGACGCTAACCTTACTTGTCCTGACGCTAACCCTAGTTGTCCTGACGCTAACCCTACTTGTCCTGACGCTAACCCTACTTGTCCTGATGCTAACCCTAGTTGTCCTGACGCTAACCCTAGTTATCCTGACGCTAACCCTACTTGTCCTGACGCTAACCCTAGTTGTCCTGACGCTAACCCTAGTTGTCCTGACGCTAACCCTAGTTGTCCTGACGCTAACCCTAGTTGTCCTGACGCTAACCCTACTTGTCCTGATGCTAACCCTACTTGTCCTGACGCTAACCCTAGTTGTCCTGACGCTAACCCTAGTTGTCCTGACGCTAACCCTAGTTGTCCTGACGCTAACCCTAGTTGTCCTTACGCTAACCCTAGTTGTCCTGACGCTAACCCTACTTGTCCTGACGCTAACCCTAGTTGTCCTGACGCTAACCCTAGTTGTCCTGACGCTAATCCTACTTGTCCTGATGCCAACCCTAGTTGTCCTGACGCTAACCCTACTTGTCCTGACGCTAACCCTAGTTGTCCTGACGCTAACCCTAGTTGTCCTGACGCTAACCTTACTTGTCCTGATGCTAACCCTAGTTGTCCTGACGCTAACCCTACTTGTCCTGACGCTAACCCTACTTGTCCTGATGCTAACCCTAGTTGTCCTGACGCTAACCCTAGTTATCCTGACGCTAACCCTACTTGTCCTGACGCTAACCCTAGTTGTCCTGACGCTAACCCTAGTTGTCCTGACGCTAACCCTAGTTGTCCTGACGCTAACCCTAGTTGTCCTGACGCTAACCCTAGTTGTCCAGACGCTAACCCTACTTGTCCTGATGCTAACCCTACTTGTCCTGACGCTAACCCTAGTTGTCCTGACGCTAACCCTAGTTGTCCTGACGCTAACCCTAGTTGTCCTGACGCTAACCCTAGTTGTCCTTACGCTAACCCTAGTTGTCCTGACGCTAACCCTACTTGTCCTGACGCTAACCCTAGTTGTCCTGACGCTAACCCTAGTTGTCCTGATGCTAATCCTACTTGTCCTGACGCCAACCCTAGTTGTCCTGACGCTAACCCTAGTTGTCCTGACGCTAACCCTAGTTGTCCTGACGCTAACCCTACTTGTCCTGACGCTAACCCTAGTTGTCCTGACGCTAACCCTACTTGTCCTGACGCTAACCCTAGTTGTCCTGACGCTAACCCTAGTTGTCCTGACGCTAACTCTAGTTATCCTGACGCTAACCCTAGTTGTCCTGACGCTAACCCTAGTTGTCCTGACGCTAACCCTACTTGTCCTGACGCTAACCCTAGTTGTCCTGACGCTAACCCTAGTTGTCCTGACGCTAACCCTAGTTGTCCTGACGCTAACCCTACTTGTCCTGACGCTAACCCTAGTTGTCCTGACGCTAACCCTACTTGTCCTGACGCTAACCCTACTTGTCCTGACGCTAACCCTAGTTGTCCTGACGCTAACCCTAGTTGTCCTGACGCTAACCCTAGTTGTCCTGACGCTAACCCTAGTTGCCCTGACGCTAACCCTAGTTGTCCTGACGCTAACCCTAGTTGTCCTGACGCTAACCCTAGTTGTCCTGACGCTAAACCTAGTTGTCCTGACGCTAACCCTAGTTGACATGACGCTAACCCTACTTGTCCTGACGCTAACCCTACTTGACCTGACGCTAACCCTACTTGTCCTGACGCTAACCCTAGTTGTCCTGACGCTAACCCCAGTTGTCCTGACGCTAACCCTAGTTGTCCTGACGCTAACCCTACTTGTCCTGACGCTAACCCTAGTTGTCCTGACGCTAACCCTAGTTGTCCTGACGCTAACCCGAGTTGTCCTGACGCTAACCCTACTTGTCCTGACGCTAACTCTAGTTGTCCTGACGCTAACCCTAGTTGTCCTGACGCTAACCCTACTTGTCCTGACGCTAACCCTACTTGTCTTGACGCTAACCCTAGTTGTCCTGACGCTAACCCAATTTTCCTGACGCTAACCCTAGTTGTCCTGACGCTAACCCTACTTGTCCTGACGCTAACCCTAGTTGTCCTGACGCTAACCCTAGTTGTCCTGACGCTAACCCTAGTTGTCCTGACACTAACCCTAGTTGTCCTGACGCTAAACCTAGTTCTCCTGACGCTAACCCTAGTTGTCCTGACGCTAACCCTAGTTGTCCTGACGCTAACCCTACTTGTCCTGACGCTAACCCTAGTTGTCCTGACGCTAACCCTACTTGTCCTGACGCTAACCCTAGTTGTCCTGACGCTAACCCTAGTTGTCCTGACGCTAACTCTAGTTATCCTGACGCTAACCCTAGTTGTCCTGACGCTAACCCTAGTTGTCCTGACGCTAACCCTACTTGTCCTGACGCTAACCCTAGTTGTCCTGACGCTAACCCTAGTTGTCCTGACGCTAACCCTAGTTGTCCTGACGCTAACCCTACTTGTCCTGACGCTAACCCTAGTTGTCCTGACGCTAACCCTACTTGTCCTGACGCTAACCCTACTTGTCCTGACGCTAACCCTAGTTGTCCTGACGCTAACCCTAGTTGTCCTGACGCTAACCCTAGTTGTCCTGACGCTAACCCTAGTTGTCCTGACGCTAACCCTAGTTGTCCTGACGCTAACCCTAGTTGTCCTGACGCTAACCCTAGTTGTCCTGACGCTAACCCTAGTTGACATGACGCTAACCCTACTTGTCCTGACGCTAACCCTACTTGACCTGACGCTAACCCTACTTGTCCTGACGCTAACCCTAGTTGTCCTGACGCTAACCCCAGTTGTCCTGACGCTAACCCTAGTTGTCCTGACGCTAACCCTACTTGTCCTGACGCTAACCCTAGTTGTCCTGACGCTAACCCTAGTTGTCCTGACGCTAACCCGAGTTGTCCTGACGCTAACCCTACTTGTCCTGACGCTAACTCTAGTTGTCCTGACGCTAACCCTAGTTGTCCTGACGCTAACCCTACTTGTCCTGACGCTAACCCTACTTGTCTTGACGCTAACCCTAGTTGTCCTGACGCTAACCCAATTTTCCTGACGCTAACCCTAGTTGTCCTGACGCTAACCCTACTTGTCCTGACGCTAACCCTAGTTGTCCTGACACTAACCCTAGTTGTCCTGACGCTAACCCTAGTTGTCCTGACACTAACCCTAGTTGTCCTGACGCTAAACCTAGTTCTCCTGACGCTAACCCTAGTTGTCCTGACGCTAACCCTAGTTGTCCTGACGCTAACCCTACTTGTCCTGACGCTAACCCTACTTGTCCTGACGCTAACCCTAGTTGTCCTGACGCTAACCCTAGTTGTCCTGACGCTAACCCTACTTGTCCAGACGCTAACCCTACTTGTCCTGACGCTAACCCTAGTTGTCCTGACGCTAACCCTAGTTGTCCTGACGCTAACCCTAGTTGTCCTGACGCTAACCCTACTTGTCCTGACGCTAACCCTAGTTGTCCTGACGCTAACCCTACTTGTCCTGACGCTAACCCTAGTTGTCCTGACGCTAACCCTAGTTATCCTGACGCTAACCCTACTTGTCCTGACGCTAACCCTAGTTGTCCTGACGCTAAATCTAGTTGTCCGGACGCTAACCCTAGTTGTTCTGACTCTAACCCTAGTTGTCCTGACGCTAACCCTAGTTGTCCTGACGCTAACCCTAGTTGTCCTGACGCTAACCCTACTTGTCCTGACGCTAACCCTACTTGTCCTGATGCTAACCCTAGTTGTCCTGACGCTAACCCTAGTTGTCCTGACGATAACCCTAGTTGTCCTGACGCTAACCCTACTTGTCCTGACGCTAACTCTACTTGTCCTGACGCTAACCCTAGTTGTCCTGACGCTAACCCTAGTTGTCCTGACGCTAACCCTAGTTGTCCTGACGCTAACCCTACTTGTCCTGACGCTAACCCTAGTTGTCCTGACGCTAACCCTAGTTGTCCTGACACTAACCCTACTTGTCCTGACGCCAACCCTAGTTGTCCTGACGCTAACCCTACTTGTCCTGACGCTAACCCTAGTTGTCCTGACGCTAACCCTACTTGTCCTGACGCTAACCCTAGTTGTCCTGACGCTAACCCTAGTTGTCCTGACGCTAACCCTACTTGTCCTGGCGCTAACCCTAGTTGTCCTGACGCTAACCCTAGTTATCCTGACGCTAACCCTAGTTGTCCTGACGCTAACCCTAGTTGTCCTGACGCTAACCCTACTTGTCCTGACGCTAACCCTACTTGTCCTGACGCTAACCCTACTTGACCTGACGCTAACCCTACTTGTCCTGACGCTAACCCTAGTTGTCCTGACGCTAACCCTAGTTGTCCTGACGCTAACCCTAGTTGTCCTGACGCTAACCCTACTTGTCCTGACGCTAACCCTACTTGTCCTGATGCTAACCCTAGTTGTCCTGACGCTAACCCTAGTTGTCCTGACGCTAACCCTACTTGTCCTGACGCTAACCCTAGTTGTCCTGACGCTAACCCTAGTTTTCCTGATGCTAACCCTAGTTGTCCTGACGCTAACCCTAGTTGTCCTGACGCTAACCCTACTTGTCCTGACGCTAACCCTAGTTGTCCTGACTCTAACCCTAGTTGTCCTGACGCTAACCCTAGTTGTCCTGACGCTAACCCTAGTTTTCCTGACTCTAACCCTACTTGTCCTGACGCTAACCCTACTTGTCCTGACGCTAACTCTAGTTGTCCTGACGTTAACCCTAGTTGTCCTGACGATAACCCTAGTTGTCCTGACGCTAACCCTAATTGTCCTGACGCTAAACCTACTTGTCCTGATGCTAACCCTAGTTGTCCTGACGCTAACCCTAGTTGTCCTGACGCTAACCCTAGTTGTCCTGACGCTAACCCTACTTGTCCTGACGCTAACCCTAGTTGTCCTGACGCTAACACTAGTTGTCCTGACACTAACCTTACTTGTCCTGACGCCAACCCTAGTTGTCCTGACGCTAACCCTAGTTGTCCTGACGCTAACCCTAGTTGTCCTGATGCTAACCCTACTTGTCCTGACGCTAACCCTAGTTGTCCTGACGCTAACCCTAGTTGTCCTGACGCTAACCCTACTTGTCCTGACGCTAACCCTAGTTGTCCTGACGCTAACCCTAGTTGTCCTGACGCTAACCCTAGTTGTCCTGACGCTAACCCTAGTTATCCTGACGCTAACCCTAGTTGTCCTGACGCTAACCCTAGTTGTCCTGATGCTAACCCTAGTTGTCCTGACGCTAACCCTAGTTGTCCTGACGCTAACCCTAGTTGTCCTGACGCTAACCCTACTTGTCCTGACGCTAACCCTACTTGTCCTGACGCTAACCCTACTTGACCTGACGCTAACCCTACTTGTCCTGACGCTAACCCTACTTGTCCTGACGCTAACCCTACTTGTCCTGACGATAACCCTACTTGTCCTGACGCTAACCCTAGTTGTCCTGACGCTAACCCTACTTGTCCTGACGCTAACCCTACTTTTCCTGACGCTAACCCTAGTTGTCCTGACGCTAACCCTACTTGTCCTGACGCTAACCCTACTTGACCTGACGCTAACCCTACTTGTCCTAACGCTAACCCTAGTTGTCCTGACGCTAACCCTAGTTGTCCTGACGCTAACCCTAGTTGTCCTGACGCTAACCCTACTTGTCCTGACGCTAACCCTACTTGTCCTGACGCTAACCCTAGTTGTCCTGACGCTAACCCTACTTGTCCTGACGCTAACCCTAGTTGTCCTGACGCTAACCCTAGTTGTCCTGACGCTAACCCTAGTTGTCCTGACGCTAACCATAGCTGTCCTGACGCTAACCCTACTTGTCCTGACGCTAACCCTAGTTGTCCTGACTCTAACCCTACTTGTCCTGACGCTAACCCTAGTTGTCCTGACGCTAACCCTAGTTGTCCTGACGCTAACCCTACTTGTCCTGACGCTAACCCTACTTGTCCTGACGCTAACCCTAGTTGTCCTGACGCTAACCCTAGTTGTCCTGACGCTAACCCTACTTGTCCTGACGCTAACCCTAGTTGTCCTGACGCTAACCCTAGTTGTCCTGACGCTAACCCTAGTTGTCCTGACGCTAACACTACTTGTCCTGACGCTAACCCTACTTGTCCTGACGCTAACCCTACTAGTCCTGACGCTAACCCTAGTTGTCCTGACGCTAACCCTAGTTGTCCTGACGCTAACCGTAGTTGTCCTGACCCTAACCCTAGTTCTCCTAACGCTAACCCTAGTTGTCCTGACGGTAACCCTAGCTGTCCTGACGCTAACCCTAGCTGTCCTGACGCTAACCCTAGTTGTCCTGACGCTAACCCTAGTTGTCCTGACGCTAACCCTAGTTGTCCTGACGATAACCCTAGTTGTCCTGACGCTAACTCTAGTTGTCCTGACGCTAACACTACTTGTCCTGATGCTAACCCTACTTGTACTGACGCTAATCCTACTTGTCCTGACGCTAACCCTACTTGTCCTGACGCTAACCATAGTTGTCCTGACGCTAACCCTAGTTGTCCTGACGCTAACCCTAGTTGCCCTGACGCTAACCCTAGTTGTCCCGACGCAAACCCTAGTTGTCCTGACGCTAACCCTAGTTGTCCTGACGCTAACCCTACTTGTCCTGACGATAACCCTAGTTGTCCTGACGCTAACCCTAGTTGTCCTGACGCTAACCCTACTTGTCCTGACGCTAACCCTACATGTCCTGACTCTAACCCTAGTTGTCCTGACGCTAACCCTAGTTGTCCTGACGCTAACCCTAGTTGTCCTGACGCTAACCCTAGTTGTCCTGACGCTAACCCTACTTGTCCTGACGCTAACCCTACTTGTCCTGACGCTATCCCTAGTTGTCCTGACGCTAACCCTATTTGTCCTGACGCTAACCCTACTTGTCCTGACGCTAACCCTAGTTGTCCTGACGCTAACCCTAGTTGTCCTGACGCTAACCCTAGTTGTCCTGACGCTAACCCTACTTGTCCTGACGCTAACCCTACTTGTCCTGACGCTAACACTAGTTGTCCTGACGCTAACCCTAGTTGTCCTGACGCTAACCCTAGTTGTCCTGACGCTAACCCTACTTGTCCTGACGCTAAACCTACTTGTCCTGACGCTAACCCTAGTTGTCCTGACGCTAACCCTAGTTGTCCTGACGCTAACCCTAGTTGTAATGACGCTAACCCTACTTGTCCTGACACTAACCCTACTTGTCCTGACGCTAACCCTACTTGTCCTGACGCTAACCCTAGTTGTCCTGACGCTAACCCTAGTTGTCCTGACGCTAACCCTACTTGTCCTGACGCTAACCCTACTTGTCCTGACGCTAACCCTACTTGTCCTGACGCTAATCCTACTTGTCCTGACGCTAACACTACTTGTCCTGATGCTAACCCTACTTGTCCTGACGCTAATCCTACTTGTCCTGACGCTAACAATACTTGTCCTGACGCTAACCCTAGTTATCCTGACGCTAACCCTAGTTGTCCTGACGCTAACCCTAGTTGTCCTGACGCTAACCCTACTTGTCCTGACGATAACCCTAGTTGTCCTGACGCTAACCCTAGTTGTCCTGACGATAACCCTAGTTGTCCTGACGCTAACCCTAGTTGTCCTGATGCTAACCCTACTTGTCCTGACTCTAACCCTAGTTGTCCTGACTCTAACCCTAGTTTTCCTTACGCTAACCCTAGTTGTCCTGACGCTAACCCTAGTTGTCCTGACGCTAACCCTAGTTGTCCTGACGCTAACCCTACTTGTCCTGACGCTAACCCTAGTTGTCCTGACGCTAACCCTAGTTGTCCTGACGCTAACCCTAGTTGTCCTGACGCTAACCCTACTTGTCCTGACGCTAACCCTAGTTGTCCTGACGCTAACCCTAGTTGTCCTGACGCTAACCCTAGTTGTCCTGACGCTAACCCTAGTTGTCCTGACGCTAACCCTACTTGTCCTGACTCTAACCCTAGTTGTCCTGACTCTAACCCTAGTTTTCCTTACGCTAACCCTAGTTGTCCTGACGCTAACCCTAGTTGTCCTGACGCTAACCCTAGTTGTCCTGACGCTAACCCTACTTGTCCTGACGCTAACCCTAGTTGTCCTGACGCTAACCCTAGTTGTCCTGACGCTAACCCTAGTTGTCCTGACGCTAACCCTACTTGTCCTGACGCTAACCCTAGTTGTCCTGACGCTAACCCTAGTTGTCCTGACGCTAACCCTAGTTGTCCTGACGCTAACCCTAGTTGTCCTGACGCTAACCCTACTTGTCCTGATGCTAAACCTACTTGTCCTGACGCTAACCCTAGTTGTCCTGATGCTAACCCTAGTTGTCCTGACGCTAACCCTACTTGTCCTGACGCTAACCCTACTTGTCCTGACGCTAACCCTAGTTGTCCTGACGCTAACCCTACTTGTCCTGACGCTAACCCTAGTTGTCCTGATGCTAACCCTAGTTGTCCTGACGCTAACCCTAGTTGTCCTGACGCTAACCATAGCTGTCCTGACGCTAACCCTACTTGTCCTGACGCTAACCCTAGTTGTCCTGACTCTAACCCTACTTGTCCTGACGTTAACCCTAGTTGTCCTGACGCTAACCCTAGTTGTCCTGACGCTAACCCTACTTGTCCTGACGCTAACCCTACTTGTCCTGACGCTAACCCTAGTTGTCCTGACGCTAACCGTACTTGTCCTGACGCTAACCCTAGTTGTCCTGACGCTAACTCTAGTTGTCCTGACGCTAACCCTAGTTGTCCTGACGCTAACACTACTTGCCCTGACGCTAACCCTACTTGTCCTGACGCTAACCCTACTAGTCCTGACGCTAACCCTAGTTGTCCTGACGCTAACCCTAGTTGTCCTGACGCTAACCCTAGTTGTCCTGACGGTAACCCTAGCTGTCCTGACGCTAACCCTAGCTGTCCTGACGCTAACCCTACTTGTCCTGACGCTAACCCTAGTTGTCCTGACGCTAACCCTAGTTGTCCTGACGCTAACTCTAGTTGTCCTGACGCTAACACTACTTGTCCTGACGCTAACCCTACTTGTACTGACGCTAATCCTACTTGTCCTGACGCTAACCCTACTTGTCCTGACGCTAACCCTAGTTGTCCTGACGCTAACCCTAGTTGTCCTGACGCTAACCCTAGTTGTCCTGACTCTAACCCTAGTTGTCCTGATGCTAACCCTAGTTGTCCTGACGCTAACCCTACTTGTCCTGACGCTAACCCTACTTGTCCTGACGCTAACCCTAGTTGTCCTGACGCTAACCCTAGTTATCCTGACGCTAACCCTAGTTGTCCTGACGCTAACACTACTTGTCCTGACGCTAACCCTACTTGTCCTGACGCTAATCCTACTTGTCCTGACGCTAACCCTACTTGTCCTGACGCTAACCCTAGTTATCCTGACGCTAACCCTAGTTGTCCTGACGCTAACCCTAGTTGTCCTGACGCTAACCCTACTTGTCCTGACGATAACCCTAGTTGTCCTGACGCTAACCCTACTTGTCCTGACGATAACCCTAGTTGTCCTGACGCTAACCCTAGTTGTCCTGATGCTAACCCTACTTGTCCTGACTCTAACCCTAGTTGTCCTGACGCTAACCCTAGTTGTCCTTACGCTAACCCTAGTTGTCCTGACGCTAACCCTAGTTGTCCTGACGCTAACCCTAGTTGTCCTGACGCTAACCCTACTTGTCCTGACGCTAACCCTAGTTGTCCTGACGCTAACCCTAGTTGTCCTGACGCTAACCCTAGTTGTCCTGACGCTAACCCTAGTTGTCCTGACGCTAACCCTACTTGTCCTGACGCTAACCCTAGTTGTCCTGACGCTAACCCTAGTTGTCCTGACGCTAACCCTAGTTGTCCTGACGCTAACCCTAGTTGTCCTGACGCTAACCCTACTTGTCCTGATGCTAAACCTACTTGTCCTGACGCTAACCCTAGTTGTCCTGACGCTAACCCTAGTTGTCCTGACGCTAACCCTAGTTGTCCTGACGCTAACCCTACTTGTCCTGACGCTAACCCTACTTGTCCTGACGCTAACCCTAGTTGTCCTGACGCTAACCCTAGTTGTCCTGACGCTAACCCTAGTTGTCCTGATGCTAACCCTAGTTGTCCTGACGCTAACCCTACTTGTCCTGACGCTAAACCTAGTTGTCCTGACGCTAACCCTAGTTGTCCTGACGCTAACCCTAGTTGTCCTGACGCTAACCCTAGTTTTCCTTACGCTAACCCTAGTTGTCCTGACGCTAACCCTAGTTGTCCTGACGCTAACCCTAGTTGTCCTGACGCTAACCCTAGTTGTCCTGACGCTAACCCTAGTTGTCCTGACGCTAACCCTACTTGTCCTGACGCTAACCCTAGTTGTCCTGACGCTAACCCTAGTTGTCCTGACGCTAACTCTAGTTGTCCTGACGCTAACCCTACTTGTCCTGATGCTAAACCTACTTGTCCTGACGCTAACCCTAGTTGTCCTGATGCTAACCCTAGTTGTCCTGACGCTAACCCTACTTGTCCTGACGCTAACCCTACTTGTCCTGACGCTAACCCTAGTTGTCCTGACGCTAACCCTACTTGTCCTGACGCTAACCCTAGTTGTCCTGACGCTAACCCTAGTTGTCCTGACGCTAACCCTAGTTGTCCTGACGCTAACCATAGCTGTCCTGACGCTAACCCTACTTGTCCTGACGCTAACCCTAGTTGTCCTGACTCTAACCCTACTTGTCCTGACGCTAACCCTAGTTGTCCTGACGCTAACCCTAGTTGTCCTGACGCTAACCCTACTTGTCCTGACGCTAACCCTACTTGTCCTGACGCTAACCCTAGTTGTCCTGACGCTAACCCTAGTTGTCCTGACGCTAACCCTACTTGTCCTGACGCTAACCCTAGTTGTCCTGACGCTAACCCTAGTTGTCCTGACGCTAACCCTAGTTGTCCTGACGCTAACCCTAGTTGTCCTGACGCTAACACTACTTGTCCTGACGCTAACCCTACTTGTCCTGACGCTAACCCTACTAGTCCTGACACTAACCCTAGTTGTCCTGACGCTAACCCTAGTTGTCCTGACGCTAACCCTAGTTGTCCTGACCCTAACCCTAGTTGTCCTGATGCTAACCCTAGTTGTCCTGACGGTAACCCTAGCTGTCCTGACGCTAACCCTAGCTGTCCTGACGCTAACCCTAGTTGTCCTGACGCTAACCCTAGTTGTCCTGACGCTAACCCTAGTTGTCCTGACGCTAACCCTAGTTGTCCTGACGCTAACCCTAGTTGTCCTGACGCTAACCCTAGTTGTCCTGACGCTAACCCTAGTTGTAATGACGCTAACCCTACTTGTCCTGACGCTAACCCTACTTGTCCTGACGCTAACCCTACTTGTCCTGACGCTAACCCTAGTTGTCCTGACGCTAACCCTAGTTGTCCTGACGCTAACCCTAGTTGTCCTGACGCTAACCCTAGTTATCCTGACGCTAACCCTAGTTGTCCTGACGCTAACACTACTTGTCCTGACGCTAACCCTACTTGTCCTGACGCTAATCCTACTTGTCCTGACGCTAACCCTACTTGTCCTGACGCTAACCCTAGTTATCCTGACGCTAACCCTAGTTGTCCTGACGCTAACCCTAGTTGTCCTGACGCTAACCCTACTTGTCCTGACGATAACCCTAGTTGTCCTGACGCTAACCCTAGTTGTCCTGACGATAACCCTAGTTGTCCTGACGCTAACCCTAGTTGTCCTGATGCTAACCCTACTTGTCCTGACTCTAACCCTAGTTGTCCTGACGCTAACCCTAGTTGTCCTGACGCTAACCCTAGTTGTCCTGACGCTAACCCTAGTTGTCCTGACGCTAACCCTAGTTGTCCTGACGCTAACCCTACTTGTCCTGACGCTAACCCTAGTTGTCCTGACGCTAACCCTAGTTGTCCTGACGCTAACCCTAGTTGTCCTGACGCTAACCCTACTTGTCCTGACACTAACCCTAGTTGTCCTGACGCTAACCCTAGTTGTCCTGACGCTAACCCTAGTTGTCCTGACGCTAACCCTAGTTGTCCTGATGCTAACCCTAGTTGTCCTGACGCTAACCCTAGTTGTCCTGACGCTAACCCTAGTTGTCCTGACGCTAACCCTACTTGTCCTGACGATAACCCTAGTTGTCCTGACGCTAACCCTAGTTGTCCAGACGCTAACCCTACTTGTCCTGACTCTAACCCTAGTTGTCCTGACGCTAACCCTAGCTGTCCTGACGCTAACCCTAGTTGTCCTGACGCTAACCCTAGTTGTCCTGACGCTAACCCTACTTGTCCTTACGCTAAACCTACTTGTCCTGACGCTAACCCTAGTTGTCCTGATGCTAACCCTAGTTGTCCTGACGCTAACCCTAGTTGTCCTGACGCTAACCCTAGTTGTCCTGACGCTAACCCTACTTGTCCTGACGATAACCCTAGTTGTCCTGACGCTAACCCTAGTTGTCCAGACGCTAACCCTACTTGTCCTGACTCTAACCCTAGTTGTCCTGACGCTAACCCTAGCTGTCCTGACGCTAACCCTAGTTGTCCTGACGCTAACCCTAGTTGTCCTGACGCTAACCCTAGTTGTCCTGACGCTAACCCTACTTGTCCTGACGCTAAACCTACTTGTCCTGACGCTAACCCTAGTTGTCCTGACGCTAACCCTAGTTGTCCTGACGCTAACCCTAGTTGTCCTGACGCTAACCCTAGTTGTCCTGATGCTAACCCTA
This sequence comes from Phyllobates terribilis, assembly GCF_046119375.1. NCBI lineage: Eukaryota > Metazoa > Chordata > Amphibia > Anura > Dendrobatidae > Phyllobates > Phyllobates terribilis. The sequence continues at coordinate 367,203 of NW_027363676.1, read as the reverse complement.
GTTGTCCTGACGCTAACCCTACTTGTCCTGACGCTAACCCTAGTTGTCCTGACTCTAACCCTAGTTGTCCTGACGCTAACCCTAGTTGTCCTGACGCTAACCCTACTTGTCCTGACGCTAACCCTAGTTGTCCTGACGCTAACCCTAGTTGTCCTGACGCTAACACTACTTGTCCTGACGCTAACCCTAGTTGTCCTGACGCTAACCCTAGTTGTCCTGACGCTAACACTACTTGTCCTGACGCTAACCCTACTTGTCCTGACGCTACTCCTACTTGTCCTGAGGCTAACCCTACTTGTCCTGATGCTAACCCTAGTTGTCCTGATGCTAACCCTAGTTGTCCTGACGCTAACCCTAGTTGTCCTGACGCTAACCCTAGTTGTCCTGACGCTAACCCTACTTGTCCTGACGATAACCCTAGTTGTCCTGACGCTAACCCTAGTTGTCCAGACGCTAACCCTACTTGTCCTGACTCTAACCCTAGTTGTCCTGACGCTAACCCTAGCTGTCCTGATGCTAACCCTAGTTGTCCTGACGCTAACCCTAGTTGTCCTGATGCTAACCCTAGTTGTCCTGACGCTAACCCTACTTGTCCTGACGCTAAACCTACTTGTCCTGACGCTAACCCTAGTTGTCCTGACGCTAACCCTAGTTGTCCTGACGCTAACCCTAGTTGTCCTGACGCTAACCCTAGTTGTCCTGACGCTAACCCTACTTGTCCTGACGATAACCCTAGTTGTCCTGACGCTAACCCTAGTTGTCCAGACGCTAACCCTACTTGTCCTGACTCTAACCCTAGTTGTCCTGACGCTAACCCTAGCTGTCCTGACGCTAACCCTAGTTGTCCTGACGCTAACACTAGTTGTCCTGACGCTAACCCTAGTTGTCCTGACGCTAACCCTACTTGTCCTGACGCTAAACCTACTTGTCCTGACGCTAACCCTAGTTGTCCTGACGCTAACCCTAGTTGTCCTGACGCTAACCCTAGTTGTCCTGATGCTAACCCTAGTTGTCCTGACGCTAACCCTACTTGTCCTGACGCTAACCCTAGTTGTCCTGACTCTAACCCTAGTTGTCCTGACGCCAACCCTAGTTGTCCTGATGCCAACCCTACTTGTCCTGACGCCAACCCTAGTTGTCCTGACGCTAACCCTAGTTGTCCTGACGCTAACCCTAGTTGTCCTGACGCTAACCCTACTTGTCCTGACGCTAACCCTAGTTGTCCTGACGCTAACCCTAGTTGTCCTGACGCTAACCCTACTTGTCCTGACGCTAACCCTAGTTGTCCTGACGCTAACCCTAGTTGTCCTGACGCTAACCCTAGTTGTCCTGACGCTAACCCTAGTTGTCCTGACTCTAACCCTAGTTGTCCTGACGCTAACACTACTTGTCCTGACGCTAACCCTAGTTGTCCTGACGCTAACACTACTTGTCCTGACGCTAACCCTACTTGTCCTGACGCTAATCCTACTTGTCCTGAGGCTAACCCTACTTGTCCTGACGCTAACCCTAGTTGTCCTGACGCTAACCCTAGTTGTCCTGACGCTAACCCTAGTTGTCCTGACGCTAACCCTAGTTGTCCTGACGATAACCCTAGTTGTCCTGACGCTAACCCTTGTTGTCCTGACGCTAACCCTACTTTTCCTTACTCTAACCCTAGTTGTCCTGATGCTAACCCTAGTTGTCCTGACGCTAACCCTAGTTGTCCTGACGCTAACCCTAGTTGTCCTGACGCTAACCCTACTTGTCCTGACGCTAACCCTACTTGTCCTGATGCTAACCCTAGTTGTCCTGATGCTAACCCTAGTTGTCCTGACGCTAACCCTACTTGTCCTGACGCTAACCCTAGTTGTCCTGACGCTAACCCTAGTTGTCCTGACGCTAACCCTAGTTATCCTGACGCTAACGCTAGTTGTCCTGACGCTAACCCTAGTTGTCCTGACGCTAACCCTAGTTGTCCTGACGCTAACACTACTTGTCCTGACGCTAACCCTAGTTGTCCTGACGCTAACCCTAGTTGTCCTGACGCTAACACTACTTGTCCTGACGCTAACCCTACTTGTCCTGACGCTAATCCTACTTGTCCTGAGGCTAACCCTACTTGTCCTGACGCTAACCCTAGTTGTCCTGACGCTAACCCTAGTTGTCCTGACGCTAACCCTAGTTGTCCTGACGCTAACCCTAGTTGTCCTGACGCTAACCCTACTTGTCCTTACTCTAACCCTAGTTGTCCTGACGCTAACCCTAGTTGCCCTGACGCTAACCCTAGTTGTCCTGACGCTAACCCTAGTTGTCCTGACGCTAACCCTACTTGTCCTGACGCTAACCCTACTTGTCCTGATGCTAACCCCAGTTGTCCTGACGCTAACCCTAGTTGTCCTGACGCTAACCCTACTTGTCCTGACGCCAACCCTAGTTGTCCTGACGCTAACCCTAGTTGTCCTGACGCTAACCCTAGTTGTCCTGACTCTAACCCTAGTTGTCCTGACGCTAACCCTCGTTGTCCTGACGCTAACCCTACTTGTCCTGACGCTAACCCTACTTGTCCTGACGCTAACCCTAGTTGTCCTGACGCTAACCCTAGTTATCCTGACGCTAACCCTAGTTGTCCTGACGCTAACACTACTTGTCCTGACGCTAACCCTACTTGTCCTGACGCTAATCCTACTTGTCCTGACGCTAACCCTACTTGTCCTGACGCTAACCCTAGTTATCCTGACGCTAACCCTAGTTCTCCTGACGCTAACCCTAGTTGTCCTGACGCTAACCCTACTTGTCCTGACGATAACCCTAGTTGTCCTGACGCTAACCCTAGTTGTCCTGACGATAACCCTAGTTGTCCTGACGCTAACCCTAGTTGTCCTGATGCTAACCCTACTTGTCCTGACTCTAACCCTAGTTGTCCTGACGCTAACCCTAGTTGTCCTGACGCTAACCCTAGTTGTCCTGACGCTAACCCTAGTTGTCCTGACGCTAACCCTACTTGTCCTGACGCTAACCCTACTTGTCCTGACGCTAACCCTAGTTGTCCTGACGCTAACCCTAGTTGTCCTGACGCTAACCCTAGTTGTCCTGACGCTAACCCTACTTGTCCTGACGCTAACCCTAGTTGTCCTGACGCTAACCCTAGTTGTCCTGACGCTAACCCTAGTTGTCCTGACGCTAACCCTAGTTGTCCTGACGCTAACCCTAGTTGTCCTGATGCTAACCCTAGTTGTCCTGACGCTAACCCTAGTTGTCCTGACGCTAACCCTAGTTGTCCTGACGCTAACCCTACTTGTCCTGACGATAACCCTAGTTGTCCTGACGCTAACCCTAGTTGTCCAGACGCTAACCCTACTTGTCCTGACTCTAACCCTAGTTGTCCTGACGCTAACCCTAGCTGTCCTGACGCTAACCCTAGTTGTCCTGACGCTAACCCTACTTGTCCTGACGCTAACCCTACTTGTCCTTACGCTAAACCTACTTGTCCTGACGCTAAACCTAGTTGTCCTGATGCTAACCCTAGTTGTCCTGACGCTAACCCTAGTTGTCCTGACGCTAACCCTAGTTGTCCTGACGCTAACCCTACTTGTCCTGACGATAACCCTAGTTGTCCTGACGCTAACCCTAGTTGTCCAGACGCTAACCCTACTTGTCCTGACTCTAACCCTAGTTGTCCTGACGCTAACCCTAGCTGTCCTGACGCTAACCCTAGTTGTCCTGACGCTAACCCTAGTTGTCCTGACGCTAACCCTAGTTGTCCTGACGCTAACCCTACTTGTCCTGACGCTAAACCTACTTGTCCTGACGCTAACCCTAGTTGTCCTGACGCTAACCCTAGTTGTCCTGACGCTAACCCTAGTTGTCCTGACGCTAACCCTAGTTGTCCTGATGCTAACCCTAGTTGTCCTGACGCTAACCCTACTTGTCCTGACGCTAACCCTAGTTGTCCTGACTCTAACCCTAGTTGTCCTGACGCTAACCCTAGTTGTCCTGACGCTAACCCTACTTGTCCTGACGCTAACCCTAGTTGTCCTGACGCTAACCCTAGTTGTCCTGACGCTAACCCTAGTTGTCCTGACGCTAACACTACTTGTCCTGACGCTAACCCTAGTTGTCCTGACGCTAACCCTAGTTGTCCTGACGCTAACACTACTTGTCCTGACGCTAACCCTACTTGTCCTGACGCTACTCCTACTTGTCCTGAGGCTAACCCTACTTGTCCTGACGCTAACCCTAGTTGTCCTGATGCTAACCCTAGTTGTCCTGACGCTAACCCTAGTTGTCCTGACGCTAACCCTAGTTGTCCTGACGCTAACCCTACTTGTCCTGACGATAACCCTAGTTGTCCTGACGCTAACCCTAGTTGTCCAGACGCTAACCCTACTTGTCCTGACTCTAACCCTAGTTGTCCTGACGCTAACCCTAGCTGTCCTGATGCTAACCCTAGTTGTCCTGACGCTAACCCTAGTTGTCCTGATGCTAACCCTAGTTGTCCTGACGCTAACCCTACTTGTCCTGACGCTAAACCTACTTGTCCTGACGCTAACCCTAGTTGTCCTGACGCTAACCCTAGTTGTCCTGACGCTAACCCTAGTTGTCCTGACGCTAACCCTAGTTGTCCTGACGCTAACCCTACTTGTCCTGACGATAACCCTAGTTGTCCTGACGCTAACCCTAGTTGTCCAGACGCTAACCCTACTTGTCCTGACTCTAACCCTAGTTGTCCTGACGCTAACCCTAGCTGTCCTGACGCTAACCCTAGTTGTCCTGACGCTAACACTAGTTGTCCTGACGCTAACCCTAGTTGTCCTGACGCTAACCCTACTTGTCCTGACGCTAAACCTACTTGTCCTGACGCTAACCCTAGTTGTCCTGACGCTAACCCTAGTTGTCCTGACGCTAACCCTAGTTGTCCTGATAATAACCCTAGTTGTCCTGACGCTAACCCTACTTGTCCTGACGCTAACCCTAGTTGTCCTGACTCTAACCCTAGTTGTCCTGACGCCAACCCTAGTTGTCCTGATGCCAACCCTACTTGTCCTGACGCCAACCCTACTTGTCCTGACGCTAACCCTAGTTGTCCTGACGCTAACCCTAGTTGTCCTGACGCTAACCCTACTTGTCCTGACGCTAACCCTAGTTGTCCTGACGCTAACCCTAGTTGTCCTGACGCTAACCCTACTTGTCCTGACGCTAACCCTAGTTGTCCTGACGCTAACCCTAGTTGTCCTGACGCTAACCCTAGTTGTCCTGACGCTAACCCTAGTTGTCCTGACTCTAACCCTAGTTGTCCTGACGCCAACACTACTTGTCCTGACGCTAACCCTAGTTGTCCTGACGCTAACACTACTTGTCCTGACGCTAACCCTACTTGTCCTGACGCTAATCCTACTTGTCCTGAGGCTAACCCTACTTGTCCTGACGCTAACCCTAGTTGTCCTGACGCTAACCCTAGTTGTCCTGACGCTAACCCTAGTTGTCCTGACGCTAACCCTAGTTGTCCTGACGATAACCCTAGTTGTCCTGACGCTAACCCTAGTTGTCCTGATGCTAACCCTAGTTGTCCTGACGCTAACCCTAGTTGTCCTGACGCTAACCCTAGTTGTCCTGACGCTAACCCTACTTGTCCTGACGCTAACCCTACTTGTCCTGATGCTAACCCTAGTTGTCCTGATGCTAACCCTAGTTGTCCTGACGCTAACCCTACTTGTCCTGACGCTAACCCTAGTTGTCCTGACGCTAACCCTAGTTGTCCTGACGCTAACCCTAGTTATCCTGACGCTAACGCTAGTTGTCCTGACGCTAACCCTAGTTGTCCTGACGCTAACCCTAGTTGTCCTGACGCTAACACTACTTGTCCTGACGCTAACCCTAGTTGTCCTGACGCTAACCCTAGTTGTCCTGACGCTAACACTACTTGTCCTGACGCTAACCCTACTTGTCCTGACGCTAATCCTACTTGTCCTGAGGCTAACCCTACTTGTCCTGACGCTAACCCTAGTTGTCCTGACGCTAACCCTAGTTGTCCTGACGCTAACCCTAGTTGTCCTGACGCTAACCCTAGTTGTCCTGACGCTAACCCTAGTTGTCCTGACGCTAACCCTAGTTGTCCTGACGCTAACCCTAGTTGTCCTGATGCTAACCCTAGTTGTCCTGACGCTAACCCTAGTTGTCCTGACGCTAACCCTAGTTGTCCTGACGCTAACCCTACTTGTCCTGACGATAACCCTAGTTGTCCTGACGCTAACCCTAGTTGTCCAGACGCTAACCCTACTTGTCCTGACTCTAACCCTAGTTGTCCTGACGCTAACCCTAGCTGTCCTGACGCTAACCCTAGTTGTCCTGACGCTAACCCTACTTGTCCTGACGCTAACCCTACTTGTCCTTACGCTAAACCTACTTGTCCTGACGCTAAACCTAGTTGTCCTGATGCTAACCCTAGTTGTCCTGACGCTAACCCTAGTTGTCCTGACGCTAACCCTAGTTGTCCTGACGCTAACCCTACTTGTCCTGACGATAACCCTAGTTGTCCTGACGCTAACCCTAGTTGTCCAGACGCTAACCCTACTTGTCCTGACTCTAACCCTAGTTGTCCTGACGCTAACCCTAGCTGTCCTGACGCTAACCCTAGTTGTCCTGACGCTAACCCTAGTTGTCCTGACGCTAACCCTAGTTGTCCTGACGCTAACCCTACTTGTCCTGACGCTAAACCTACTTGTCCTGACGCTAACCCTAGTTGTCCTGACGCTAACCCTAGTTGTCCTGACGCTAACCCTAGTTGTCCTGACGCTAACCCTAGTTGTCCTGATGCTAACCCTAGTTGTCCTGACGCTAACCCTACTTGTCCTGACGCTAACCCTAGTTGTCCTGACTCTAACCCTAGTTGTCCTGACGCTAACCCTAGTTGTCCTGACGCTAACCCTACTTGTCCTGACGCTAACCCTAGTTGTCCTGACGCTAACCCTAGTTGTCCTGACGCTAACCCTAGTTGTCCTGACGCTAACACTACTTGTCCTGACGCTAACCCTAGTTGTCCTGACGCTAACCCTAGTTGTCCTGACGCTAACACTACTTGTCCTGACGCTAACCCTACTTGTCCTGACGCTACTCCTACTTGTCCTGAGGCTAACCCTACTTGTCCTGACGCTAACCCTAGTTGTCCTGATGCTAACCCTAGTTGTCCTGACGCTAACCCTAGTTGTCCTGACGCTAACCCTAGTTGTCCTGACGCTAACCCTACTTGTCCTGACGATAACCCTAGTTGTCCTGACGCTAACCCTAGTTGTCCAGACGCTAACCCTACTTGTCCTGACTCTAACCCTAGTTGTCCTGACGCTAACCCTAGCTGTCCTGATGCTAACCCTAGTTGTCCTGACGCTAACCCTAGTTGTCCTGATGCTAACCCTAGTTGTCCTGACGCTAACCCTACTTGTCCTGACGCTAAACCTACTTGTCCTGACGCTAACCCTAGTTGTCCTGACGCTAACCCTAGTTGTCCTGACGCTAACCCTAGTTGTCCTGACGCTAACCCTAGTTGTCCTGACGCTAACCCTACTTGTCCTGACGATAACCCTAGTTGTCCTGACGCTAACCCTAGTTGTCCAGACGCTAACCCTACTTGTCCTGACTCTAACCCTAGTTGTCCTGACGCTAACCCTAGCTGTCCTGACGCTAACCCTAGTTGTCCTGACGCTAACACTAGTTGTCCTGACGCTAACCCTAGTTGTCCTGACGCTAACCCTACTTGTCCTGACGCTAAACCTACTTGTCCTGACGCTAACCCTAGTTGTCCTGACGCTAACCCTAGTTGTCCTGACGCTAACCCTAGTTGTCCTGATAATAACCCTAGTTGTCCTGACGCTAACCCTACTTGTCCTGACGCTAACCCTAGTTGTCCTGACTCTAACCCTAGTTGTCCTGACGCCAACCCTAGTTGTCCTGATGCCAACCCTACTTGTCCTGACGCCAACCCTACTTGTCCTGACGCTAACCCTAGTTGTCCTGACGCTAACCCTAGTTGTCCTGACGCTAACCCTACTTGTCCTGACGCTAACCCTAGTTGTCCTGACGCTAACCCTAGTTGTCCTGACGCTAACCCTACTTGTCCTGACGCTAACCCTAGTTGTCCTGACGCTAACCCTAGTTGTCCTGACGCTAACCCTAGTTGTCCTGACGCTAACCCTAGTTGTCCTGACTCTAACCCTAGTTGTCCTGACGCCAACACTACTTGTCCTGACGCTAACCCTAGTTGTCCTGACGCTAACACTACTTGTCCTGACGCTAACCCTACTTGTCCTGACGCTAATCCTACTTGTCCTGAGGCTAACCCTACTTGTCCTGACGCTAACCCTAGTTGTCCTGACGCTAACCCTAGTTGTCCTGACGCTAACCCTAGTTGTCCTGACGCTAACCCTAGTTGTCCTGACGATAACCCTAGTTGTCCTGACGCTAACCCTAGTTGTCCTGATGCTAACCCTAGTTGTCCTGACGCTAACCCTAGTTGTCCTGACGCTAACCCTAGTTGTCCTGACGCTAACCCTACTTGTCCTGACGCTAACCCTACTTGTCCTGATGCTAACCCTAGTTGTCCTGATGCTAACCCTAGTTGTCCTGACGCTAACCCTACTTGTCCTGACGCTAACCCTAGTTGTCCTGACGCTAACCCTAGTTGTCCTGACGCTAACCCTAGTTATCCTGACGCTAACGCTAGTTGTCCTGACGCTAACCCTAGTTGTCCTGACGCTAACCCTAGTTGTCCTGACGCTAACACTACTTGTCCTGACGCTAACCCTAGTTGTCCTGACGCTAACCCTAGTTGTCCTGACGCTAACACTACTTGTCCTGACGCTAACCCTACTTGTCCTGACGCTAATCCTACTTGTCCTGAGGCTAACCCTACTTGTCCTGACGCTAACCCTAGTTGTCCTGACGCTAACCCTAGTTGTCCTGACGCTAACCCTAGTTGTCCTGACGCTAACCCTAGTTGTCCTGACGCTAACCCTAGTTGTCCTGACGCTAACCCTACTTTTCCTTACTCTAACCCTAGTTGTCCTGACGCTAACCCTAGTTGCCCTGACGCTAACCCTAGTTGTCCTGACGCTAACCCTAGTTGTCCTGACGCTAACCCTACTTGTCCTGACGCTAACCCTACTTGTCCTGATGCTAACCCTAGTTGTCCTGATGCTAACCCTAGTTGTCCTGACGCTAACCCTACTTGTCCTGACGCTAACCCTAGTTGTTCTGACGCTAACCCTAGTTGTCCTGACGCTAACCCTAGTTGTCCTGACGCTAACCCTAGTTGTCCTGACGCTAACCCTACTTGTCCTGACGCTAACCCTAGTTGTCTTGACGCTAACCCTAGTTGTCCTGACGATAACCCTAGTTGTCCTGACGCTAACCCTAGTTGTCCTGACGCTAACCCTACTTTTCCTTACTCTAACCCTAGTTGTCCTGACGCTAACCCTAGTTGTCCTGACGCTAACCCTAGTTGTCCTGACGCTAACCCTACTTGTCCTGACGCTAACCCAACTTGTCCTGATGCTAACCCTAGTAGTCCTGACGCTAACCCTAGTTGTCCTGACGCTAACCCTACTTTTACTTACTCTAACCCTAGTTGTCCTGACGCTAACCCTACTTGTCCTGATGCTAACCCTAGTTGTCCTGGCGCTAACCCTAGTTGTCCTGACGCTAACCCTAGATGTCCTGACGCTAACCCTAGTTGTCCTGACGCTAACCCTACTTGTCCTGACGCTAACCCTACTTGTCCTGACGCTAACCCTACTTGTCCTGACGCTAACCCCACTTGTCCTGACGCTAACCCCACTTGTCCTGACGCTAACCCTACTTGTCCTGACGCTAACCCTAGTTGTCCTGACGCTAACCCTAGTTGTCCTGACGCTAACCCTAGTTGTCCTGACGCTAACCCTACTTGTCCTGACGCTAACCCTACTTGTCCTGACGCTAACCCTACTTGACCTGACGCTAACCCTACTTGTCCTGACGCTAACCCTAGTTGTCCTGACGCTAACCCTAGTTGTCCTGACGCTAACCCTAGTTGTCTTGACGCTAACCCTACTTGTCCTGACGCTAACCCTACTTGTCCTGACGCTAACCCTAGTTGTCCTGATGCTAACCTCACTTGTCCTGACGCTAACCCTACTTGACCTGACGCTAACCCTACTTGTCCTAACGCTAACCCTAGTTGTCCTGACGCTAACCCTAGTTTTCCTGACGCTAACCCTAGTTGTCCTGATGCTAACCCTAGTTGTCCTGACGCTAACCCTACTTGTCCTGACACTAACCCTACTTGTCCTGACGCTAACCCTAGTTGTCCTGACGCTAACCCTACTTGTCCTGACGCTAACCCTAGTTGTCCTGACGCTAACCCTAGTTGTCCTGACGCTAACCCTAGTTGTCCTGACGCTAACCATAGCTGTCCTGACGCTAACCCTAGTTGTCCTGACCCTAACCCTAGTTGTCCTGACGCTAACCCTAGTTGTCCTGACGGTAACCCTAGCTGTCCTGACGCTAACCCTAGCTGTCCTGACGCTAACCCTAGTTGTCCTGACGCTAACCCTAGTTGTCCTGACGCTAACCCTAGTTGTCCTGACGCTAACCCTAGTTGTCCTGACGCTAACACTACTTGTCCTGATGCTAACCCTACTTGTACTGACGCTAATCCTACTTGTCCTGACGCTAACCCTACTTGTCCTGACGCTAACCCTAGTTGTCCTGACGCTAACCCTAGTTGTCCTGACGCTAACCCTAGTTGTCCTGACGCTAACCCTACTTGTCCTGACGCTAACCCTACTTGTCCTGACGATAACCCTAGTTGTCCTGACGCTAACCATAGTTGTCCTGACGCTAACCCTACTTGTTCTGACGCTAACCCTACATGTCCTGACTCTAACCCTAGTTGTCCTGACGCTAACCCTAGTTGTCCTGACGCTAACCCTACTTGTCCTGACGCTAACCCTACTTGTCCTGACGCTAACCCTAGTTGTCCTGACGCTAACCCTAGTTGTCCTGACGCTAACCCTACTTGTCCTGACGCTAGCCCTAGTTGTCCTGACGCTAACCCTAGTTGTCCTGACGCTAACCCTAGTTGTCCTGACGCTAACCCTACTTGTCCTGACGCTAACCCTAGTTGTCCTGACGCTAACCCTAGTTGTCCTGACGCTAACCCTAGTTGTCCTGACGCTAACCCTACTTGTCCTGACGCTAAACCTACTTGTCCTGACGCTAACCCTAGTTGTCCTGACGCTAACCCTAGTTGTCCTGACGCTAACCCTAGTTGTAATGACGCTAACCCTACTTGTCCTGACGCTAACCCTACTTGTCCTGACGCTAACCCTACTTGTCCTGACGTTAACCCTAGTTGTCCTGACGCTAACCCTAGTTGTCCTGACGCTAACCCTAGTTGTCCTGACGCTAACCCAACTTGTCCTGACGCTAACCCTAGTTGTCCTGAAGCTAACCCTAGTTGTCCTGACGCTAACCCTACTTGTCCTGACGCCAACCCTAGTTGTCCTGACGCTAACCCTAGTTGTCCTGACGCTAACCCTAGTTGTCCTGACTCTAACCCTAGTTGTCCTGATGCTAACCCTAGTTGTCCTGACGCTAACCCTAGTTGTCCTGACGCTAACCCTAGTTGTCCTGACGCTAACCCTACTTGTCCTGACGATAACCCTAGTTGTCCTGACGCTAACCCTAGTTGTCCAGACGCTAACCCTACTTGTCCTCACTCTAACCCTAGTTGTCCTGACGCTAACCCTAGCTGTCCTGACGCTAACCCTAGTTGTCCTGACGCTAACCCTAGTTGTCCTGACACTAACCCTACTTGTCCTGACGCTAACCCTAGTTGTCCTGACGCTAACCCTAGTTGTCCTGACGCTAACCCTAGTTGTCCTGACGCTAACCCTACTTGTCCTGACGCTAAACCTACTTGTCCTGACGCTAACCCTAGTTGTCCTGACGCTAACCCTAGTTGTCCTGACGCTAACCCTAGTTGTCCTGACGCTAACCCTACTTGTCCTGACGATAACCCTAGTTGTCCTGTCGCTAACCCTAGTTGTCCAGACGCTAACCCTACTTGTCCTGACTCTAACCCTAGTTGTCCTGACGCTAACCCTAGCTGTAATGACGCTAACCCTAGTTGTCCTGACGCTAACCCTAGTTGTCCTGACGCTAACCCTAGTTGTCCTGACGCTAACCCTACTTGTCCTGACGCTAAACCTACTTGTCCTGACGCTAACCCTAGTTGTCCTGACGCTAACCCTAGTTGTCCTGACGCTAACCCTAGTTGTCCTGATGCTAACCCTAGTTGTCCTGACGCTAACCCTACTTGTCCTGACGATAACCCTAGTTGTCCTGACGCTACCCGTAGTTGTCCTGACGCTAACCCTACTTGTCCTGACGCTAACCCTACATGTCCTGACTCTAACCCTAGTTGTCCTGACGCTAACCCTAGTTGTCCTGACGCTAACCCTACTTGTCCTGACGCTAACCCTACATGTCCTGACTCTAACCCTAGTTGTCCTGACGCTAACCCTAGTTGTCCTGAAGCTAAGCCTAGTTGTCCTGACGCTAACCCTACTTGTCCTGACGCTAACCCTACTTGTCCTGACGCTAACCCTACTTGTCCTGACGCTAACCCTAGTTGTCCTGACGCTAACCCTACTTGTCCTGACGCTAACCCTAGTTGTCCTGACGCTAACCCTAGTTGTCCTGACGCTAACCCTAGTTGTCCTGACGCTAACCCTAGTTGTCCTGACGCTAACCCTACTTGTCCTGACGCTAACCCTACTTGTCCTGACGATAACCCTAGTTGTCCTGTCGCTAACCCTAGTTGTCCAGACGCTAACCCTACTTGTCCTGACTCTAACCCTAGTTGTCCTGACGCTAACCCTAGCTGTAATGACGCTAACCCTAGTTGTCCTGACGCTAACCCTAGTTGTCCTGACGCTAACCCTACTTGTCCTGACGCTAACCCTACTTGTCCTGACGCTAAACCTACTTGTCCTGACGCTAACCCTAGTTGTCCTGACGCTAACCCTAGTTGTCCTGACGCTAACCCTAGTTGTCCTGATGCTAACCCTAGTTGTCCTGACGCTAACCCTACTTGTCCTGACGATAACCCTAGTTGTCCTGACGCTAACCCTAGTTGTCCTGACGCTAACCCTACTTGTCCTGACGCTAACCCTACATGTCCTGACTCTAACCCTAGTTGTCCTGACGCTAACCCTAGTTGTCCTGACGCTAACCCTAGTTGTCCTGACGCTAAGCCTAGTTGTCCTGACGCTAACCCTACTTGTCCTGACGCTAACCCTACTTGTCCTGATGATAACCCTAGTTGTCCTGACGCTAACCCTAGTTGTCCTGACGCTAACCCTACTTGTCCTGACGCTAACCCTACATGTCCTGACTCTAACCCTAGTTGTCCTGACGCTAACCCTAGTTGTCCTGAAGCTAAGCCTAGTTGTCCTGACGCTAACCCTACTTGTCCTGACGCTAACCCTCCTTGTCCTGACGCTAACCCTAGTTGTCCTGACGCTAACCCTAGTTGTCCTGACGCTAACCCTAGTTGTCCTGACGCTAACCCTAGTTGTCCTGACGCTAACCCGAGTTGTCCTGACGCTAACCCTAGTTGTCCTGACGCTAACCCTAGTTGTCCTGACGCTAACCCTAGTTGTCCTGACGCTAACCCTACTTGTCCTGACGCTAAACCTACTTGTCCTGACGCTAACCCTAGTTGTCCTGACGCTAAGCCTAGTTGTCCTGACGCTAACCCTAGTTGTAATGACGCTAACCCTACTTGTCCTGACGCTAACCCTACTTGTCCTGACGCTAACCCTACTTGTCCTGACGCTAACCCTAGTTGTCCTGACGCTAACCCTAGTTGTCCTGACGCTAACCCTAGTTGTCCTGACGCTAACCCTACTTGTCCTGACGCTAACCCTACTTGTCCTGACGCTAACCCCAGTTGTCCTGACGCTAACCCTAGTTGTCCTGACGCTAACCCTACTTGTCCTGACTCCAACCCTAGTTGTCCTGACGCTAACCCTAGTTGTCCTGACGCTAACCCTAGTTATCCTGACGCTAACCCTAGTTGTCCTGACGCTAACACTACTTGTCCTGACGCTAACCCTACTTGTCCTGACGCTAATCCTACTTGTCCTGACGCTAACCCTACTTGTCCTGACGCTAACCCTAGTTATCCTGACGCTAACCCTAGTTGTCCTGACGCTATCCCTAGTTGTCCTGACGCTAACGCTACTTGTCCTGACGATAACCCTAGTTGTCCTGACGCTAACCCTAGTTGTCCTGACGATAACCCTAGTTGTCCTGACGCTAACCCTAGTTGTCCTTATGCTAACCCTACTTGTCCTGACTCTAACCCTAGTTGTCCTGACGCTAACCCTAGTTGTCCTTACGCTAACCCTAGTTGTCCTGACGCTAACCCTAGTTGTCCTGACGCTAACCCTAGTTGTCCTGACGCTAACCCTACTTGTCCTGACGCTAACCCTACTTGTCCTGACGCTAACCCTAGTTGTCCTGACGCTAACCCTAGTTGTCCTGACGCTAACCCTGGTTGTCCTGACGCTAACCCTACTTGTCCTGACGCTAACCCTAGTTGTCCTGACGCTAACCCTAGTTGTCCTGACGCTAACCCTAGTTGTCCTGACGCTAACCCTAGTTGTCCTGACGCTAACCCTACTTGTCCTGATGCTAAACCTACTTGTCCTGACGCTAACCCTACTTGTCCTGACGCTAACCCTAGTTGTCCTGACGCTAACCCTAGTTGTCCTGACGCTAACCCTACTTGTCCTGACGCTAACCCTACTTGTCCTGACGCTAACCCTAGTTGTCCTGACGCTAACCCTAGTTGTCCTGACGCTAACCCTAGTTGTCCTGATGCTAACCCTAGTTGTCCTGACGCTAACCCTACTTGTCCTGACGCTAAACCTAGTTGTCCTGACGCTAACCCTAGTTGTCCTGACGCTAACCCTACTTGTCCTGACGCCAACCCTAGTTGTCCTGACGCTAACCCTAGTTGTCCTGACGCTAACCCTAGTTGTCCTGACGCTAACCCTACTTGTCCTGACGCTAACCCTAGTTGTCCTGACGCTAACACTACTTGTCCTGACGCTAACCCTACTTGTCCTGACGCTACTCCTACTTGTCCTCAGGCTAACCCTACTTGTCCTGACGCTAACCCTAGTTGTCCTGACGCTAACCCTAGTTGTCCTGATGCTAACCCTAGTTGTCCTGACGCTAACCCTAGTTGTCCTGACGCTAACCCTAGTTGTCCTGACGCTAACCCTACTTGTCCTGACGATAACCCTAGTTGTCCTGACGCTAACCCTAGTTGTCCAGACGCTAACCCTACTTGTCCTGACTCTAACCCTAGTTGTCCTGACGCTAATCCTAGCTGTCCTGACGCTAACCCTAGTTGTCCTGACGCTAACCCTAGTTGTCCTGACGCTAACCCTACTTGTCCTGACGCTAAACCTACTTGTCCTGACGCTAACCCTAGTTGTCCTGACGCTAACCCTAGTTGTCCTGACGCTAACCCTAGTTGTCCTGACGCTAACCCTACTTGTCCTGACGATAACCCTAGTTGTCCTGACGCTAACCCTAGTTGTCCAGACGCTAACCCTACTTGTCCTGACTCTAACCCTAGTTGTCCTGACGCTAACCCTAGCTGTCCTGACGCTAACCCTAGTTGTCCTGACGCTAACCCTAGTTGTCCTGACGCTAACCCTAGTTGTCCTGACGCTAACCCTACTTGTCCTGACGCTAAACCTACTTGTCCTGACGCTAACCCTAGTTGTCCTGACGCTAACCCTAGTTGTCCTGACGCTAACCCTAGTTGTCCTGACGCTAACCCTAGTTGTCCTGATGCTAACCCTAGTTGTCCTGACGCTAACCCTACTTGTCCTGACGCTAACCCTAGTTGTCCTGACTCTAACCCTAGTTGTCCTGACGCCAACCCTAGTTGTCCTGACGCCAACCCTTCTTGTCCTGACGCCAACCCTAGTTGTCCTGACGCTAACCCTAGTTGTCCTGACGCTAACCCTACTTGTCCTGACGCTAACCCTACTTGTCCTGACGCTAACCCTAGTTGTCCTGACGCTAACCCTACTTGTCCTGACGCTAACCCTACTTGTCCTGACGCTAACCCTAGTTGCCCTGACGCTAACCCTAGTTGTCCTGACACTATCCTTACTTGTCCTGACGCTAACCCTAGTTGTCCTGACGCTAACCCTAGTTGTCCTGACGCTAACCCTAGTTATCCTGACGCTAACCCTAGTTGTCCTGACGCTAACCCTAGTTGTCCTGACGCTAACCCTAGTTGTCCTGACGCTAACACTACTTGTCCTGACGCTAACCCTAGTTGTCCTGACGCTAACCCTAGTTGTCCTGACGCTAACACTACTTGTCCTGACGCTAACCCTACTTGTCCTGACGCTACTCCTACTTGTCCTGAGGCTAACCCTACTTGTCCTGACGCTAACCCTAGTTGTCCTGATGCTAACCCTAGTTGTCCTGACGCTAACCCTAGTTGTCCTGACGCTAACCCTAGTTGTCCTGACGCTAACCCTACTTGTCCTGACGATAACCCTAGTTGTCCTGACGCTAACCCTAGTTGTCCAGACGCTAACCCTACTTGTCCTGACTCTAACCCTAGTTGTCCTGACGCTAACCCTAGCTGTCCTGACGCTAACCCTAGTTGTCCTGACGCTAACCCTAGTTGTCCTGATGCTAACCCTAGTTGTCCTGACGCTAACCCTACTTGTCCTGACGCTAAACCTACTTGTCCTGACGCTAACCCTAGTTGTCCTGACGCTAACCCTAGTTGTCCTGACGCTAACCCTAGTTGTCCTGACGCTAACCCTAGTTGTCCTGACGCTATCCCTACTTGTCCTGACGATAACCCTAGTTGTCCTGACGCTAACCCTAGTTGTCCAGACGCTAACCCTACTTGTCCTGACTCTAACCCTAGTTGTCCTGACGCTAACCCTAGCTGTCCTGACGCTAACCCTAGTTGTCCTGACGCTAACACTAGTTGTCCTGACGCTAACCCTAGTTGTCCTGACGCTAACCCTACTTGTCCTGACGCTAAACCTACTTGTCCTGACGCTAACCGTAGTTGTCCTGACGCTAACCCTAGTTGTCCTGACGCTAACCCTAGTTGTCCTGACGCTAACCCTAGTTGTCCTGATGCTAACCCTAGTTGTCCTGACGCTAACCCTACTTGTCCTGACGCTAACCCTAGTTGTCCTGACTCTAACCCTAGTTGTCCTGACTCCAACCCTAGTTGTCCTGATGCCAACCCTACTTGTCCTGACGCCAACCCTAGTTGTCCTGACGCTAACCCTAGTTGTCCTGACGCTAACCCTAGTTGTCCTGACGCTAACCCTACTTGTCCTGATGCTAACCCTAGTTGTCCTGACGCTAACCCTAGTTGTCCTGACGCTAACCCTACTTGTCCTGACGCTAACCCTAGTTGTCCTGACGCTAACCCTAGTTGTCCTGACGCTAACCCTAGTTGTCCTGACGCTAACCCTAGTTGTTCTGACTCTAACCCTAGTTGTCCTGACGCTAACACTACTTGTCCTGACGCTAACCCTAGTTGTCCTGACGCTAACACTACTTGTCCTGACGCTAACCCTACTTGTCCTGACGCTAATCCTACTTGTCCTGAGGCTAACCCTACTTGTCCTGACGCTAACCCTAGTTGTCCTGACGCTAACCCTAGTTGTCCTGACGCTAACCCTAGTTGTCCTGACGATAACCCTAGTTGTCCTGACGCTAACCCTTGTTGTCCTGACGCTAACCCTACTTTTCCTTACTCTAACCCTAGTTGTCCTGATGCTAACCCTAGTTGTCCTGACGCTAACCCTAGTTGTCCTGACGCTAACCCTAGTTGTCCTGACGCTAACCCTACTTGTCCTGACGCTAACCCTACTTGTCCTGATGCTAACCCTAGTTGTCCTGATGCTAACCCTAGTTGTCCTGACGCTAACCCTACTTGTCCTGACGCTAACCCTAGTTGTCCTGACGCTAACCCTAGTTGTCCTGACGCTAACCCTAGTTATCCTGACGCTAACGCTAGTTGTCCTGACGCTAACCCTAGTTGTCCTGACGCTAACCCTAGTTGTCCTGACGCTAACACTACTTGTCCTGACGCTAACCCTAGTTGTCCTGACGCTAACCCTAGTTGTCCTGATGCTAACACTACTTGTCCTGACGCTAACCCTACTTGTCCTGACGCTAATCCTACTTGTCCTGAGGCTAACCCTACTTGTCCTGACGCTAACCCTAGTTGTCCTGACGCTAACCCTACTTGTCCTGACGATACCCTAGTTGTCCTGACGCTAACCCTAGTTGTCCTGACGCTAACCCTACTTGTCCTTACTCTAACCCTAGTTGTCCTGACGCTAACCCTAGTTGCCCTGACGCTAACCCTAGTTGTCCTGACGCTAACCCTAGTTGTCCTGACGCTAACCCTACTTGTCCTGACGCTAACCCTACTTGTCCTGATGCTAACCCTAGTTGTCCTGATGCTAACCCTAGTTGTCCTGACGCTAACCCTACTTGTCCTGACGCTAACCCTAGTTGTTCTGACGCTAACCCTACTTTTCCTTACTCTAACCCTAGTTGTCCTGACGCTAACCCTAGTTGTCCTGACGCTAACCCTACTTGTCCTGACGCTAACCCTACTTGTCCTGATGCTAACCCTAGTAGTCCTGACGCTAACCCTAGTTGTCCTGACGCTAACCCTCCTTTTACTTACTCTAACCCTAGTTGTCCTGACGCTAACCCTACTTGTCCTGATGCTAACCCTAGTTGTCCTGGCGCTAACCCTAGTTGTCCTGACGCTAACCCTAGATGTCCTGACGCTAACCCTAGTTGTCCTGACGCTAACCCTACTTGTCCTGACGCTAACCCTACTTGTCCTGACGCTAACCCTACTTGTCCTGACGCTAACCCCACTTGTCCTGACGCTAACCCCACTTGTCCTGATGCTAACCCTACTTGTCCTGACGCTAACCCTAGTTGTCCTGACGCTAACCCTAGTTGTCCTGACGCTAACCCTACTTGTCCTGACGCTAACCCTACTTGTCCTGACGCTAACCCTACTTGACCTGACGCTAACCCTACTTGTCCTGACGCTAACCCTAGTTGTCCTGACGCTAACCCTAGTTGTCCTGACGCTAACCCTAGTTGTCCTGACGCTAACCCTACTTGTCCTGACGCTAACCCTACTTGTCCTGACGCTAACCCTAGTTGTCCTGACGCTAACCTCACTTGTCCTGACGCTAACCCTACTTGACCT
The DNA here is from genome assembly GCF_046119375.1 of Phyllobates terribilis. Classification (NCBI taxonomy): domain Eukaryota; kingdom Metazoa; phylum Chordata; class Amphibia; order Anura; family Dendrobatidae; genus Phyllobates; species Phyllobates terribilis. Next base: position 347,876 of record NW_027363676.1, on the reverse strand, counting down.
GACGCTAACCCTACTTGTCCTAACGCTAACCCTAGTTGTCCTGACGCTAACCCTAGTTGTCCTGACGCTAACCCTAGTTGTCCTGACGCTAACCCTAGTTGTCCTGATGCTAACCCTAGTTGTCCTGACGCTAACCCTACTTGTCCTGACGCTAACCCTACTTGTCCTGACGCTAACCCTAGTTGTCCTGACGCTAACCCTACTTGTCCTGACGCTAACCCTACTTGTCCTGATGCTAACCCTAGTTGTCCTGACGCTAACCCTAGTTGTCCTGACGCTAACCCTAGTTGTCCTGACGCTAACCATAGCTGTCCTGACGCTAACCCTACTTGTCCTGACGCTAACCCTAGTTGTCCTGACTCTAACCCTACTTGTCCTGACGCTAACCCTAGTTGTCCTGACGCTAACCCTAGTTGTCCTGACGCTAACCCTACTTGTCCTGACGCTAACCCTACTTGTCCTGACGCTAACCCTAGTTGTCCTGACGCTAACCCTAGTTGTCCTGACGCTAACCCTACTTGTCCTGACGCTAACCCTAGTTGTCCTGACGCTAACCCTAGTTGTCCTGACGCTAACCCTAGTTGTCCTGACGCTAACCCTAGTTGTCCTGACGCTAACACTACTTGTCCTGACGCTAACCCTACTTGTCCTGACGCTAACCCTACTTGTCCTGACGCTAACCCTAGTTGTCCTGACGCTAACCCTAGTTGTCCTAACGCTAACCCTAGTTGTCCTGACCCTAACCCTAGTTGTCCTGACGCTAACCCTAGTTGTCCTGACGGTAACCCTAGCTGTCCTGACGCTAACCCTAGCTGTCCTGACGCTAACCCTAGTTGTCCTGACGCTAACCTTAGTTGTCCTGACGCTAACCCTAGTTGTCCTGACGCTAACCCTAGTTGTCCTGACGCTAACTCTAGTTGTCCTGACGCTAACACTACTTGTCCTGACGCTAACCCTACTTGTACTGACGCTAATCCTACTTGTCCTGACGCTAACCCTACTTGTCCTGACGCTAACCCTAGTTGTCCTGACGCTAACCCTAGTTGTCCTGACGCTAACCCTACTTGTCCTGACGCTAACCCTACTTGTCCTGACGATAACCCTAGTTGTCCTGACGCTAACCCTAGTTGTCCTGACGCTAACCCTACTTGTTCTGATGCTAACCCTACATGTCCTGACTCTAACCCTAGTTGTCCTGACGCTAACCCTAGTTGTCCTGACGCTAACCCTAGTTGTCCTGACGCTAACCCTACTTGTCCTGACGCTAACCCTACTTGTCCTGACGCTAACCCTAGCTGTCCTGACGCTAACCCTAGTTGTCCTGACGCTAACCCTACTTGTCCTGACGCTAACCCTAGTTGTCCTGACGCTAACCCTAGTTGTCCTGACGCTAACCCTAGTTGTCCTGACGCTAACCCTAGTTGTCCTGACGCTAACCCTACTTGTCCTGACGCTAACCCTAGTTGTCCTGACGCTAACCCTAGTTGTCCTGACGCTAACCCTAGTTGTCCTGACGCTAACCCTAGTTGTCCTGACGCTAACCCTACTTGTCCTGACGCTAAACCTACTTGTCCTGACGCTAACCCTAGTTGTCCTGACGCTAATCCTAGTTGTCCTGACGCTAACCCTAGTTGTAATGACGCTAACCCTACTTGTCCTGACGCTAACCCTACTTGTCCTGACGCTAACCCTACTTGTCCTGACGTTAACCCTAGTTGTCCTGACGCTAACCCTAGTTGTCCTGACGCTAACCCTAGTTGTCCTGACGCTAACCCTACTTGTCCTGACGCTAACCCTACTTGTCCTGACGCTAACCCTAGTTGTCCTGAAGCTAACCCTAGTTGTCCTGACGCTAACCCTACTTGTCCTGACGCCAACCCTAGTTGTCCTGACGCTAACCCTAGTTGTCCTGACGCTAACCCTAGTTGTCCTGACTCTAACCCTAGTTGTCCTGATGCTAACCCTAGTTGTCCTGACGCTAACCCTAGTTGTCCTGACGCTAACCCTAGTTGTCCTGACGCTAACCCTACTTGTCCTGACGATAACCCTAGTTGTCCTGACGCTAACCCTAGTTGTCCAGACGCTAACCCTACTTGTCCTCACTCTAACCCTAGTTGTCCTGACGCTAACCCTAGCTGTCCTGACGCTAACCCTAGTTGTCCTGACGCTAACCCTAGTTGTCCTGACGCTATCCCTACTTGTCCTGACGCTAACCCTAGTTGTCCTGACGCTAACCCTAGTTGTCCTGACGCTAACCCTAGTTGTCCTGACGCTAACCCTACTTGTCCTGACGCTAAACCTACTTGTCCTGACGCTAACCCTAGTTGTCCTGACGCTAACCCTAGTTGTCCTGACGCTAACCCTAGTTGTCCTGACGCTAACCCTAGTTGTCCTGACGCTAACCCTACTTGTCCTGACGATAACCCTAGTTGTCCTGACGCTAACCCTAGTTGTCCAGACGCTAACCCTACTTGTCCTGACTCTAACCCTAGTTGTCCTGACGCTAACCCTAGCTGTAATGACGCTAACCCTAGTTGTCCTGACGCTAACCCTAGTTGTCCTGACGCTAACCCTAGTTGTCCTGACGCTAACCCTACTTGTCCTGACGCTAAACCTACTTGTCCTGACGCTAACCCTAGTTGTCCTGACGCTAACCCTAGTTGTCCTGACGCTAACCCTAGTTGTCCTGACGCTAACCCTAGTTGTCCTGATGCTAACCCTAGTTGTCCTGACGCTAACCCTACTTGTCCTGACGCTAACCCTAGTTGTCCTGACTCTAACCCTAGTTGTCCTGACGCCAACCCTAGTTGTCCTGACGCCAACCCTACTTGTCCTGACGCCAACCCTAGTTGTCCTGACACTAACCCTAGTTGTCCTGACGCTAACCCTAGTTGTCCTGACGCTAACCCTACTTGTCCTGACGTTAACCCTAGTTGTCCTGACGCTAACCCTAGTTGTCCTGATGCTAACCCTACTTGTCCTGACGCTAACCCTAGTTGTCCTGACGCTAACCCTAGTTGTCCTGACGCTAACCCTAGTTGTCCTGACGCTAACCCTAGTTGTCCTGACGCTAACACTACTTGTCCTGACGCTAACCCTAGTTGTCCTGACGCTAACCCTAGTTGTCCTGACGCTAACCCTAGTTGTCCTGACGCTAACACTACTTGTCCTGACGCTAACCCTACTTGTCCTGACGCTAATCCTACTTGTCCTGAGGCTAACCCTACTTGTCCTGACGCTAACCCTAGTTGTCCTGACGCTAACCCTAGTTGTCCTGACGCTAACCCTAGTTGTCCTGACGATAACCCTAGTTGTCCTGACGCTAACCCTAGTTGTCCTGACGCTAACCCTACTTTTCCTTACTCTAACCCTAGTTGTCCTGATGCTAACCCTAGTTGTCCTGACGCTAACCCTAGTTGTCCTGACGCTAACCCTAGTTGTCCTGACGCTAACCCTACTTGTCCTGACGCTAACCCTACTTGTCCTGATGCTAACCCTAGTTGTCCTGATGCTAACCCTAGTTGTCCTGACGCTAACCCTACTTGTCCTGACGCTAACCCTAGTTGTCCTGACGCTAACCCTACTTGTCCTGACGCTAACCCTAGTTGTCCTGACGCTAACCCTAGTTGTCCTGACGCTAACCCTAGTTATCTTGACGCTAACGCTAGTTGTCCTGACGCTAACCCTAGTTGTCCTGACGCTAACCCTAGTTGTCCTGACGCTAACACTACTTGTCCTGACGCTAACCCTAGTTGTCCTGACGCTAACCCTAGTTGTCCTTACTCTAACCCTAGTTGTCCTGACGCTAACCCTAGTTGTCCTGACGCTAACCCTAGTTGTCCTGACGTAAACCCTAGTTGTCCTGACGCTAACCCTACTTTTCCTGACGCTAACCCTACTTGTCCTGATGCTAACCCTAGTTGTCCTGATGCTAACCCTAGTTGTCCTGACGCTAACCCTACTTGTCCTGACGCTAACCCTAGTTGTTCTGACGCTAACCCTAGTTGTCTTGACGCTAACCCTAGTTGTCCTGACGCTAACCCTAGTTGTCCTGACGCTAACCCTACTTGTCCTGACGCTAACCCTAGTTGTCCTGACGCTAACCCTAGTTGTCCTGACGATAACCCTAGTTGTCCTGACGCTAACCCTAGTTGTCCTGACGCTAACCCTACTTTTCCTTACTCTAACCCTAGTTGTCCTGACGCTAACCCTAGTTGTCCTGACGCTAACCCTAGTTGTCCTGACGCTAACCCTAGTTGTCCTGACGCTAACCCTACTTGTCCTGACGCTAACCCTACTTGTCTTGATGCTAACCCTAGTTGTCCTGATGCTAACCCTAGTTGTCCTGACGCTAACCCTACTTGTCCTGACGCTAACCCTAGTTGTCCTGACGCTAACCCTAGTTGTCCTGACGCTAACCCTACTTGTCCTGACGCTAACCCTAGTTGTCCTGACGCTAACCCTAGTTGTCCTGACGCTAACGCTAGTTGTCCTGACGCTAACCCTAGTTGTCCTGACGCTAACCCTTGTTGTCCTGACGCTAACACTACTTGTCCTGACGCTAACCCTAGTTGTCCTGACGCTAACCCTAATTGTCCTGACGCTAACCCTAGTTGTCCTGACGCTAACACTACTTGTCCTGACGCTAACCCTACTTGTCCTGACGCTAATCCTACTTGTCCTGAGGCTAACCCTACTTGTCCTGACGCTAACCCTAGTTGTCCTGACGCTAACCCTAGTTGTCCTGACGCTAACCCTAGTTGTCCTGACGCTAACCCTAGTTGTCCTGACGCTAACCCTAGTTGTCCTGACGCTAAACCTAGTTGTCCTGACGCTAACCCTAGTTGTCCTGACGCTAACCCTACTTGTCCTGACGTTAACCCTAGTTGTCCTGACGCTAACCCTAGTTGTCCTGACGCTCACCCTAGTTATCCTGACGCTAACCCTAGTTGTCCTGACGCTAACCCTAGTTGTCCTGACGCTAACCCTAGTTGTCCTGACGCTAACCCTACTTGTCCTGACGCTAACCCTAGTTGTCCTGACGCTAACCCTAGTTGTCCTGACGCTAACCCTAGTTGTCCTGACGCTAACCCAACTTGTCCTGACTCTAACCCTAGTTGTCCTGACGCTAACCCTAGTTGTCCTGACGCTAACCCTAGTTGTCCTGACGCTAACCCTACTTGTCCTGACGCTAACCCTACTTGTCCTGATGCTAACCCTAGTTGTCCTGACGCTAACCCTAGTTGTCCTGACGCTAACCCTACTTGTCCTGACGCTAACCCTAGTTATCCTGACGCTAACGCTAGTTGTCCTGACGCTAACCCTAGTTGTCCTGACGCTAACCCTAGTTGTCCTGACGCTAACACTACTTGTCCTGACGCTAACCCTAGTTGTCCTGACGCTAACCCTAATTGTCCTGACGCTAACCCTAGTTGTCCTGACGCTAACACTACTTGTCCTGACGCTAACCCTACTTGTCCTGACGCTAATCCTACTTGTCCTGAGGCTAACCCTACTTGTCCTGACGCTAACCCTAGTTGTCCTGACGCTAACCCTAGTTGTCCTGACGCTAACCCTAGTTGTCCTGACGCTAACCCTAGTTGTCCTGACGCTAACCCTACTTGTCCTGACGATAACCCTAGTTGTTCTGACGCTAACCCTAGTTGTCCTGACGCTAACCCTACTTGTCCTTACTCTAACCCTAGTTGTCCTGACGCTAACCCTAGTTGTCCTGACGCTAACCCTAGTTGTCCTGACGCTAACCCTAGTTGTCCTGACGCTAACCCTAGTTGTCCTGATGCTAACCCTACTTGTCCTGATGCTAACCCTAGTTGTCCTGATGCTAACCCTAGTTGTCCTGACGCTAACCCTACTTGTCCTGACTCTAACCCTACTTGTCCTGACGCTAACCCTACTTGTCCTGACGCTAACCCTAGTTGTCCTGACGCTAACCCTACTTCTCCTGACGCTAACCCTAGTTGTCCTGACGCTAACCCTAGTTGTCCTGACGCTAACCCTACTTGTCCTGACGCCAACCCTAGTTGTCCTGACGCTAACCCTCGTTGTCCTGACGCTAACCCTCGTTGTCCTGACGCTAACCCTACTTGTCCTGACGCTAACCCTAGTTGTCCTGACGCTAACCCTAGTTGTCCTGACGCTAACCCTACTTGTCCTGACGCTAACCCTAGTTGTCCTGACGCTAACCCTAGTTGTCCTGACGCTCACCCTAGTTATCCTGACGCTAACCCTAGTTGTCCTGACGCTAACCCTAGTTGTCCTGACGCTAACCCTAGTTGTCCTGACGCTAACCCTACTTGTCCTGACGCTAACCCTAGTTGTCCTGACGCTAACCCTAGTTGTCCTGACGCTAACCCTAGTTGTCCTGACGCTAACCCAACTTGTCCTGACTCTAACCCTAGTTGTCCTGACGCTATCCCTAGTTGTCCTGACGCTAACCCTAGTTGTCCTGACGCTAACCCTACTTGTCCTGACGCTAACCCTACTTGTCCTGACGCTAACCCTAGTTGTCCTGACGCTAACCCTAGTTGTCCTGACGCTAACCCTACTTGTCCTGACGCTAACCCTAGTTGTCCTGACGCTAACCCTAGTTGTCCTGACGCTAACCCTAGTTGTCCTGACGCTAACCCTACTTGTCCTGACGCTAACCCTACTTGTCCTGACGCTAACCCTAGTTGTCCTGACGCTAACCCTAGTTGTCCTGACGCTAACCCTAGTTATCCTGACGCTAACGCTAGTTGTCCTGACGCTAACCCTAGTTGTCCTGACGCTAACCCTAGTTGTCCTGACGCTAACACTACTTGTCCTGACGCTAACCCTAGTTGTCCTGACGCTAACCCTAATTGTCCTGACGCTAACCCTAGTTGTCCTGACGCTAACACTACTTGTCCTGACGCTAACCCTACTTGTCCTGACGCTAATCCTACTTGTCCTGAGGCTAACCCTACTTGTCCTGACGCTAACCCTAGTTGTCCTGACGCTAACCCTAGTTGTCCTGACGCTAACCCTAGTTATCCTGACGCTAACGCTAGTTGTCCTGACGCTAACCCTAGTTGTCCTGACGCTAACCCTTGTTGTCCTGACGCTAACACTACTTGTCCTGATGCTAACCCTAGTTGTCCTGACGCTAACTCTAATTGTCCTGACGCTAACCCTAGTTGTCCTGACGCTAACACTACTTGTCCTGACGCTAACCCTACTTGTCCTGACGCTAATCCTACTTGTCCTGAGGCTAACCCTACTTGTCCTGACGCTAACCCTAGTTGTCCTGACGCTAACCCTAGTTGTCCTGACGCTAACCCTAGTTGTCCTGACGCTAACACTAGTTGTCCTGACGCTCACCCTAGTTATCCTGACGCTAACCCTAGTTGTCCTGACGCTAACCCTAGTTGTCCTGACGCTAACCCTAGTTGTCCTGACGCTAACCCTACTTGTCCTGACGCTAACCCTAGTTGTCCTGACGCTAACCCTAGTTGTCCTGACGCTAACCCTAGTTGTCCTGACGCTAACCCAACTTGTCCTGACTCTAACCCTAGTTGTCCTGACGCTAACCCTAGTTGTCCTGACGCTAACCCTAGTTGTCCTGACGCTAACCCTACTTGTCCTGACGCTAACCCTACTTGTCCTGATGCTAACCCTAGTTGTCCTGACGCTAACCCTAGTTGTCCTGACGCTAACCCTACTTGTCCTGACGCTAACCCTAGTTATCCTGACGCTAACGCTAGTTGTCCTGACGCTAACCCTAGTTGTCCTGACGCTAACCCTAGTTGTCCTGACGCTAACCCTAGTTGTCCTGACGCTAACACTACTTGTCCTGACGCTAACCCTAGTTGTCCTGACGCTAACCCTAATTGTCCTGACGCTAACCCTAGTTGTCCTGACGCTAACACTACTTGTCCTGACGCTAACCCTACTTGTCCTGACGCTAATCCTACTTGTCCTGAGGCTAACCCTACTTGTCCTGACGCTAACCCTAGTTGTCCTGACGCTAACCCTAGTTGTCCTGACGCTAACCCTAGTTGTCCTGACGCTAACCCTAGTTGTCCTGACGCTAACCCTAGTTGTCCTGACGCTAACCCTACTTGTCCTGACGATAACCCTAGTTGTCCTGACTCTAACCCTAGTTGTCCTGACGCTAACCCTACTTGTCCTTACTCTAACCCTAGTTGTCCTGACGCTAACCCTAGTTGTCCTGACGCTAACCCTAGTTGTCCTGACGCTAACCCTAGTTGTCCTGATGCTAACCCTACTTGTCCTGATGCTAACCCTAGTTGTCCTGATGCTAACCCTAGTTGTCCTGATGCTAACCCTACTTGTCCTGACGCTAACCCTAGTTGTCCTGACGCTAACCCTACTTGTCCTGACGCTAACCCTAGTTGTCCTGACGCTAACCCTACTTCTCCTGACGCTAACCCTAGTTGTCCTGACGCTAACCCTAGTTGTCCTGACGCTAACCCTACTTGTCCTGACGCCAACCCTAGTTGTCCTGACGCTAACCCTCGTTGTCCTGACGCTAACCCTCGTTGTCCTGACGCTAACCCTACTTGTCCTGACGCTAACCCTAGTTGTCCTGACGCTAACCCTAGTTGTCCTGACGCTAACCCTACTTGTCCTGACGCTAACCCTAGTTGTCCTGACGCTAACCCTAGTTGTCCTGACGATCACCCTAGTTATCCTGACGCTAACCCTAGTTGTCCTGACGCTAACCCTAGTTGTCCTGACGCTAACCCTAGTTGTCCTGACGCTAACCCTACTTGTCCTGACGCTAACCCTAGTTGTCCTGACGCTAACCCTAGTTGTCCTGACGCTAACCCTAGTTGTCCTGACGCTAACCCAACTTGTCCTGACTCTAACCCTAGTTGTCCTGACGCTATCCCTAGTTGTCCTGACGCTAACCCTAGTTGTCCTGACGCTAACCCTACTTGTCCTGACGCTAACCCTACTTGTCCTGATGCTAACCCTAGTTGTCCTGACGCTAACCCTAGTTGTCCTGATGCTAACCCTACTTGTCCTGACGCTAACCCTAGTTGTCCTGACGCTAACCCTAGTTGTCCTGACGCTAACCCTAGTTGTCCTGACGCTAACCCTACTTGTCCTGACGCTAACCCTACTTGTCCTGACGCTAACCCTAGTTGTCCTGACGCTAACCCTAGTTATCCTGACGCTAACGCTAGTTGTCCTGACGCTAACCCTAGTTGTCCTGACGCTAACCCTAGTTGTCCTGACGCTAACACTACTTGTCCTGACGCTAACCCTAGTTGTCCTGACGCTAACCCTAATTGTCCTGACGCTAACCCTAGTTGTCCTGACGCTAACACTACTTGTCCTGACGCTAACCCTACTTGTCCTGACGCTAATCCTACTTGTCCTGAGGCTAACCCTACTTGTCCTGACGCTAACCCTAGTTGTCCTGACGCTAACCCTAGTTGCCCTGACGCTAACCCTAGTTGTCCTGACGCTAACCCTAGTTGTCCTGACGCTAACCCTACTTGTCCTGACGATAACCCTAGTTGTCCTGACGCTAACCCTAGTTGTCCTGACGCTAACCCTACTTGTCCTTACTCTAACCCTACTTGTCCTGACGCTAACCCTAGTTGTCCTGACGCTAACCCTATTTGTCCTGACGCTATCCCTAGTTGTCCTGACGCTAACCCTACTTGTCCTGATGCTAACCCTAGTTGTCCTGATGCTAACACTAGTTGTCCTGACGCTAACCCTACTTGTCCTGACGCTAACCCTAGTTGTCCTGACGCTAACCCTACTTGTCCTGACGCTAACCCTAGTTGTCCTGACGCTAACCCTACTTGTCCTGACGCTAACCCTAGTTGTCCTGACGCTAACCCTAGTTGTCCTGACGCCAACCCTAGTTGTCCTGACGCTAACCCTCGTTGTCCTGACGCTAACCCTCATTGTCCTGACGCTAACCCTACTTGTCCTGACGCTAACCCTAGTTGTCCTGACGCTAACCCTAGTTGTCCTGACGCTAAACCTACTTGTCCTGACGCTAACCCTAGTTGTCCTGACGCTAACCCTAGTTGTCCTGACGCTCACCCTAGTTATCCTGACGCTAACCCTAGTTGTCCTGACGCTAACCCTAGTTGTCCTGACGCTAACCCTAGTTGTCCTGACGCTAACCCTAGTTGTCCTGACGCTAACCCTACTTGTCCTGACGCTAACCCTAGTTGTCCTGACGCTAACCCTAGTTGTCCTGACGCTAACCCTAGTTGTCCTGACGCTAACCCAACTTGTCCTGACTCTAACCCTAGTTGTCCTGACGCTAACCCTAGTTGTCCTGATGCTAACCCTAGTTGTCCTGACGCTAACCCTACTTGTCCTGACGCTAACCCTACTTGTCCTGATGCTAACCCTAGTTGTCCTGACGCTAACCCTAGTTGTCCTGACGCTAACCCTACTTGTCCTGACGCTAACCCTAGTTGTCCTGACGCTACCCCTAGTTGTCCTGACGCTAAACCTAGTTGTCCTGACGCTAACCCTAGTTGTCCTGACGCTAACCCTACTTGTCCTGACGCTAACCCTACTTGTCCTGACGCTAACCCTAGTTGTCCTGATGCTAACCCTAGTTGTCCTGACGCTAACCCTACTTGTCCTGACGCTAACCCTAGTTGTTCTGACGCTAACCCTAGTTGTCCTGACGCTAACCCTAGTTGTCCTGACGCTAACCCTAGTTGTCCTGACGCTAACCCTAGTTGTCCTGACGCTAACCCTACTTGTCCTGACGCTAACCCTAGTTGTCCTGACGCTAACCCTAGTTGTCCTGACGCTAACCCTAGTTGTCCTGATGCTAACCCTAGTTGTCCTGACGCTAACCCTAGTTGTCCTGACGCTAACCCTACTTGTCCTGACGCTAACCCTACTTGTCCTGACGCTAACCCTAGTTGTCCTGACGCTAACCCTACTTGTCCTGACGCTAACCCTAGTTGTCCTGACGCTAACCCTAGTTGTCCTGACGCTAACCCTACTTGTCCTGACGCTAACCCTACTTGTCCTGACGCTAACCCTAGTTGTCCTGACGCTAACCCTAGTTGTCCTGACGCTAACCCTAGTTGTCCTGACGCTAACCCTAGTTGTCCTGACGCTAACCCTAGTTGTCCTGACGCTAACCCTACTTGTCCTGACGCTAACCCTACTTGTCCTGACGCTAACCCTAGTTGTCCTGACGCTAACCCTACTTGTCCTGACGCTAACCCTAGTTGTCCTGACGCTAACCCTAGTTGTCCTGACGCTAACCCTAGTTGTCCTGACGCTAACCCTACTTGTCCTGACGCTAACCCTAGTTGTCCTGACACTAACCCTAGTTGTCCTGACGCTAACCCTACTTGTCCTGACGCTAACCCTAGTTGTCCTGACGCTAACCCTAGTTGTCCTGACGCTAACCCTACTTGTCCTGACGCTAACCCTAGTTGTCCTGACGCTAGCCCTAGTTGTCCTGACGCTAACCCTAGTTATCCTGACGCTAACGCTAGTTGTCCTGACGCTAACCCTAGTTGTCCTGACGCTAACCCTACTTGTCCTGACGCTAACCCTAGTTGTCCTGACGCTAACCCTAATTGTCCTGACGCTAACCCTAGTTGTCCTGACGCTAACACTACTTGTCCTGACGCTAACCCTACTTGTCCTGACGCTAATCCTACTTGTCCTGAGGCTAACCCTACTTGTCCTGACGCTAACCCTAGTTGTCCTGACGCTAACCCTAGTTGTCCTGACGCTAACCCTAGTTGTCCTGACGCTAACCCTAGTTGTCCTGACGCTAACCCTAGTTGTCCTGACGCTAACCCTACTTGTCCTGACGATAACCCTAGTTGTCCTGACGCTAACCCTAGTTGTCCTGACGCTAACCCTACTTGTCCTTACTCTAACCCTAGTTGTCCTGACGCTAACCCTAGTTGTCCTGACGCTAACCCTAGTTGTCCTGACGCTAACCCTAGTTGTCCTGACGCTAACCCTACTTGTCCTGATGCTAACCCTAGTTGTCCTGATGCTAACCCTACTTGTCCTGACGCTAACCCTACTTGTCCTGACGCTAACCCTAGTTGTCCTGACGCTAACCCTACTTGTCCTGACGCTAACCCTAGTTGTCCTGACGCTAACCCTACTTGTCCTGACGCTAACCCCAGTTGTCCTGACGCTAACCCTAGTTGTCCTGACGCTAACCCTACTTGTCCTGACGCCAACCCTAGTTGTCCTGATGCTAACCCTCGTTGTCCTGACGCTAACCCTCGTTGTCCTGACGCTAACCCTACTTGTCCTGACGCTAACCCTAGTTGTCCTGACGCTAACCCTAGTTGTCCTGACGCTAACCCTACTTGTCCTGACGCTAACCCTAGTTGTCCTGACGCTAACCCTAGTTGTCCTGATGCTCACCCTAGTTATCCTGACGCTAACCCTAGTTGTCCTGACGCTAACCCTAGTTGTCCTGACGCTAACCCTAGTTGTCCTGACGCTAACCCTACTTGTCCTGACGCTAACCCTACTTGTCCTGACGCTAACCCTAGTTGTCCTGATGCTAACCCTAGTTGTCCTGACGCTAACCGTCGTTGTCCTGACGCTAACCCTCGTTGTCCTGACGCTAACCCTACTTGTCCTGACGCTAACCCTAGTTGTCCTGACGCTAACCCTAGTTGTCCTGACGCTAACCCTAGTTGTCCTGACGCTAACCCTAGTTGTCCTGACGCTAAACCTAGTTGTCCTGACGCCAACCCTAGTTGTCCTGACGCTAACCCTACTTGTCCTGACGCTAACCCTACTTGTCCTGACGCTAACCCTAGTTGTCCTGATGCTAACCCTAGTTGTCCTGACGCTAACCCTCGTTGTCCTGACGCTAACCCTCGTTGTCCTGACGCTAACCCTACTTGTCCTGACGCTAACCCTAGTTGTCCTGACGCTAACCCTAGTTGTCCTGACGCTAACCCTACTTGTCCTGACGCTAACCCTAGTTGTACTGACGCTAACCCTAGTTGTCCTGACGCTCACCCTAGTTATACTGACGCTAACCCTAGTTGTCCTGACGCTAACCCTAGTTGTCCTGACGCTAACCCTAGTTGTCCTGACGCTAACCCTACTTGTCCTAACGCTAACCCTAGTTGTCCTGACGCTAACCCTAGTTGTCCTGACGCTAACCCTAGTTGTCCTGACGCTAACCCAACTTGTCCTGACGCTAACCCAACTTGTCCTGACTCTAACCCTAGTTGTCCTGACGCTAACCCTAGTTGTCCTGACGCTAACCCTAGTTGTCCTGACGCTAACCCTAGTTGTCCTGACGCTAACCCTACTTGTCCTGATGCTAACCCTAGTTGTCCTGACGCTAACCCTAGTTGTCCTGACGCTAACCCTACTTGTCCTGACGCTAACCCTAGTTGTCCTGATGCTAACCCTAGTTGTCCTTACGCTAACCCTAGTTGTCCTGACGGTAAACCTAGTTGTCCTGACGCTAACCTTAGTTGTCCTGACGCTAACCCTACTTGTCCTGACGCTAACCCTACTTGTCCTGATGCTAACCCTAGTTGTCCTGATGCTAACCCTAGTTGCCCTGACGCTAACCCTACTTGTCCTGACGCTAACCCTAGTTGTCCTGATGCTAACCCTAGTTGTCCTGACGCTAACCCTACTTGTCCTGACGCTAACCCTAGTTGTTCTGACGCTAACCCTAGTTGTCCTGACGCTAACCCTAGTTGTCCTGACGCTAACCCTAGTTGTCCTGACGCTAACCCTAGTTGTCCTGACGCTAACCCTAGTTGTCCTGATGCTAACCCTAGTTGTCCTGACGCTAACCCTACTTGTCCTGACGCTAACCCTAGTTGTTCTGACGCTAACCCTAGTTGTCCTGACGCTAACCCTAGTTGTCCTGACGCTAACCCTAGTTGTCCTGACGCTAACCCTAGTTGTCCTGACGCTAACCCTAGTTGTCCTGACGCTAACCCTACTTGTCCTGACGCTAACCCTACTTGTCCTGATGCTAACCCTAGTTGTCCTGATGCTAACCCTAGTTGTCCTGACGCTAACCCTACTTGTCCTGACGCTAACCCTAGTTGTTCTGACGCTAACCCTAGTTGTCCTGACGCTAACCCTAGTTGTCCTGACGCTAACCCTAGTTGTCCTGACGCTAACCCTAGTTGTCCTGACGCTAACCCTAGTTGTCCTGACGCTAACCCTAGTTGTCCTGATGCTAACCCTAGTTGTCCTGACGCTAACCCTAGTTGTCCTGACGCTAACCCTACTTGTCCTGACGCTAACCCTACTTGTCCTGACGCTAACCCTAGTTGTCCTGACGCTAACCCTACTTGTCCTGACGCTAACCCTAGTTGTCCTGACGCTAACCCTAGTTGTCCTGACGCTAACCCTACTTGTCCTGACGCTAACCCTACTTGTCCTGACGCTAACCCTAGTTGTCCTGACGCTAACCCTAGTTGTCCTGACGCTAACCCTAGTTGTCCTGATGCTAACCCTAGTTGTCCTGACGCTAACCCTACTTGTCCTGACGCTAACCCTACTTGTCCTGACGCTAACCCTAGTTGTCCTGACGCTAACCCTACTTGTCCTGACGCTAACCCTAGTTGTCCTGACGCTAACCCTAGTTGTCCTGACGCTAACCCTACTTGTCCTGACGCTAACCCTACTTGTCCTGACGCTAACCCTAGTTGTCCTGACGCTAACCCTAGTTGTCCTGACGCTAACCCTACTTGTCCTGACGCTAACCCTAGTTGTCCTGACGCTAACCCTAGTTGTCCTGACGCTAACCCTACTTGTCCTGACGCTAACCCTAGTTGTCCTGACGCTAGCCCTAGTTGTCCTGACGCTAACCCTAGTTATCCTGACGCTAACGCTAGTTGTCCTGACGCTAACCCTAGTTGTCCTGACGCTAACACTACTTGTCCTGACGCTAACCCTAGTTGTCCTGACGCTAACCCTAATTGTCCTGACGCTAACCCTAGTTGTCCTGACGCTAACACTACTTGTCCTGACGCTAACCCTACTTGTCCTGACGCTAATCCTACTTGTCCTGAGGCTAACCCTACTTGTCCTGACGCTAACCCTAGTTGTCCTGACGCTAACCCTAGTTGTCCTGACGCTAACCCTAGTTGTCCTGACGCTAACCCTAGTTGTCCTGACGCTAACCCTACTTGTCCTGACGATAACCCTAGTTGTCCTGACGCTAACCCTAGTTGTCCTGACGCTAACCCTACTTGTCCTTACTCTAACCCTAGTTGTCCTGACGCTAACCCTAGTTGTCCTGACGCTAACCCTAGTTGTCCTGACGCTAACCCTAGTTGTCCTGACGCTAACCCTACTTGTCCTGATGCTAACCCTAGTTGTCCTGATGCTAACCCTACTTGTCCTGACGCTAACCCTACTTGTCCTGACGCTAACCCTAGTTGTCCTGACGCTAACCCTACTTGTCCTGACGCTAACCCTAGTTGTCCTGACGCTAACCCTACTTGTCCTGACGCTAACCCTAGTTGTCCTGACGCTAACCCTAGTTGTCCTGACGCTAACCCTACTTGTCCTGACGCCAACCCTAGTTGTCCTGACGCTAACCCTCGTTGTCCTGACGCTAACCCTCGTTGTCCTGACGCTAACCCTACTTGTCCTGACGCTAACCCTAGTTGTCCTGACGCTAACCCTAGTTGTCCTGACGCTAACCCTACTTGTCCTGACGCTAACCCTAGTTGTCCTGACGCTAACCCTAGTTGTCCTGATGCTCACCCTAGTTATCCTGACGCTAACCCTAGTTGTCCTGACGCTAACCCTAGTTGTCCTGACGCTAACCCTAGTTGTCCTGACGCTAACCCTACTTGTCCTGACGCTAACCCTACTTGTCCTGATGCTAACCCTAGTTGTCCTGATGCTAACCCTAGTTGTCCTGATGCTAACCGTCGTTGTCCTGACGCTAACCCTCGTTGTCCTGACGCTAACCCTACTTGTCCTGACGCTAACCCTAGTTGTCCTGACGCTAACCCTAGTTGTCCTGACGCTAACCCTAGTTGTCCTGACGCTAACCCTAGTTGTCCTGACGCTAACCCTAGTTGTCCTGACGCTAAACCTAGTTGTCCTGACGCTAACCCTAGTTGTCCTGACGCTAACCCTACTTGTCCTGACGCTAACCCTACTTGTCCTGATGCTAACCCTAGTTGTCCTGATGCTAACCCTAGTTGTCCTGACGCTAACCCTCGTTGTCCTGACGCTAACCCTACTTGTAGTGACGCTAACCCTAGTTGTCCTGACGCTAACCCTAGTTGTCCTGACGCTAACCCTACTTGTCCTGACGCTAACCCTAGTTGTACTGACGCTAACCCTAGTTGTCCTGACGCTCACCCTAGTTATACTGACGCTAACCCTAGTTGTCCTGACGCTAACCCTAGTTGTCCTGACGCTAACCCTAGTTGTCCTGACGCTAACCCTAGTTGTCCTGACGCTAAACCTAGTTGTCCTGACGCTAACCCTAGTTGTCCTGACGCTAACCCTACTTGTCCTGACGCTAACCCTACTTGTCCTGATGCTAACCCTAGTTGTCCTGATGCTAACCCTAGTTGTCCTGACGCTAACCCTCGTTGTCCTGACGCTAACCCTCGTTGTCCTGACGCTAACCCTCGTTGTCCTGACGCTAACCCTACTTGTCCTGACGCTAACCCTAGTTGTCCTGACGCTAACCCTAGTTGTCCTGACGCTAACCCTACTTGTCCTGACGCTAACCCTACTTGTCCTGACGCTAACCCTAGTTGTCCTGACGCTAACCCTAGTTGTCCTGACGCTAACCCTACTTGTCCTGACGCTAACCCTAGTTGTACTGACGCTAACCCTAGTTGTCCTGACGCTCACCCTAGTTATACTGACGCTAACCCTAGTTGTCCTGACGCTAACCCTAGTTGTCCTGATGCTAACCCTAGTTGTCCTGACGCTAACCCTAGTTGTCCTGACGCTAACCCAACTTGTCCTGACTCTAACCCTAGTTGTCCTGACGCTAACCCTAGTTGTCCTGACGCTAACCCTAGTTGTACTGACGCTAACCCTAGTTGTCCTGACGCTCACCCTAGTTATACTGACGCTAACCCTAGTTGTCCTGACGCTAACCCTAGTTGTCCTGACGCTAACCCTAGTTGTCCTGACGCTAACCCTAGTTGTCCTGACGCTAACCCAACTTGTCCTGACTCTAACCCTAGTTGTCCTGACGCTAACCCTAGTTGTCCTGACGCTAACCCTAGTTGTCCTGACGCTAACCCTAGTTGTCCTGACGCTAACCCTACTTGTCCTGACGCTAACCCTAGTTGTCCTGACGCTAACCCTAGTTGTCCTGACGCTAACCCTACTTGTCCTGACGCTAACCCTAGTTGTCCTGATGCTAACCCTAGTTGTCCTGACGCTAACCCTAGTTGTCCTGACGGTAAACCTAGTTGTCCTGACGCTAACCTTAGTTGTCCTGACGCTAACCCTACTTGTCCTGACGCTAACCCTACTTGTCCTGATGCTAACCCTAGTTGTCCTGATGCTAACCCTAGTTGCCCTGACGCTAACCCTACTTGTCCTGACGCTAACCCTAGTTGTTCTGACGCTAACCCTAGTTGTCCTGACGCTAACCCTAGTTGTCCTGACGCTAACCCTAGTTGTCCTGACGCTAACCCTACTTGTCCTGACGCTAACCCTAGTTGTTCTGACGCTAACCCTAGTTGTACTGACGCTAACCCTAGTTTTCCTGACGCTAACCCTAGTTGTCCTGACGCTAACCCTAGTTGTCCTGACGCTAACCCTACTTGTCCTGACGCTAACCCTAGTTGTCCTCACGCTAACCCTAGTTGTCCTGACGCTAACCCTAGTTGTCCTGACGCTAACCCTAGTTGTCCTGACGCTAACCCTAGTTGTCCTGACGCTAACCCTACTTGTCCTGACGCTAACCCTACTTGTCCTGACGCTAACCCTAGTTGTCCTCACGCTAACCCTAGTTGTCCTGACGCTAACCCTAGTTGTCCTGACGCTAACCCTACTTGTCCTGACGCTAACCCTACTTGTCCTGACGCTAACCCTAGTTGTCCTGACGCTAACCCTAGTTGTCCTGAGCTAACCCTAGTTGTCCTGACGCTAACCCTACTTGTCCTGACGCTAACCCTAGTTGTCCTCATGCTAACCCTAGTTGTCCTGACGCTAACCCTAGTTGTCCTGACGCTAACCCTACTTGTCCTGACGCCAACCCTAGTTGTTCTGACGCTAACCCTAGTTGTCCTGACGCTAACCCTAGTTGTCCTGACTCTAACCCTACTTGTCCTGACGCTAACCCTAGTTGTCCTGACGCTAACCCTAGTTGTCCTGACGCTAACCCTACTTGTCCTGACGCTAACCCTACTTGTCCTGACGCTAACCCTAGTTGTCCTCACGCTAAACCTAGTTGTCCTGACGCTAACCCTAGTTGTCCTGACGCTAACCCTACTTGTCCTGACGCTAACCCTACTTGTCCTGACGCTAACCCTAGTTGTCCTGACGCTAACCCTAGTTGTCCTGAGCTAACCCTAGTTGTCCTGACGCTAACCCTAGTTGTCCTGACGCTAACCCTAGTTGTCCTGACGCTAACCCTAGTTGTCCTGACGCTAACCCTAGTTGTCCTGACGCTAAACCTAGTTGTCCTGACGCTAACCCTAGTTGTCCTGACGCTAACCCTACTTGTCCTGACGCTAACCCTACTTGTCCTGATGCTAACCCTAGTTGTCCTGATGCTAACCCTAGTTGTCCTGACGCTAACCCTCGTTGTCCTGACGCTAACCCTCGTTGTCCTGACGCTAACCCTCGTTGTCCTGACGCTAACCCTACTTGTCCTGACGCTAACCCTAGTTGTCCTGACGCTAACCCTAGTTGTCCTGACGCTAACCCTACTTGTCCTGACGCTAACCCTAGTTGTACTGACGCTAACCCTAGTTGTCCTGACGCTCACCCTAGTTATACTGACGCTAACCCTAGTTGTCCTGACGCTAACCCTAGTTGTCCTGACGCTAACCCTAGTTGTCCTGACGCTAACCCTAGTTGTCCTGACGCTAACCCAACTTGTCCTGACTCTAACCCTAGTTGTCCTGACGCTAACCCTAGTTGTCCTGACGCTAACCCTAGTTGTCCTGACGCTAACCCTAGTTGTCCTGACGCTAACCCTACTTGTCCTGACGCTAACCCTAGTTGTCCTGACGCTAACCCTAGTTGTCCTGACGCTAACCCTACTTGTCCTGACGCTAACCCTAGTTGTCCTGATGCTAACCCTAGTTGTCCTGACGCTAACCCTAGTTGTCCTGACGGTAAACCTAGTTGTCCTGACGCTAACCTTAGTTGTCCTGACGCTAACCCTACTTGTCCTGATGCTAACCCTACTTGTCCTGACGCTAACCCTAGTTGTCCTGACGCTAACCCTAGTTGTCCTGACGCTAACCCTACTTGTCCTGACGCTAACCCTAGTTGTTCTGACGCTAACCCTAGTTGTCCTGACGCTCACCCTAGTTATACTGACGCTAACCCTAGTTGTCCTGACGCTAACCCTAGTTGTCCTGACGCTAACCCTAGTTGTCCTGACGCTAACCCTAGTTGTCCTGACGCTAACCCAACTTGTCCTGACTCTAACCCTAGTTGTCCTGACGCTAACCCTAGTTGTCCTGACGCTAACCCTAGTTGTCCTGACGCTAACCCTAGTTGTCCTGACGCTAACCCAACTTGTCCTGACTCTAACCCTAGTTGTCCTGACGCTAACCCTAGTTGTCCTGACGCTAACCCTAGTTGTCCTGACGCTAACCCTAGTTGTCCTGACGCTAACCCTACTTGTCCTGACGCTAACCCTAGTTGTCCTGACGCTAACCCTAGTTGTCCTGACGCTAACCCTACTTGTCCTGACGCTAACCCTAGTTGTCCTGACGCTAACCCTAGTTGTCCTGACGCTAACCCTACTTGTCCTGACGCTAACCCTAGTTGTCCTGATGCTAACCCTAGTTGTCCTGACGCTAACCCTAGTTGTCCTGACGGTAAACCTAGTTGTCCTGACGCTAACCTTAGTTGTCCTGACGCTAACCCTACTTGTCCTGACGCTAACCCTACTTGTCCTGATGCTAACCCTAGTTGTCCTGATGCTAACCCTAGTTGCCCTGACGCTAACCCTACTTGTCCTGACGCTAACCCTAGTTGTTCTGACGCTAACCCTAGTTGTCCTGACGCTAACCCTAGTTGTCCTGACGCTAACCCTAGTTGTCCTGACGCTAACCCTACTTGTCCTGACGCTAACCCTAGTTGTTCTGACGCTAACCCTAGTTGTACTGACGCTAACCCTAGTTTTCCTGACGCTAACCCTAGTTGTCCTGACGCTAACCCTAGTTGTCCTGACGCTAACCCTACTTGTCCTGACGCTAACCCTAGTTGTCCTCACGCTAACCCTAGTTGTCCTGACGCTAACCCTAGTTGTCCTGACGCTAACCCTAGTTGTCCTGACGCTAACCCTAGTTGTCCTGACGCTAACCCTACTTGTCCTGACGCTAACCCTACTTGTCCTGACGCTAACCCTAGTTGTCCTCACGCTAACCCTAGTTGTCCTGACGCTAACCCTAGTTGTCCTGACGCTAACCCTACTTGTCCTGACGCTAACCCTACTTGTCCTGACGCTAACCCTAGTTGTCCTGACGCTAACCCTAGTTGTCCTGAGCTAACCCTAGTTGTCCTGACGCTAACCCTACTTGTCCTGACGCTAACCCTAGTTGTCCTCATGCTAACCCTAGTTGTCCTGACGCTAACCCTAGTTGTCCTGACGCTAACCCTACTTGTCCTGACGCCAACCCTAGTTGTTCTGACGCTAACCCTAGTTGTCCTGACGCTAACC
Source organism: Phyllobates terribilis (assembly GCF_046119375.1). Taxonomy (NCBI): domain Eukaryota; kingdom Metazoa; phylum Chordata; class Amphibia; order Anura; family Dendrobatidae; genus Phyllobates; species Phyllobates terribilis. The sequence continues at coordinate 327,016 of NW_027363676.1, read as the reverse complement.
CTAGTTGTCCTGACTCTAACCCTACTTGTCCTGAGGCTAACCCTAGTTGTCCTGACGCTAACCCTAGTTGTCCTGACGCTAACCAACTTGTCCTGACGCTAACCCTACTTGTCCTGATGCTAACCCTAGTTGTCCTGATGCTAACCCTAGTTGTCCTGACGCTAACCCTACTTGTCCTGACGCTAACCCTAGTTGTCCTGACGCTAACCCTAGTTGTCCTGATGCTAACCCTACTTGTCCTGACGCTAACCCTACTTGTCCTGACGCTAACCCTAGTTGTCCTGATGCTAATCCTAGTTATCCTGACGCTAACCCTAGTTGTCCTGACGCTAACCCTAGTTGTCCTGACGCTATCCCTAGTTGTCCTGACGCTAACACTACTTGTCCTGACGCTAACCCTAGTTGTCCTGACGCTAACCCTAGTTGTCCTGACGCTAACCCTAGTTGTCCTGATGCTAACACTACTTGTCCTGACGCTAACCCTACTTGTCCTGACGCTAATCCTACTTGTCCTGAGGCTAACCCTACTTGTCCTGACGCTAACCCTAGTTGTCCTGACGCTAACCCTAGTTGTCCTGACGCTAATCCTACTTGTCCTGACGATAACCCTAGTTGTCCTGACGCTAACCCTAGTTGTCCTGACGCTAACCCTACTTGTCCTTACTCTAACCCTAGTTGTCCTGACGTAACCCTAGTTGTCCTGACGCTAACCCTAGTTGTCCTGATGCTAACCCTAGTTGTCCTGACGCTAACCCTACTTGTCCTGACGCTAACCCTACTTGTACTGATGCTAACCCTAGTTGTCCTGATGCTAACCCTACTTGTCCTGACGCTAACCCTACTTGTCCTGACGCTAACCCTAGTTGTTCTGACGCTAACCCTAGTTGTCCTGACGCTAACCCTAGTTGTCCTGACGCTAACCCTAGTTGTCCTGACGCTAACCCTAGTTGTCCTGACGCTAACCCTACTTGTCCTGACGCTAACCCTACTTGTCCTGACGCTAACCCTAGTTGTCCTGATGCTAACCCTAGTTGTCCTGACGCTAACCCTAGTTGTCCTGAAGCTAACCCTAGTTGTCCTGACGCTATCCCTAGTTGTCCTGACGCTAACACTACTTGTCCTGACGCTAACCCTAGTTGTCCTGACGCTAACCCTAGTTGTCCTGACGCTAACCCTAGTTGTCCTGATGCTAACACTACTTGTCCTGACGCTAACCCTACTTGTCCTGACGCTAATCCTACTTGTCCTGAGGCTAACCCTACTTGTCCTGACGCTAACCCTAGTTGTCCTGACGCTAACCCTAGTTGTCCTGACGCTAATCCTACTTGTCCTGACGATAACCCTAGTTGTCCTGACGCTAACCCTAGTTGTCCTGACGCTAACCCTACTTGTCCTTACTCTAACCCTAGTTGTCCTGACGCTAACCCTAGTTGTCCTGACGCTAACCCTAGTTGTCCTGATGCTAACCCTAGTTGTCCTGACGCTAACCCTACTTGTCCTGACGCTAACCCTACTTGTCCTGATGCTAACCCTAGTTGTCCTGATGCTAACCCTAGTTGTCCTGAAGCTAACCCTAGTTGTCCTGACGCTAACCCTACTTGTCCTGATGCTAACCCTACTTGTCCTGACGCTAACCCTAGTTGTCCTGACGCTAACCCTAGTTGTCCTGAGCTAACCCTAGTTGTCCTGACGCTAACCCTACTTGTCCTGACGCTAACCCTAGTTGTCCTGAGGCTAACCCTAGTTGTCCTGACGCTAACCCTACTTGTCCTGACGCCAACCCTAGTTGTTCTGACGCTAACCCTAGTTGTCCTGACGCTAACCCTAGTTGTCCTGACTCTAACCCTACTTGTCCTGAGGCTAACCCTAGTTGTCCTGACGCTAACCGTAGTTGTCCTGACGCTAACCAACTTGTCCTGACGCTAACCCTACTTGTCCTGATGCTAACCCTAGTTGTCCTGATGCTAACCCTAGTTGTCCTGACGCTAACCCTACTTGTCCTGACGCTAACCCTAGTTGTCCTGACGCTAACCCTAGTTGTCCTGATGCTAACCCTACTTGTCCTGACGCTAACCCTAGTTGTCCTGACGCTAACCCTAGTTGTCCTGATGCTAACCCTAGTTATCCTGACGCTAACCCTAGTTGTCCTGACGCTATCCCTAGTTGTCCTGACGCTAACACTACTTGTCCTGACGCTAACCCTAGTTGTCCTGACGCTAACCCTAGTTGTCCTGACGCTAACCCTAGTTGTCCTGATGCTAACACTACTTGTCCTGACGCTAACCCTACTTGTCCTGACGCTAATCCTACTTGTCCTGAGGCTAACCCTACTTGTCCTGACGCTAACCCTAGTTGTCCTGACGCTAACTCTAGTTGTCCTGACGCTAACCCTAGTTGTCCTGACGCTAACCCTAGTTGTCCTGACGCTAATCCTACTTGTCCTGACGATAACCCTAGTTGTCCTGACGCTAACCCTAGTTGTCCTGACGCTAACCCTACTTGTCCTTACTCTAACCCTAGTTGTCCTGACGCTAACCCTAGTTGTCCTGACGCTAACCCTAGTTGTCCTGACGCTAACCCTAGTTGTCCTGACGCTAACCCAACTTGTCCTGACTCTAACCCTAGTTGTCCTGACGCTAACCCTAGTTGTCCTGACGCTAACCCTAGTTGTCCTGACGCTAACCCTAGTTGTCCTGACGCTAACCCTACTTGTCCTGATGCTAACCCTAGTTGTCCTGACGCTAACCCTAGTTGTCCTGACGCTAACCCTACTTGTCCTGACGCTAACCCTAGTTGTCCTGATGCTAACCCTAGTTGTCCTGACGCTAACCCTAGTTGTCCTGACGCTAACCCTAGTTGTCCTGACGCTAACCCTACTTGTCCTGACGCTAACCCTAGTTGTTCTGACGCTAACCCTAGTTGTCCTGACGCTAACCCTAGTTGTCCTGACGCTAACCCTAGTTGTCCTGACGCTAACCCTACTTGTCCTGACGCTAACCCTAGTTGTCCTCACGCTAACCCTAGTTGTCCTGACGCTAACCCTAGTTGTCCTGACGCTAACCCTAGTTGTCCTGACGCTAACCCTACTTGTCCTGACGGTAACCCTACTTGTCCTGACGCTAACCCTAGTTGTCCTCACGCTAACCCTAGTTGTCCTGACGCTAACCCTAGTTGTCCTGACGCTAACCCTACTTGTCCTGACGCTAACCCTACTTGTCCTGATGCTAACCCTAGTTGTCCTGACGCTAACCCTAGTTGTCCTGACGCTAACCCTACTTGTCCTGACGCTAACCCTAGTTGTCCTGATGCTAACCCTAGTTGTCCTGACGCTAACCCTAGTTGTCCTGACGCTAAACCTAGTTGTCCTGACGCTAACCCTAGTTGTCCTGACGCTAACCCTACTTGTCCTGACGCTAACCCTACTTGTCCTGATGCTAACCCTAGTTGTCCTGATGCTAACCCTAGTTGTCCTGACGCTAACCCTACTTGTCCTGACGCTAACCCTAGTTGTTCTGACGCTAACCCTAGTTGTCCTGACGCTAACCCTAGTTGTCCTGACGCTAACCCTAGTTGTCCTGACGCTAACCCTACTTGTCCTGACGCTAACCCTAGTTGTTCTGACGCTAACCCTAGTAGTCCTGACGCTAACCCTAGTTGTCCTGACGCTAACCCTAGTTGTCCTGACGCTAACCCTAGTTGTCCTGACGCTAACCCTACTTGTCCTGACGCTAACCCTAGTTGTCCTCACGCTAACCCTAGTTGTCCTGACGCTAACCCTAGTTGTCCTGACGCTAACCCTAGTTGTCCTGACGCTAACCCTAGTTGTCCTGACGCTAACCCTACTTGTCCTGACGCTAACCCTACTTGTCCTGAGGCTAACCCTAGTTGTCCTCACGCTAACCCTAGTTGTCCTGACGCTAACCCTAGTTGTCCTGACGCTAACCCTAGTTGTCCTGAGCTAACCCTAGTTGTCCTGACGCTAACCCTACTTGTCCTGACGCTAACCCTAGTTGTCCTCATGCTAACCCTAGTTGTCCTGACGCTAACCCTAGTTGTCCTGACGCTAACCCTACTTGTCCTGACGCCAACCCTAGTTGTTCTGACGCTAACCCTAGTTGTCCTGACGCTAACCCTAGTTGTCCTGACTCTAACCCTACTTGTCCTGAGGCTAACCCTAGTTGTCCTGACGCTAACCCTAGTTGTCCTGACGCTAACCAACTTGTCCTGACGCTAACCCTACTTGTCCTGATGCTAACCCTAGTTGTCCTGACGCTAACCCTAGTTGTCCTGACGCTAACCAACTTGTCCTGACGCTAACCCTACTTGTCCTGATGCTAACACTAGTTGTCCTGATGCTAACCCTAGTTGTCCTGACGCTAACCCTACTTGTCCTGACGCTAACCCTAGTTGTCCTGACGCTAACCCTAGTTGTCCTGATGCTAACCCTACTTGTCCTGACGCTAACCCTAGTTGTCCTGACGCTAACCCTAGTTGTCCTGATGCTAACCCTAGTTATCCTGACGCTAACCCTAGTTGTCCTGACGCTAACCCTAGTTGTCCTGACGCTATCCCTAGTTGTCCTGACGCTAACACTACTTGTCCTGACGCTAACCCTAGTTGTCCTGACGCTAACCCTAGTTGTCCTGACGCTAACCCTAGTTGTCCTGATGCTAACACTACTTGTCCTGACGCTAACCCTACTTGTCCTGACGCTAATCCTACTTGTCCTGAGGCTAACCCTACTTGTCCTGACGCTAACCCTAGTTGTCCTGACGCTAACCCTAGTTGTCCTGACGCTAATCCTACTTGTCCTGACGATAACCCTAGTTGTCCTGACGCTAACCCTAGTTGTCCTGACGCTAACCCTACTTGTCCTTACTCTAACCCTAGTTGTCCTGACGCTAACCCTAGTTGTCCTGACGCTAACCCTAGTTGTCCTGATGCTAACCCTAGTTGTCCTGACGCTAACCCTACTTGTCCTGACGCTAACCCTACTTGTCCTGATGCTAACCCTAGTTGTCCTGATGCTAACCCTACTTGTCCTGACGCTAACCCTACTTGTCCTGACGCTAACCCTAGTTGTTCTGACGCTAACCCTAGTTGTCCTGACGCTAACCCTAGTTGTCCTGACGCTAACCCTAGTTGTCCTGACGCTAACCCTAGTTGTCCTGACGCTAACCCTACTTGTCCTGACGCTAACCCTACTTGTCCTGACGCTAACCCTAGTTGTCCTGACGCTAACCCTAGTTGTCCTGACGCTAACCCTAGTTGTCCTGAAGCTAACCCTAGTTGTCCTGACGCTATCCCTAGTTGTCCTGACGCTAACACTACTTGTCCTGACGCTAACCCTACTTGTCCTGATGCTAACCCTAGTTGTCCTGATGCTAACCCTAGTTGTCCTGACGCTAACCCTACTTGTCCTGACGCTAACCCTAGTTGTCCTGACGCTAACCCAAGTTGTCCTGATGCTAACCCTACTTGTCCTGACGCTAACCCTAGTTGTCCTGACGCTAACCCTAGTTGTCCTGATGCTAACCCTAGTTAACCTGACGCTAACCCTAGTTGTCCTGACGCTAACCCTAGTTGTCCTGACGCTATCCCTAGTTGTCCTGACGCTAACACTATTTGTCCTGACGCTAACCCTAGTTGTCCTGACGCTAATCCTACTTTTCCTGAGGCTAACCCTACTTGTCCTGACGCTAACCCTAGTTGTCCTGACGCTAACCCTAGTTGTCCTGACGCTAATCCTACTTGTCCTGACGATAACCCTAGTTGTCCTGACGCTAACCCTAGTTGTCCTGACGCTAACCCTACTTGTCCTTACTCTAACCCTAGTTGTCCTGACGCTAACCCTAGTTGTCCTGACGCTAACCCTAGTTGTCCTGATGCTAACCCTAGTTGTCCTGACGCTAACCCTACTTGTCCTGACGCTAACCCTACTTGTCCTGATGCTAACCCTAGTTGTCCTGATGCTAACCCTACTTGTCCTGACGCTAACCCTACTTGTCCTGACGCTAACCCTAGTTGTTCTGACGCTAACCCTAGTTGTCCTGACGCTAACCCTAGTTGTCCTGACGCTAACCCTAGTTGTCCTGACGCTAACCCTAGTTGTCCTGACGCTAACCCTACTTGTCCTGACGCTAACCCTACTTGTCCTGACGCTAACCCTAGTTGTCCTGACGCTAACCCTAGTTGTCCTGACGCTAACCCTAGTTGTCCTGAAGCTAACCCTAGTTGTCCTGACGCTATCCCTAGTTGTCCTGACGCTAACACTACTTGTCCTGACGCTAACCCTACTTGTCCTGATGCTAACCCTAGTTGTCCTGATGCTAACCCTAGTTGTCCTGACGCTAACCCTACTTGTCCTGACGCTAACCCTAGTTGTCCTGACGCTAACCCTAGTTGTCCTGATGCTAACCCTACTTGTCCTGACGCTAACCCTAGTTGTCCTGACGCTAACCCTAGTTGTCCTGATGCTAACCCTAGTTATCCTGACGCTAACCCTAGTTGTCCTGACGCTAACCCTAGTTGTCCTGACGCTATCCCTAGTTGTCCTGACGCTAACACTACTTGTCCTGACGCTAACCCTAGTTGTCCTGACGCTAATCCTACTTTTCCTGAGGCTAACCCTACTTGTCCTGACGCTAACCCTAGTTGTCCTGACGCTAACCCTAGTTGTCCTGACGCTAATCCTACTTGTCCTGACGATAACCCTATTTGATCTGACGCTAACCCTAGTTGTCCTGACGCTAACCCTACTTGTCCTTACTCTAACCCTAGTTGTCCTGACGCTAACCCTAGTTGTCCTGACGCTAACCCTAGTTGTCCTGATGCTAACCCTAGTTGTCCTGACGCTAACCCTACTTGTCCTGACGCTAACCCTACTTGTCCTGATGCTAACCCTAGTTGTCCTGATGCTAACCCTACTTGTCCTGACGCTAACCCTACTTGTCCTGACGCTAACCCTAGTTGTTCTGACGCTAACCCTAGTTGTCCTGACGCTAACCCTAGTTGTCCTGACGCTAACCCTAGTTGTCCTGACGCTAACCCTAGTTGTCCTGACGCTAACCCTACTTGTCCTGACGCTAACCCTACTTGTCCTGACGCTAACCCTAGTTGTCCTGACGCTAACCCTAGTTGTCCTGACGCTAACCCTAGTTGTCCTGAAGCTAACCCTAGTTGTCGTGACGCTATCCCTAGTTGTCCTGACGCTAACACTACTTGTCCTGACGCTAACCCTAGTTGTCCTGACGCTAACCCTAGTTGTCCTGACGCTAACCCTAGTTGTCCTGATGCTAACACTACTTGTCCTGACGCTAACCCTACTTGTCCTGACGCTAATCCTACTTGTCCTGAGGCTAACCCTACTTGTCCTGACGCTAACCCTAGTTGTCCTGACGCTAACCCTAGTTGTCCTGACGCTAATCCTACTTGTCCTGACGATAACCCTAGTTGTCCTGACGCTAACCCTAGTTGTCCTGACGCTAACCCTACTTGTCCTTACTCTAACCCTAGTTGTCCTGACGCTAACCCTAGTTGTCCTGACGCTAACCCTAGTTGTCCTGATGCTAACCCTAGTTGTCCTGACGCTAACCCTACTTGTCCTGACGCTAACCCTACTTGTCCTGATGCTAACCCTAGTTGTCCTGATGCTAACCCTAGTTGTCCTGACGCTAACCCTACTTGTCCTGACGCTAACCCTAGTTGTTCTGACGCTAACCCTAGTTGTCCTGACGCTAACCCTACTTGTCCTGACGCTAACCCTAGTTGTCCTGACGCTAACCCTAGTTGTCCTGATGCTAACCCTAGTTAACCTGACGCTAACCCTAGTTGTCCTGACGCTAACCCTAGTTGTCCTGACGCTATCCCTAGTTGTCCTGACGCTAACACTATTTGTCCTGACGCTAACCCTAGTTGTCCTGACGCTAATCCTACTTTTCCTGAGGCTAACCCTACTTGTCCTGACGCTAACCCTAGTTGTCCTGACGCTAACCCTAGTTGTCCTGACGCTAATCCTACTTGTCCTGACGATAACCCTAGTTGTCCTGACGCTAACCCTAGTTGTCCTGACGCTAACCCTACTTGTCCTTACTCTAACCCTAGTTGTCCTGACGCTAACCCTAGTTGTCCTGACGCTAACCCTAGTTGTCCTGATGCTAACCCTAGTTGTCCTGACGCTAACCCTACTTGTCCTGACGCTAACCCTACTTGTCCTGATGCTAACCCTAGTTGTCCTGATGCTAACCCTACTTGTCCTGACGCTAACCCTACTTGTCCTGACGCTAACCCTAGTTGTTCTGACGCTAACCCTAGTTGTCCTGACGCTAACCCTAGTTGTCCTGACGCTAACCCTAGTTGTCCTGACGCTAACCCTAGTTGTCCTGACGCTAACCCTACTTGTCCTGACGCTAACCCTACTTGTCCTGACGCTAACCCTAGTTGTCCTGACGCTAACCCTAGTTGTCCTGACGCTAACCCTAGTTGTCCTGAAGCTAACCCTAGTTGTCCTGACGCTATCCCTAGTTGTCCTGACGCTAACACTACTTGTCCTGACGCTAACCCTACTTGTCCTGATGCTAACCCTAGTTGTCCTGATGCTAACCCTAGTTGTCCTGACGCTAACCCTACTTGTCCTGACGCTAACCCTAGTTGTCCTGACGCTAACCCTAGTTGTCCTGATGCTAACCCTACTTGTCCTGACGCTAACCCTAGTTGTCCTGACGCTAACCCTAGTTGTCCTGATGCTAACCCTAGTTATCCTGACGCTAACCCTAGTTGTCCTGACGCTAACCCTAGTTGTCCTGACGCTATCCCTAGTTGTCCTGACGCTAACACTACTTGTCCTGACGCTAACCCTAGTTGTCCTGACGCTAATCCTACTTTTCCTGAGGCTAACCCTACTTGTCCTGACGCTAACCCTAGTTGTCCTGACGCTAACCCTAGTTGTCCTGACGCTAATCCTACTTGTCCTGACGATAACCCTATTTGATCTGACGCTAACCCTAGTTGTCCTGACGCTAACCCTACTTGTCCTTACTCTAACCCTAGTTGTCCTGACGCTAACCCTAGTTGTCCTGACGCTAACCCTAGTTGTCCTGATGCTAACCCTAGTTGTCCTGACGCTAACCCTACTTGTCCTGACGCTAACCCTACTTGTCCTGATGCTAACCCTAGTTGTCCTGATGCTAACCCTACTTGTCCTGACGCTAACCCTACTTGTCCTGACGCTAACCCTAGTTGTTCTGACGCTAACCCTAGTTGTCCTGACGCTAACCCTAGTTGTCCTGACGCTAACCCTAGTTGTCCTGACGCTAACCCTAGTTGTCCTGACGCTAACCCTACTTGTCCTGACGCTAACCCTACTTGTCCTGACGCTAACCCTAGTTGTCCTGACGCTAACCCTAGTTGTCCTGACGCTAACCCTAGTTGTCCTGAAGCTAACCCTAGTTGTCGTGACGCTATCCCTAGTTGTCCTGACGCTAACACTACTTGTCCTGACGCTAACCCTAGTTGTCCTGACGCTAACCCTAGTTGTCCTGACGCTAACCCTAGTTGTCCTGATGCTAACACTACTTGTCCTGACGCTAACCCTACTTGTCCTGACGCTAATCCTACTTGTCCTGAGGCTAACCCTACTTGTCCTGACGCTAACCCTAGTTGTCCTGACGCTAACCCTAGTTGTCCTGACGCTAATCCTACTTGTCCTGACGATAACCCTAGTTGTCCTGACGCTAACCCTAGTTGTCCTGACGCTAACCCTACTTGTCCTTACTCTAACCCTAGTTGTCCTGACGCTAACCCTAGTTGTCCTGACGCTAACCCTAGTTGTCCTGATGCTAACCCTAGTTGTCCTGACGCTAACCCTACTTGTCCTGACGCTAACCCTACTTGTCCTGATGCTAACCCTAGTTGTCCTGATGCTAACCCTAGTTGTCCTGACGCTAACCCTACTTGTCCTGACGCTAACCCTAGTTGTTCTGACGCTAACCCTAGTTGTCCTGACGCTAACCCTACTTGTCCTGACGCTAACCCTAGTTGTCCTGACGCTAACCCTAGTTGTCCTGATGCTAACCCTAGTTATCCTGACGCTAACCCTAGTTGTCCTGACGCTAACCCTAGTTGTCCTGACGCTATCCCTAGTTGTCCTGACGCTAACACTACTTGTCCTGACGCTAACCCTAGTTGTCCTGACGCTAATCCTACTTTTCCTGAGGCTAACCCTACTTGTCCTGACGCTAACCCTAGTTGTCCTGACGCTAACCCTAGTTGTCCTGACGCTAATCCTACTTGTCCTGACGATAACCCTAGTTGTCCTGACGCTAACCCTAGTTGTCCTGACGCTAACCCTACTTGTCCTTACTCTAACCCTAGTTGTCCTGACGCTAACCCTAGTTGTCCTGACGCTAACCCTAGTTGTCCTGATGCTAACCCTAGTTGTCCTGACGCTAACCCTACTTGTCCTGACGCTAACCCTACTTGTCCTGATGCTAACCCTAGTTGTCCTGATGCTAACCCTACTTGTCCTGACGCTAACCCTACTTGTCCTGACGCTAACCCTAGTTGTTCTGACGCTAACCCTAGTTGTCCTGACGCTAACCCTAGTTGTCCTGACGCTAACCCTAGTTGTCCTGACGCTAACCCTAGTTGTCCTGACGCTAACCCTACTTGTCCTGACGCTAACCCTACTTGTCCTGACGCTAACCCTAGTTGTCCTGACGCTAACCCTAGTTGTCCTGACGCTAACCCTAGTTGTCCTGAAGCTAACCCTAGTTGTCGTGACGCTATCCCTAGTTGTCCTGACGCTAACACTACTTGTCCTGACGCTAACCCTAGTTGTCCTGACGCTAACCCTAGTTGTCCTGACGCTAACCCTAGTTGTCCTGATGCTAACACTACTTGTCCTGACGCTAACCCTACTTGTCCTGACGCTAATCCTACTTGTCCTGAGGCTAACCCTACTTGTCCTGACGCTAACCCTAGTTGTCCTGACGCTAACCCTAGTTGTCCTGACGCTAATCCTACTTGTCCTGACGATAACCCTAGTTGTCCTGACGCTAACCCTAGTTGTCCTGACGCTAACCCTACTTGTCCTTACTCTAACCCTAGTTGTCCTGACGCTAACCCTAGTTGTCCTGACGCTAACCCTAGTTGTCCTGATGCTAACCCTAGTTGTCCTGACGCTAACCCTACTTGTCCTGACGCTAACCCTACTTGTCCTGATGCTAACCCTAGTTGTCCTGATGCTAACCCTAGTTGTCCTGACGCTAACCCTACTTGTCCTGACGCTAACCCTAGTTGTTCTGACGCTAACCCTAGTTGTCCTGACGCTAACCCTACTTGTCCTGACGCTAACCCTAGTTGTCCTGACGCTAACCCTAGTTGTCCTGATGCTAACCCTAGTTATCCTGACGCTAACCCTAGTTGTCCTGACGCTAACCCTAGTTGTCCTGACGCTATCCCTAGTTGTCCTGACGCTAACACTACTTGTCCTGACGCTAACCCTAGTTGTCCTGACGCTAATCCTACTTTTCCTGAGGCTAACCCTACTTGTCCTGACGCTAACCCTAGTTGTCCTGACGCTAACCCTAGTTGTCCTGACGCTAATCCTACTTGTCCTGACGATAACCCTAGTTGTCCTGACGCTAACCCTAGTTGTCCTGACGCTAACCCTACTTGTCCTTACTCTAACCCTAGTTGTCCTGACGCTAACCCTAGTTGTCCTGACGCTAACCCTAGTTGTCCTGATGCTAACCCTAGTTGTCCTGACGCTAACCCTACTTGTCCTGACGCTAACCCTACTTGTCCTGATGCTAACCCTAGTTGTCCTGATGCTAACCCTACTTGTCCTGACGCTAACCCTACTTGTCCTGACGCTAACCCTAGTTGTTCTGACGCTAACCCTAGTTGTCCTGACGCTAACCCTAGTTGTCCTGACGCTAACCCTAGTTGTCCTGACGCTAACCCTAGTTGTCCTGACGCTAACCCTACTTGTCCTGACGCTAACCCTACTTGTCCTGACGCTAACCCTAGTTGTCCTGACGCTAACCCTAGTTGTCCTGACTCTAACCCTAGTTGTCCTGAAGCTAACCCTAGTTGTCCTGACGCTATCCCTAGTTGTCCTGACGCTAACACTACTTGTCCTGACGCTAACCCTACTTGTCCTGATGCTAACCCTAGTTGTCCTGATGCTAACCCTAGTTGTCCTGACGCTAACCCTACTTGTCCTGACGCTAACCCTAGTTGTCCTGACGCTAACCCTAGTTGTCCTGATGCTAACCCTACTTGTCCTGACGCTATCCCTAGTTGTCCTGACGCTAACCCTAGTTGTCCTGATGCTAACCCTAGTTATCCTGACGCTAACCCTAGTTGTCCTGACGCTAACCCTAGTTGTCCTGACGCTATCCCTAGTTGTCCTGACGCTAACACTACTTGTCCTGACGCTAACCCTAGTTGTCCTGACGCTAATCCTACTTTTCCTGAGGCTAACCCTACTTGTCCTGACGCTAACCCTAGTTGTCCTGACGCTAACCCTAGTTGTCCTGACGCTAATCCTACTTGTCCTGACGATAACCCTAGTTGTCCTGACGCTAACCCTAGTTGTCCTGACGCTAACCCTACTTGTCCTTACTCTAACCCTAGTTGTCCTGACGCTAACCCTAGTTGTCCTGACGCTAACCCTAGTTGTCCTGATGCTAACCCTAGTTGTCCTGACGCTAACCCTACTTGTCCTGACGCTAACCCTACTTGTCCTGATGCTAACCCTAGTTGTCCTGATGCTAACCCTACTTGTCCTGACGCTAACCCTACTTGTCCTGACGCTAACCCTAGTTGTTCTGACGCTAACCCTAGTTGTCCTGACGCTAACCCTAGTTGTCCTGACGCTAACCCTAGTTGTCCTGACGCTAACCCTAGTTGTCCTGACGCTAACCCTACTTGTCCTGACGCTAACCCTACTTGTCCTGACGCTAACCCTAGTTGTCCTGACGCTAACCCTAGTTGTCCTGACGCTAACCCTAGTTGTCCTGAAGCTAACCCTAGTTGTCCTGACGCTATCCCTAGTTGTCCTGACGCTAACACTACTTGTCCTGACGCTAACCCTAGTTGTCCTGACGCTAACCCTAGTTGTACTGACGCTAACCCTAGTTGTCCTGATGCTAACACTACTTGTCCTGACGCTAACCCTACTTGTCCTGACGCTAATCCTACTTGTCCTGAGGCTAACCCTACTTGTCCTGACGCTAACCCTAGTTGTCCTGACGCTAACCCTAGTTGTCCTGACGCTAATCCTACTTGTCCTGACGATAACCCTAGTTGTCCTGACGCTAACCCTAGTTGTCCTGACGCTAACCCTACTTGTCCTTACTCTAACCCTAGTTGTCCTGACGCTAACCCTAGTTGTCCTGACGCTAACCCTAGTTGTCCTGATGCTAACCCTAGTTGTCCTGACGCTAACCCTACTTGTCCTGACGCTAACCCTACTTGTCCTGATGCTAACCCTAGTTGTCCTGATGCTAACCCTAGTTGTCCTGACGCTAACCCTACTTGTCCTGACGCTAACCCTAGTTGTTCTGACGCTAACCCTAGTTGTCCTGACGCTAACCCTAGTTGTCCTGACGCTAACCCTACTTGTCCTGACGCTAACCCTACTTGTCCTGACGCTAACCCTAGTTGTCCTGACGCTAACCCTAGTTGTCCTGACGCTAACCCTAGTTGTCCTGACGCTAACCCTAGTTGTCCTGACGCTAACCCTACTTGTCCTGATGCTAACCCTACTTGTCCTGACGCTAACCCTAGTTGTCCTGACGCTAACCCTAGTTGTCCTGAGCTAACCCTAGTTGTCCTGACGCTAACCCTACTTGTCCTGACGCTAACCCTAGTTGTCCTGAGGCTAACCCTAGTTGTCCTGACGCTAACCCTACTTGTCCTGACGCCAACCCTAGTTGTTCTGACGCTAACCCTAGTTGTCCTGACGCTAACCCTAGTTGTCCTGACTCTAACCCTACTTGTCCTGAGGCTAACCCTAGTTGTCCTGACGCTAACCGTAGTTGTCCTGACGCTAACCAACTTGTCCTGACGCTAACCCTACTTGTCCTGATGCTAACCCTAGTTGTCCTGATGCTAACCCTAGTTGTCCTGACGCTAACCCTACTTGTCCTGACGCTAACCCTAGTTGTCCTGACGCTAACCCTAGTTGTCCTGATGCTAACCCTACTTGTCCTGACGCTAACCCTAGTTGTCCTGACGCTAACCCTAGTTGTCCTGATGCTAACCCTAGTTATCCTGACGCTAACCCTAGTTGTCCTGACGCTATCCCTAGTTGTCCTGACGCTAACACTACTTGTCCTGACGCTAACCCTAGTTGTCCTGACGCTAACCCTAGTTGTCCTGACGCTAACCCTAGTTGTCCTGATGCTAACACTACTTGTCCTGACGCTAACCCTACTTGTCCTGACGCTAATCCTACTTGTCCTGAGGCTCACCCTACTTGTCCTGACGCTAACCCTAGTTGTCCTGACGCTAACCCTAGTTGTCCTGACGCTAACCCTAGTTGTCCTGACGCTAACCCTAGTTGTCCTGACGCTAATCCTACTTGTCCTGACGATAACCCTAGTTGTCCTGACGCTAACCCTAGTTGTCCTGACGCTAACCCTACTTCTCCTTACTCTAACCCTAGTTGTCCTGACGCTAACCCTAGTTGTCCTGACGCTAACCCTAGTTGTCCTGATGCTAACCCTAGTTGTCCTGACGCTAACCCTACTTGTCCTGACGCTAACCCTACTTGTCCTGATGCTAACCCTAGTTGTCCTGATGCTAACCCTAGTTGTCCTGACGCTAACCCTACTTGTCCTGAGGCTAACCCTAGTTGTCCTGATGCTAACCCTAGTTTGTCCTGACGCTAACCCTACTTGTCCTGACGCTAACCCTAGTTGTCCTGACGCTAACCCTAGTTGTCCTGACGCTAACCCTAGTTGTCCTGAAGCTAACCCTAGTTGTCCTGACGCTAACCCTACTTGTCCTGATGCTAACCCTACTTGTCCTGACGCTAACCCTAGTTGTTCTGACGCTAACCCTACTTGTCCTGACGCTAACCCTACTTGTCCTGACGCTAACCCTAGTTGTCCTGACGCTAACCCTAGTTGTCCTGACGCTAACCCTAGTTGTCCTGACGCTAACCCTAGTTGTCCTGAAGCTAACCCTAGTTGTCCTGACGCTAACCCTACTTGTCCTGATGCTAACCCTACTTGTCCTGACGCTAACCCTAGTTGTTCTGACGCTAACCCTACTTGTCCTGACGCTAACCCTAGTTGTCCTGACGCTAACCCTACTTGTCCTGACGCTAACCCTACTTGTCCTGACGCTAACCCTAGTTGTCCTGACGCTAACCCTAGTTGTCCTGAGCTAACCCTAGTTGTCCTGACGCTAACCCTACTTGTCCTGACGCTAACCCTAGTTGTCCTGAGGCTAACCCTAGTTGTCCTGACGCTAACCCTACTTGTCCTGACGCCAACCCTAGTTGTTCTGACGCTAACCCTAGTTGTCCTGACGATAACCCTAGTTGTCCTGACTCTAACCCTACTTGTCCTGAGGCTAACCCTAGTTGTCCTGACGCTAACCCTAGTTGTCCTGACGCTAACCAACTTGTCCTGACGCTAACCCTACTTGTCCTGATGCTAACCCTAGTTGTCCTGATGCTAACCCTAGTTGTCCTGACGCTAACCCTACTTGTCCTGACGCTAACCCTAGTTGTCCTGACGCTAACCCTAGTTGTCCTGATGCTAACCCTACTTGTCCTGACGCTAACCCTAGTTGTCCTGACGCTAACCCTAGTTGTCCTGATGCTAACCCTAGTTATCCTGACGCTAACCCTAGTTGTCCTGACGCTAACCCTAGTTGTCCTGATGCTATCCCTAGTTGTCCTGACGCTAACACTACTTGTCCTGACGCTAACCCTAGTTGTCCTGACGCTAACCCTAGTTGTCCTGACGCTAACCCTAGTTGTCCTGATGCTAACACTACTTGTCCTGACGCTAACCCTACTTGTCCTGACGCTAATCCTACTTGTCCTGAGGCTAACCCTACTTGTCCTGACGCTAACCCTAGTTGTCCTGACGCTAACCCAAGTTGTCCTGACGCTAATCCTACTTGTCCTGACGATAACCCTAGTTGTCCTGACGCTAACCCTAGTTGTCCTTACTCTAACCCTAGTTGTCCTGACGCTAACCCTAGTTGTCCTGACGCTAACCCTAGTTGTCCTGATGCTAACCCTAGTTGTCCTGACGCTAACCCTACTTGTCCTGACGCTAACCCTACTTGTCCTGATGCTAACCCTAGTTGTCCTGATGCTAACCCTAGTTGTCCTGACGCTAACCCTACTTGTCCTGACGCTAACCCTACTTGTCCTGATGCTAACCCTAGTTGTCCTGATGCTAACCCTACTTGTCCTGACGCTAACCCTACTTGTCCTGACGCTAACCCTAGTTGTTCTGACGCTAACCCTAGTTGTCCTGACGCTAACCCTAGTTGTCCTGACGCTAACCCTAGTTGTCCTGACGCTAACCCTAGTTGTCCTGACGCTAACCCTACTTGTCCTGACGCTAACCCTACTTGTCCTGACGCTAACCCTAGTTGTCCTGACGCTAACCCTAGTTGTCCTGACGCTAACCCTAGTTGTCCTGAAGCTAACCCTAGTTGTCCTGACGCTATCCCTAGTTGTCCTGACGCTAACACTACTTGTCCTGACGCTAACCCTACTTGTCCTGATGCTAACCCTAGTTGTCCTGATGCTAACCCTAGTTGTCCTGACGCTAACCCTACTTGTCCTGACGCTAACCCTAGTTGTCCTGACGCTAACCCTAGTTGTCCTGATGCTAACCCTACTTGTCCTGACGCTAACCCTAGTTGTCCTGACGCTAACCCTAGTTGTCCTGATGCTAACCCTAGTTATCCTGACGCTAACCCTAGTTGTCCTGACGCTAACCCTAGTTGTCCTGACGCTATCCCTAGTTGTCCTGACGCTAACACTACTTGTCCTGACGCTAACCCTAGTTGTCCTGACGCTAATCCTACTTTTCCTGAGGCTAACCCTACTTGTCCTGACGCTAACCCTAGTTGTCCTGACGCTAACCCTAGTTGTCCTGACGCTAATCCTACTTGTCCTGACGATAACCCTATTTGTCCTGACGCTAACCCTAGTTGTCCTGACGCTAACCCTACTTGTCCTTACTCTAACCCTAGTTGTCCTGACGCTAACCCTAGTTGTCCTGACGCTAACCCTAGTTGTCCTGATGCTAACCCTAGTTGTCCTGACGCTAACCCTACTTGTCCTGACGCTAACCCTACTTGTCCTGATGCTAACCCTAGTTGTCCTGATGCTAACCCTACTTGTCCTGACGCTAACCCTACTTGTCCTGACGCTAACCCTAGTTGTTCTGACGCTAACCCTAGTTGTCCTGACGCTAACCCTAGTTGTCCTGACGCTAACCCTAGTTGTCCTGACGCTAACCCTAGTTGTCCTGACGCTAACCCTACTTGTCCTGACGCTAACCCTACTTGTCCTGACGCTAACCCTAGTTGTCCTGACGCTAACCCTAGTTGTCCTGACGCTAACCCTAGTTGTCCTGAAGCTAACCCTAGTTGTCGTGACGCTATCCCTAGTTGTCCTGACGCTAACACTACTTGTCCTGACGCTAACCCTAGTTGTCCTGACGCTAACCCTAGTTGTCCTGATGCTAACCCTAGTTATCCTGACGCTAACCCTAGTTGTCCTGACGCTAACCCTAGTTGTCCTGATGCTATCCCTAGTTGTCCTGACGCTAACACTACTTGTCCTGACGCTAACCCTAGTTGTCCTGACGCTAATCCTACTTTTCCTGAGGCTAACCCTACTTGTCCTGACGCTAACCCTAGTTGTCCTGACGCTAACCCTAGTTGTCCTGACGCTAATCCTACTTGTCCTGACGATAACCCTATTTGTCCTGACGCTAACCCTAGTTGTCCTGACGCTAACCCTACTTGTCCTTACTCTAACCCTAGTTGTCCTGACGCTAACCCTAGTTGTCCTGACGCTAACCCTAGTTGTCCTGATGCTAACCCTAGTTGTCCTGACGCTAACCCTACTTGTCCTGACGCTAACCCTACTTGTCCTGATGCTAACCCTAGTTGTCCTGATGCTAACCCTACTTGTCCTGACGCTAACCCTACTTGTCCTGACGCTAACCCTAGTTGTTCTGACGCTAACCCTAGTTGTCCTGAGCTAACCCTAGTTGTCCTGACGCTAACCCTACTTGTCCTGACGCTAACCCTAGTTGTCCTGAGGCTAACCCTAGTTGTCCTGACGCTAACCCTACTTGTCCTGACGCCAACCCTAGTTGTTCTGACGCTAACCCTAGTTGTCCTGACGCTAACCCTAGTTGTCCTGACTCTAACCCTACTTGTCCTGAGGCTAACCCTAGTTGTCCTGACGCTAACCGTAGTTGTCCTGACGCTAACCAACTTGTCCTGACGCTAACCCTACTTGTCCTGATGCTAACCCTAGTTGTCCTGATGCTAACCCTAGTTGTCCTGACGCTAACCCTACTTGTCCTGACGCTAACCCTAGTTGTCCTGACGCTAACCCTAGTTGTCCTGATGCTAACCCTACTTGTCCTGACGCTAACCCTAGTTGTCCTGACGCTAACCCTAGTTGTCCTGATGCTAACCCTAGTTATCCTGACGCTAACCCTAGTTGTCCTGACGCTATCCCTAGTTGTCCTGACGCTAACACTACTTGTCCTGACGCTAACCCTAGTTGTCCTGACGCTAACCCTAGTTGTCCTGACGCTAACCCTAGTTGTCCTGATGCTAACACTACTTGTCCTGACGCTAACCCTACTTGTCCTGACGCTAATCCTACTTGTCCTGAGGCTCACCCTACTTGTCCTGACGCTAACCCTAGTTGTCCTGACGCTAACCCTAGTTGTCCTGACGCTAACCCTAGTTGTCCTGACGCTAACCCTAGTTGTCCTGACGCTAATCCTACTTGTCCTGACGATAACCCTAGTTGTCCTGACGCTAACCCTAGTTGTCCTGACGCTAACCCTACTTCTCCTTACTCTAACCCTAGTTGTCCTGACGCTAACCCTAGTTGTCCTGACGCTAACCCTAGTTGTCCTGATGCTAACCCTAGTTGTCCTGACGCTAACCCTACTTGTCCTGACGCTAACCCTACTTGTCCTGATGCTAACCCTAGTTGTCCTGATGCTAACCCTAGTTGTCCTGACGCTAACCCTACTTGTCCTGACGCTAACCCTAGTTGTCCTGACGCTAACCCTAGTTTGTCCTGACGCTAACCCTACTTGTCCTGACGCTAACCCTAGTTGTCCTGACGCTAACCCTAGTTGTCCTGACGCTAACCCTAGTTGTCCTGAAGCTAACCCTAGTTGTCCTGACGCTAACCCTACTTGTCCTGATGCTAACCCTACTTGTCCTGACGCTAACCCTAGTTGTTCTGACGCTAACCCTACTTGTCCTGACGCTAACCCTACTTGTCCTGACGCTAACCCTAGTTGTCCTGACGCTAACCCTAGTTGTCCTGACGCTAACCCTAGTTGTCCTGACGCTAACCCTAGTTGTCCTGAAGCTAACCCTAGTTGTCCTGACGCTAACCCTACTTGTCCTGATGCTAACCCTACTTGTCCTGACGCTAACCCTAGTTGTTCTGACGCTAACCCTACTTGTCCTGACGCTAACTATAGTTGTCCTGACGCTAACCCTACTTGTCCTGACGCTAACCCTACTTGTCCTGACGCTAACCCTAGTTGTCCTGACGCTAACCCTAGTTGTCCTGAGCTAACCCTAGTTGTCCTGACGCTAACCCTACTTGTCCTGACGCTAACCCTAGTTGTCCTGAGGCTAACCCTAGTTGTCCTGACGCTAACCCTACTTGTCCTGACGCCAACCCTAGTTGTTCTGACGCTAACCCTAGTTGTCCTGACGATAACCCTAGTTGTCCTGACTCTAACCCTACTTGTCCTGAGGCTAACCCTAGTTGTCCTGACGCTAACCCTAGTTGTCCTGACGCTAACCAACTTGTCCTGACGCTAACCCTACTTGTCCTGATGCTAACCCTAGTTGTCCTGATGCTAACCCTAGTTGTCCTGACGCTAACCCTACTTGTCCTGACGCTAACCCTAGTTGTCCTGACGCTAACCCTAGTTGTCCTGATGCTAACCCTACTTGTCCTGACGCTAACCCTAGTTGTCCTGACGCTAACCCTAGTTGTCCTGATGCTAACCCTAGTTATCCTGACGCTAACCCTAGTTGTCCTGACGCTAACCCTAGTTGTCCTGATGCTATCCCTAGTTGTCCTGACGCTAACACTACTTGTCCTGACGCTAACCCTAGTTGTCCTGACGCTAACCCTAGTTGTCCTGACGCTAACCCTAGTTGTCCTGATGCTAACACTACTTGTCCTGACGCTAACCCTACTTGTCCTGACGCTAATCCTACTTGTCCTGAGGCTAACCCTACTTGTCCTGACGCTAACCCTAGTTGTCCTGACGCTAACCCAAGTTGTCCTGACGCTAATCCTACTTGTCCTGACGATAACCCTAGTTGTCCTGACGCTAACCCTAGTTGTCCTTACTCTAACCCTAGTTGTCCTGACGCTAACCCTAGTTGTCCTGACGCTAACCCTAGTTGTCCTGATGCTAACCCTAGTTGTCCTGACGCTAACCCTACTTGTCCTGACGCTAACCCTACTTGTCCTGATGCTAACCCTAGTTGTCCTGATGCTAACCCTAGTTGTCCTGACGCTAACCCTACTTGTCCTGACGCTAACCCTACTTGTCCTGATGCTAACCCTAGTTGTCCTGATGCTAACCCTACTTGTCCTGACGCTAACCCTACTTGTCCTGACGCTAACCCTAGTTGTTCTGACGCTAACCCTAGTTGTCCTGACGCTAACCCTAGTTGTCCTGACGCTAACCCTAGTTGTCCTGACGCTAACCCTAGTTGTCCTGACGCTAACCCTACTTGTCCTGACGCTAACCCTAGTTGTCCTGACGCTAACCCTAGTTGTCCTGACGCTAACCCTAGTTGTCCTGAAGCTAACCCTAGTTGTCCTGACGCTATCCCTAGTTGTCCTGACGCTAACACTACTTGTCCTGACGCTAACCCTACTTGTCCTGATGCTAACCCTAGTTATCCTGATGCTAACCCTAGTTGTCCTGACGCTAACCCTACTTGTCCTGACGCTAACCCTAGTTGTCCTGACGCTAACCCTAGTTGTCCTGATGCTAACCCTACTTGTCCTGACGCTAACCCTAGTTGTCCTGACGCTAACCCTAGTTGTCCTGATGCTAACCCTAGTTATCCTGACGCTAACCCTAGTTGTCCTGACGCTAACCCTAGTTGTCCTGACGCTATCCCTAGTTGTCCTGACGCTAACACTACTTGTCCTGACGCTAACCCTAGTTGTCCTGACGCTAATCCTACTTTTCCTGAGGCTAACCCTACTTGTCCTGACGCTAACCCTAGTTGTCCTGACGCTAACCCTAGTTGTCCTGACGCTAATCCTACTTGTCCTGACGATAACCCTATTTGTCCTGACGCTAACCCTAGTTGTCCTGACGCTAACCCTACTTGTCCTTACTCTAACCCTAGTTGTCCTGACGCTAACCCTAGTTGTCCTGACGCTAACCCTAGTTGTCCTGATGCTAACCCTAGTTGTCCTGACGCTAACCCTACTTGTCCTGACGCTAACCCTACTTGTCCTGATGCTAACCCTAGTTGTCCTGATGCTAACCCTACTTGTCCTGACGCTAACCCTACTTGTCCTGACGCTAACCCTAGTTGTTCTGACGCTAACCCTAGTTGTCCTGACGCTAACCCTAGTTGTCCTGACGCTAACCCTAGTTGTCCTGACGCTAACCCTAGTTGTCCTGACGCTAACCCTACTTGTCCTGACGCTAACCCTACTTGTCCTGACGCTAACCCTAGTTGTCCTGACGCTAACCCTAGTTGTCCTGACGCTAACCCTAGTTGTCCTGAAGCTAACCCTAGTTGTCGTGACGCTATCCCTAGTTGTCCTGACGCTAACACTACTTGTCCTGACGCTAACCCTAGTTGTCCTGACGCTAACCCTAGTTGTCCTGATGCTAACCCTAGTTATCCTGACGCTAACCCTAGTTGTCCTGACGCTAACCCTAGTTGTCCTGATGCTATCCCTAGTTGTCCTGACGCTAACACTACTTGTCCTGACGCTAACCCTAGTTGTCCTGACGCTAACCCTAGTTGTCCTGACGCTAACCCTAGTTGTCCTGATGCTAACACTACTTGTCCTGACGCTAACCCTACTTGTCCTGACGCTAATCCTACTTGTCCTGAGGCTAACCCTACTTGTCCTGACGCTAACCCTAGTTGTCCTGACGCTAACCCAAGTTGTCCTGACGCTAATCCTACTTGTCCTGACGATAACCCTAGTTGTCCTGACGCTAACCCTAGTTGTCCTTACTCTAACCCTAGTTGTCCTGACGCTAACCCTAGTTGTCCTGACGCTAACCCTAGTTGTCCTGATGCTAACCCTAGTTGTCCTGACGCTAACCCTACTTGTCCTGACGCTAACCCTACTTGTCCTGATGCTAACCCTAGTTGTCCTGATGCTAACCCTAGTTGTCCTGACGCTAACCCTACTTGTCCTGACGCTAACCCTACTTGTCCTGATGCTAACCCTAGTTGTCCTGATGCTAACCCTACTTGTCCTGACGCTAACCCTACTTGTCCTGACGCTAACCCTAGTTGTTCTGACGCTAACCCTAGTTGTCCTGACGCTAACCCTAGTTGTCCTGACGCTAACCCTAGTTGTCCTGACGCTTACCCTAGTTGTCCTGACGCTAACCCTACTTGTCCTGACGCTAACCCTACTTGTCCTGACGCTAACCCTAGTTGTCCTGACGCTAACCCTAGTTGTCCTGACGCTAACCCTAGTTGTCCTGAAGCTAACCCTAGTTGTCCTGACGCTATCCCTAGTTGTCCTGACGCTAACACTACTTGTCCTGATGCTAACCCTACTTGTCCTGATGCTAACCCTAGTTGTCCTGATGCTAACCCTAGTTGTCCTGACGCTAACCCTACTTGTCCTGACGCTAACCCTAGTTGTCCTGACGCTAACCCTAGTTGTCCTGATGCTAACCCTACTTGTCCTGACGCTAACCCTAGTTGTCCTGACGCTAACCCTAGTTGTCCTGATGCTAACCCTAGTTATCCTGACGCTAACCCTAGTTGTCCTGACGCTAACCCTAGTTGTCCTGACGCTATCCCTAGTTGTCCTGACGCTAACACTACTTGTCCTGACGCTAACCCTAGTTGTCCTGACGCTAATCCTACTTTTCCTGAGGCTAACCCTACTTGTCCTGACGCTAACCCTAGTTGTCCTGACGCTAACCCTAGTTGTCCTGACGCTAATCCTACTTGTCCTGACGATAACCCTATTTGTCCTGACGCTAACCCTAGTTGTCCTGACGCTAACCCTACTTGTCCTTACTCTAACCCTAGTTGTCCTGACGCTAACCCTAGTTGTCCTGACGCTAACCCTAGTTGTCCTGATGCTAACCCTAGTTGTCCTGACGCTAACCCTACTTGTCCTGACGCTAACCCTACTTGTCCTGATGCTAACCCTAGTTGTCCTGATGCTAACCCTACTTGTCCTGACGCTAACCCTACTTGTCCTGACGCTAACCCTAGTTGTTCTGACGCTAACCCTAGTTGTCCTGACGCTAACCCTAGTTGTCCTGACGCTAACCCTAGTTGTCCTGACGCTAACCCTAGTTGTCCTGACGCTAACCCTACTTGTCCTGACGCTAACCCTACTTGTCCTGACGCTAACCCTAGTTGTCCTGACGCTAACCCTAGTTGTCCTGAAGCTAACCCTAGTTGTCGTGACGCTATCCCTAGTTGTCCTGACGCTAACACTACTTGTCCTGACGCTAACCCTAGTTGTCCTGACGCTAACCCTAGTTGTCCTGACGCTAACCCTAGTTGTCCTGATGCTAACACTACTTGTCCTGACGCTAACCCTACTTGTCCTGACGCTAATCCTACTTGTCCTGAGGCTAACCCTACTTGTCCTGACGCTAACCCTAGTTGTCCTGACGCTAACCCTAGTTGTCCTGACGCTAATCCTACTTGTCCTGACGATAACCCTAGTTGTCCTGACGCTAACCCTAGTTGTCCTGACGCTAACCCTACTTGTCCTTACTCTAACCCTAGTTGTCCTGACGCTAACCCTAGTTGTCCTGACGCTAACCCTAGTTGTCCTGATGCTAACCCTAGTTGTCCTGACGCTAACCCTACTTGTCCTGACGCTAACCCTACTTGTCCTGATGCTAACCCTAGTTGTCCTGATGCTAACCCTAGTTGTCCTGACGCTAACCCTACTTGTCCTGACGCTAACCCTAGTTGTTCTGACGCTAACCCTAGTTGTCCTGACGCTAACCCTACTTGTCCTGACGCTAACCCTAGTTGTCCTGACGCTAACCCTAGTTGTCCTGATGCTAACCCTAGTTATCCTGACGCTAACCCTAGTTGTCCTGACGCTAACCCTAGTTGTCCTGACGCTATCCCTAGTTGTCCTGACGCTAACACTACTTGTCCTGACGCTAACCCTAGTTGTCCTGACGCTAATCCTACTTTTCCTGAGGCTAACCCTACTTGTCCTGACGCTAACCCTAGTTGTCCTGACGCTAACCCTACTTGTCCTTACTCTAACCCTAGTTGTCCTGACGCTAACCCTAGTTGTCCTGACGCTAACCCTAGTTGTCCTGATGCTAACCCTAGTTGTCCTGACGCTAACCCTACTTGTCCTGACGCTAACCCTACTTGTCCTGATGCTAACCCTAGTTGTCCTGATGCTAACCCTACTTGTCCTGACGCTAACCCTACTTGTCCTGACGCTAACCCTAGTTGTTCTGACGCTAACCCTAATTGTCCTGACGCTAACCCTAGTTGTCCTGACGCTAACCCTAGTTGTCCTGACGCTAACCCTAGTTGTCCTGACGCTAACCCTACTTGTCCTGACGCTAACCCTACTTGTCCTGACGCTAACCCTAGTTGTCCTGACGCTAACCCTAGTTGTCCTGACTCTAACCCTAGTTGTCCTGAAGCTAACCCTAGTTGTCCTGACGCTATCCCTAGTTGTCCTGACGCTAACACTACTTGTCCTGACGCTAACCCTACTTGTCCTGATGCTAACCCTAGTTGTCCTGATGCTAACCCTAGTTGTCCTGACGCTAACCCTACTTGTCCTGACGCTAACCCTAGTTGTCCTGACGCTAACCCTAGTTGTTCTGATGCTAACCCTACTTGTCCTGACGCTATCCCTAGTTGTCCTGACGCTAACCCTAGTTGTCCTGATGCTAACCCTAGTTATCCTGACGCTAACCCTAGTTGTCCTGACGCTAACCCTAGTTGTCCTGACGCTATCCCTAGTTGTCCTGACGCTAACACTACTTGTCCTGACGCTAACCCTAGTTGTCCTGACGCTAATCCTACTTTTCCTGAGGCTAACCCTACTTGTCCTGACGCTAACCCTAGTTGTCCTGACGCTAACCCTAGTTGTCCTGACGCTAATCCTACTTGTCCTGACGATAACCCTAGTTGTCCTGACGCTAACCCTAGTTGTCCTGACGCTAACCCTACTTGTCCTTACTCTAACCCTAGTTGTCCTGACGCTAACCCTAGTTGTCCTGACGCTAACCCTAGTTGTCCTGATGCTGACCCTAGTTGTCCTGACGCTAACCCTACTTGTCCTGACGCTAACCCTACTTGTCCTGATGCTAACCCTAGTTGTCCTGATGCTAACCCTACTTGTCCTGACGCTAACCCTACTTGTCCTGACGCTAACCCTAGTTGTTCTGACGCTAACCCTAGTTGTCCTGACGCTAACCCTAGTTGTCCTGACGCTAACCCTAGTTGTCCTGACGCTAACCCTAGTTGTCCTGACGCTAACCCTACTTGTCCTGACGCTAACCCTACTTGTCCTGACGCTAACCCTAGTTGTCCTGACGCTAACCCTAGTTGTCCTGACGCTAACCCTAGTTGTCCTGAAGCTAACCCTAGTTGTCCTGACGCTATCCCTAGTTGTCCTGACGCTAACACTACTTGTCCTGACGCTAACCCTAGTTGTCCTGACGCTAACCCTAGTTGTCCTGACGCTAACCCTAGTTGTCCTGATGCTAACACTACTTGTCCTGACGCTAACCCTACTTGTCCTGACGCTAATCCTACTTGTCCTGAGGCTAACCCTACTTGTCCTGACGCTAACCCTAGTTGTCCTGACGCTAACCCTAGTTGTCCTGACGCTAATCCGACTTGTCCTGACGATAACCCTAGTTGTCCTGACGCTAACCCTAGTTGTCCTGACGCTAACCCTACTTGTCCTTACTCTAACCCTAGTTGTCCTGACGCTAACCCTAGTTGTCCTGACGCTAACCCTAGTTGTCCTGATGCTAACCCTAGTTATCCTGACGCTAACCCTACTTGTCCTGACGCTAACCCTACTTGTCCTGATGCTAACCCTAGTTGTCCTGATGCTAACCCTAGTTGTCCTGACGCTAACCCTACTTGTCCTGACGCTAACCCTAGTTGTTCTGACGCTAACCCTAGTTGTCCTGACGCTAACCCTAGTTGTCCTGACGCTAACCCTACTTGTCCTGACGCTAACCCTACTTGTCCTGACGCTAACCCTAGTTGTCCTGACGCTAACCCTAGTTGTCCTGACGCTAACCCTAGTTGTCCTGAAGCTAACCCTAGTTGTCCTGACGCTAACCCTACTTGTCCTGATGCTAACCCTACTTGTCCTGACGCTAACCCTAGTTGTCCTGACGCTAACCCTAGTTGTCCTGAGCTAACCCTAGTTGTCCTGACGCTAACCCTACTTGTCCTGACGCTAACCCTAGTTGTCCTGAGGCTAACCCTAGTTGTCCTGACGCTAACCCTACTTGTCCTGACGCCAACCCTAGTTGTTCTGACGCTAACCCTAGTTGTCCTGATGCTAACCCTAGTTGTCCTGACTCTAACCCTACTTGTCCTGAGGCTAACCCTAGTTGTCCTGACGCTAACCGTAGTTGTCCTGACGCTAACCAACTTGTCCTGACGCTAACCCTACTTGTCCTGATGCTAACCCTAGTTGTCCTGATGCTAACCCTAGTTGTCCTGACGCTAACCCTACTTGTCCTGACGCTAACCCTAGTTGTCCTGACGCTAACCCTAGTTGTCCTGATGCTAACCCTACTTGTCCTGACGCTAACCCTAGTTGTCCTGACGCTAACCCTAGTTGTCCTGATGCTAACCCTAGTTATCCTGACGCTAATCCTAGTTGTCCTGACGCTATCCCTAGTTGTCCTGACGCTAACACTACTTGTCCTGACGCTAACCCTAGTTGTCCTGACGCTAACCCTAGTTGTCCTGACGCTAACCCTAGTTGTCCTGATGCTAACACTACTTGTCCTGACGCTAACCCTACTTGTCCTGACGCTAATCCTACTTGTCCTGAGGCTCACCCTACTTGTCCTGACGCTAACCCTAGTTGTCCTGACGCTAACCCTAGTTGTCCTGACGCTAACCCTAGTTGTCCTGACGCTAACCCTAGTTGTCCTGACGCTAATCCTACTTGTCCTGACGATAACCCTAGTTGTCCTGACGCTAACCCTAGTTGTCCTGACGCTAACCCTACTTCTCCTTACTCTAACCCTAGTTGTCCTGACGCTAACCCTAGTTGTCCTGACGCTAACCCTAGTTGTCCTGATGCTAACCCTAGTTGTCCTGACGCTAACCCTACTTGTCCTGACGCTAACCCTACTTGTCCTGATGCTAACCCTAGTTGTCCTGATGCTAACCCTAGTTGTCCTGACGCTAACCCTACTTGTCCTGACGCTAACCCTAGTTGTCCTGACGCTAACCCTAGTTTGTCCTGACGCTAACCCTACTTGTCCTGACGCTAACCCTAGTTGTCCTGACGCTAACCCTAGTTGTCCTGACGCTAACCCTAGTTGTCCTGAAGCTAACCCTAGTTGTCCTGACGCTAACCCTACTTGTCCTGATGCTAACCCTACTTGTCCTGACGCTAACCCTAGTTGTTCTGACGCTAACCCTACTTGTCCTGACGCTAACCCTACTTGTCCTGACGCTAAACCTAGTTGTCCTGACGCTAACCCTAGTTGTCCTGACGCTAACCCTAGTTGTCCTGACGCTAACCCTAGTTGTCCTGAAGCTAACCCTAGTTGTCCTGACGCTAACCCTACTTGTCCTGATGCTAACCCTACTTGTCCTGACGCTAACCCTAGTTGTTCTGACGCTAACCCTACTTGTCCTGACGCTAACCCTAGTTGTCCTGACGCTAACCCTACTTGTCCTGACGCTAACCCTACTTGTCCTGACGCTAACCCTAGTTGTCCTGACGCTAACCCTAGTTGTCCTGAGCTAACCCTAGTTGTCCTGACGCTAACCCTACTTGTCCTGACGCTAACCCTAGTTGTCCTGAGGCTAACCCTAGTTGTCCTGACGCTAACCCTACTTGTCCTGACGCCAACCCTAGTTGTTCTGACGCTAACCCTAGTTGTCCTGACGATAACCCTAGTTGTCCTGACTCTAACCCTACTTGTCCTGAGGCTAACCCTAGTTGTCCTGACGCTAACCCTAGTTGTCCTGACGCTAACCAACTTGTCCTGACGCTAACCCTACTTGTCCTGATGCTAACCCTAGTTGTCCTGATGCTAACCCTAGTTGTCCTGACGCTAACCCTACTTGTCCTGACGCTAACCCTAGTTGTCCTGACGCTAACCCTAGTTGTCCTGATGCTAACCCTACTTGTCCTGACGCTAACCCTAGTTGTCCTGACGCTAACCCTAGTTGTCCTGATGCTAACCCTAGTTATCCTGACGCTAACCCTAGTTGTCCTGACGCTAACCCTAGTTGTCCTGATGCTATCCCTAGTTGTCCTGACGCTAACACTACTTGTCCTGACGCTAACCCTAGTTGTCCTGACGCTAACCCTAGTTGTCCTGACGCTAACCCTAGTTGTCCTGATGCTAACACTACTTGTCCTGACGCTAACCCTACTTGTCCTGACGCTAATCCTACTTGTCCTGAGGCTAACCCTACTTGTCCTGACGCTAACCCTAGTTGTCCTGACGCTAACCCTAGTTGTCCTGACGCTAATCCTACTTGTCCTGACGATAACCCTAGTTGTCCTGACGCTAACCCTAGTTGTCCTTACTCTAACCCTAGTTGTCCTGACGCTAACCCTAGTTGTCCTGACGCTAACCCTAGTTGTCCTGATGCTAACCCTAGTTGTCCTGACGCTAACCCTACTTGTCCTGACGCTAACCCTACTTGTCCTGATGCTAACCCTAGTTGTCCTGATGCTAACCCTAGTTGTCCTGACGCTAACCCTACTTGTCCTGACGCTAACCCTAGTTGTTCTGACGCTAACCCTAGTTGTCCTGACGCTAACCCTAGTTGTCCTGACGCTAACCCTAGTTGTCCTGACGCTAACCCTACTTGTCCTGACGCTAACCCTACTTGTCCTGACGCTAACCCTACTTGTCCTGACGCTAACCCTAGTTGTCCTGACGCTAACCCTAGTTGTCCTGACGCTAACCCTAGTTGTCCTGAAGCTAAGCCTAGTTGTCCTGACGCTAACCCTACTTGTCCTGATGCTAACCCTACTTGTCCTGACGCTAACCCTAGTTGTCCTGACGCTAACCCTAGTTGTCCTGAGCTAACCCTAGTTGTCCTGACGCTAACCCTACTTGTCCTGACGCTAACCCTAGTTGTCCTGAGGCTAACCCTAGTTGTCCTGACGCTAACCCTACTTGTCCTGACGCCAACCCTAGTTGTTCTGACGCTAACCCTAGTTGTCCTGACGCTAACCCTAGTTGTCCTGACTCTAACCCTACTTGTCCTGAGGCTAACCCTAGTTGTCCTGACGCTAACCGTAGTTGTCCTGACGCTAACCAACTTGTCCTGACGCTAACCCTACTTGTCCTGATGCTAACCCTAGTTGTCCTGATGCTAACCCTAGTTGTCCTGACGCTAACCCTACTTGTCCTGACGCTAACCCTAGTTGTCCTGACGCTAACCCTAGTTGTCCTGATGCTAACCCTACTTGTCCTGATGCTAACCCTAGTTGTCCTGACGCTAACCCTAGTTGTCCTGATGCTAACCCTAGTTATCCTGACGCTAACCCTAGTTGTCCTGACGCTAACCCTAGTTGTCCTGACGCTATCCCTAGTTGTCCTGACGCTAACACTACTTGTCCTGACGCTAACCCTAGTTGTCCTGACGCTAACCCTAGTTGTCCTGACGCTAACCCTAGTTGTCCTGATGCTAACATACTTGTCCTGACGCTAACCCTACTTGTCCTGACGCTAATCCTACTTGTCCTGAGGCTAACCCTACTTGTCCTGACGCTAACCCTAGTTGTCCTGACGCTAACCCTAGTTGTCCTGACGCTAACCCTAGTTGTCCTGACGCTAACCCTAGTTGTCCTGACGCTAATCCTACTTGTCCTGACGATAACTATAGTTGTCCTGACGCTAACCCTAGTTGTCCTGACGCTAACCCTACTTGTCCTTACTCTAACCCTAGTTGTCCTGACGCTAACCCTAGATGTCCTGACGCTAACCCTAGTTGTCCTGATGCTAACCCTAGTTGTCCTGACGCTAACCCTACTTGTCCTGATGCTAACCCTACTTGTCCTGATGCTAACCCTAGTTGTCCTGATGCTAACCCTAGTTGTCCTGACGCTAACCCTACTTGTCCTGACGCTAACCCTAGTTGTTCTGACGCTAACCCTAGTTGTCCTGACGCTAACCCTAGTTGTCCTGACGCTAACCCTAGTTGTCCTGACGCTAACCCTACTTGTCCTGACGCTAACCCTACTTGTCCTGACGCTAACCCTAGTTGTCCTGACGCTAACCCTAGTTGTCCTGACGCTAAACCTAGTTGTCCTGAAGCTAACCCTAGTTGTCCTGACGCTAACCCTACTTGTCCTGATGCTAACCCTACTTGTCCTGACGCTAACCATAGTTGTTCTGATGCTAACCCTACTTGTCCTGACGCTAACCCTAGTTGTCCTGACGCTAACCCTACTTGTCCTGACGCTAACCCTACTTGTCCTGACGCTAACCCTAGTTGTCCTGACGCTAACCCTAGTTGTCCTGAGCTAACCCTAGTTGTCCTGACGCTAACCCTACTTGTCCTGACGCTAACCCTAGTTGTCCTGAGGCTAACCCTAGTTGTCCTGACGCTAACCCTACTTGTCCTGACGCCAACCCTAGTTGTTCTGACGCTAACCCTAGTTGTCCTGACGCTAACCCTAGTTGTCCTGACTCTAACCCTACTTGTCCTGAGGCTAACCCTAGTTGTCCTGACGCTAACCCTAGTTGTCCTGACGCTATCCCTAGTTGTCCTGACGCTAACACTACTTGTCCTGACGCTAACCCTAGTTGTCCTGACGCTAACCCTAGTTGTCCTGACGCTAACCCTAGTTGTCCTGATGCTAACATACTTGTCCTGACGCTAACCCTACTTGTCCTGACGCTAATCCTACTTGTCCTGAGGCTAACCCTACTTGTCCTGACGCTAACCCTAGTTGTCCTGACGCTAACCCTAGTTGTCCTGACGCTAACCCTAGTTGTCCTGACGCTAACCCTAGTTGTCCTGACGCTAATCCTACTTGTCCTGACGATAACCCTAGTTGTCCTGACGCTAACCCTAGTTGTCCTGACGCTAACCCTACTTGTCCTTACTCTAACCCTAGTTGTCCTGACGCTAACCCTAGATGTCCTGACGCTAACCCTAGTTGTCCTGATGCTAACCCTAGTTGTCCTGACGCTAACCCTACTTGTCCTGACGCTAACCCTACTTGTCCTGATGCTAACCCTAGTTGTCCTGATGCTAACCCTAGTTGTCCTGACGCTAACCCTACTTGTCCTGACGCTAACCCTAGTTGTTCTGACGCTAACCCTAGTTGTCCTGACGCTAACCCTAGTTGTCCTGACGCTAACCCTAGTTGTCCTGACGCTAACCCTACTTGTCCTGACGCTAACCCTACTTGTCCTGACGCTAACCCTAGTTGTCCTGACGCTAACCCTAGTTGTCCTGACGCTAAACCTAGTTGTCCTGAAGCTAACCCTAGTTGTCCTGACGCTAACCCTACTTGTCCTGATGCTAACCCTACTTGTCCTGACGCTAATCATAGTTGTTCTGATGCTAACCCTACTTGTCCTGACGCTAACCCTAGTTGTCCTGACGCTAACCCTACTTGTCCTGACGCTAACCCTACTTGTCCTGACGCTAACCCTAGTTGTCCTGACGCTAACCCTAGTTGTCCTGAGCTAACCCTAGTTGTCCTGACGCTAACCCTACTTGTCCTGACGCTAACCCTAGTTGTCCTGAGGCTAACCCTAGTTGTCCTGACGCTAACCCTACTTGTCCTGACGCCAACCCTAGTTGTTCTGACGCTAACCCTAGTTGTCCTGACGCTAACCCTAGTTGTCCTGACTCTAACCCTACTTGTCCTGAGGCTAACCCTAGTTGTCCTGACGCTAACCCTATTTGTCCTGACGCTAACCCTACTTGTCCTAATGCTAACCCTAGTTGTCCTGATGCTAACCCTAGTTGTCCTGACGCTAACCCTACTTGTCCTGACGCTAACCCTAGTTGTCCTGACGCTAACCCTAGTTGTCCTGATGCTAACCCTACTTGTCCTGACGCTAACCCTAGTTGTCCTGACGCTAACCCTAGTTGTCCTGATGCTAACCCTAGTTGTCCTGACGCTAACCCTAGTTGTCCTGACGCTAACCCTAGTTGTCCTGACGCTATCCCTAGTTGTCCTGACGCTAACACTACTTGTCCTGACGCTAACCCTACTTGTCCTGATGCTAACCCTAGTTGTCCTGACGCTAACCCTACTTGTCCTGACGCTAACCCTAGTTGTCCTGACGCTAACCCTAGTTGTCCTGATGCTAACCCTACTTGTCCTGACGCTAACCCTAGTTGTCCTGACGCTAACCCTAGTTGTCCTGATGCTAACCCTAGTTATCCTGACGCTAACCCTAGTTGTCCTGACGCTAACCCTAGTTGTCCTGACGCTATCCCTAGTTGTCCTGACGCTAACACTACTTGTCCTGACGCTAACCCTAGTTGTCCTGACGCTAACCCTAGTTGTCCTGACGCTAACCCTAGTTGTCCTGATGCTAACACTACTTGTCCTGACGCTAACCCTACTTGTCCTGACGCTAATCCTACTTGTCCTGAGGCTAACCCTACTTGTCCTGACGCTAACCCTAGTTGTCCTGACGCTAACCCTAGTTGTCCTGACGCTAATCCTACTTGTCCTGACGATAACCCTAGTTGTCCTGACGCTAACCCTAGTTGTCCTGACGCTAACCCTACTTGTCCTTACTCTAACCCTAGTTGTCCTGACGCTAACCCTAGTTGTCCTGACGCTAACCCTAGTTGTCCTGATGCTAACCCTAGTTGTCCTGAAGCTAACCCTACTTGTCCTGACGCTAACCCTACTTGTCCTGATGCTAACCCTAGTTGTCCTGATGCTAACCCTAGTTGTCCTGACGCTAACCCTACTTGTCCTGACGCTAACCCTAGTTGTTCTGACGCTAACCCTAGTTGTCCTGACGCTAACCCTAGTTGTCCTGACGCTAACCCTAGTTGTCCTGACGCTAACCCTAGTTGTCCTGACGCTAACCCTACTTGTCCTGACGCTAACCCTACTTGTCCTGATGCTAACCCTAGTTGTCCTGACGCTAACCCTAGTTGTCCTGACGCTAACCCTAGTTGTCCTGAAGCTAACCCTAGTTGTCCTGACGCTAACCCTACTTGTCCTGATGCTAACCCTACTTGTCCTGACGCTAACCCTAGTTGTTCTGACGCTAACCCTACTTGTCCTGACGCTAACCCTAGTTGTCCTGACGCTAACCCTACTTGTCCTGACGCTAACCCTACTTGTCCTGACGCTAACCCTAGTTGTCCTGACGCTAACCCTAGTTGTCCTGAGCTAACCCTAGTTGTCCTGACGCTAACCCTACTTGTCCTGACGCTAACCCTAGTTGTCCTGAGGCTAACCCTAGTTGTCCTGACGCTAACCCTACTTGTCCTGAGGCTAACCCTAGTTGTCCTGACGCTAACCCTAGTTGTCCTGACGCTAACCAACTTGTCCTGACGCTAACCCTACTTGTCCTGATGCTAACCCTAGTTGTCCTGATGCTAACCCTAGTTGTCCTGATGCTAACCCTACTTGTCCTGATGCTAACCCTAGTTGTCCTGACGCTAACCCTAGTTGTCCTGTTGCTAACCCTAGTTATCCTGACGCTAACCCTAGTTGTCCTGACGCTAACCCTAGTTGTCCTGACGTTATCCCTAGTTGTCCTGACGCTAACACTACTTGTCCTGACGCTAACCCTAGTTGTCCTGACGCTAACCCTAGTTGTCCTGACGCTAACCCTAGTTGTCCTGATGCTAACACTACTTGTCCTGACGCTAACCCTACTTGTCCTGACGCTAATCCTACTTGTCCTGAGGCTAACCCTACTTGTCCTGACGCTAACCCTAGTTGTCCTGACGCTAACCCTAGTTGTCCTGACGCTAATCCTACTTGTCCTGACGATAACCCTAGTTGTCCTGACGCTAACCCTAGTTGTCCTTACTCTAACCCTAGTTGTCCTGACGCTAACCCTAGTTGTCCTGACGCTAACCCTAGTTGTCCTGATGCTAACCCTAGTTGTCCTGACGCTAACCCTACTTGTCCTGACGCTAACCCTACTTGTCCTGATGCTAACCCTAGTTGTCCTGATGCTAACCCTAGTTGTCCTGACGCTAACCCTACTTGTCCTGACGCTAACCCTAGTTGTTCTGACGCTAACCCTAGTTGTCCTGACGCTAACCCTAGTTGTCCTGACGCTAACCCTACTTGTCCTGACGCTAACCCTACTTGTCCTGACGCTAACCCTAGTTGTCCTGACGCTAACCCTAGTTGTCCTGACGCTAACCCTAGTTGTCCTGAAGCTAAGCCTAGTTGTCCTGACGCTAACCCTACTTGTCCTGATGCTAACCCTACTTGTCCTGACGCTAACCCTAGTTGTCCTGACGCTAACCCTAGTTGTCCTGAACTAACCCTAGTTGTCCTGACGCTAACCCTACTTGTCCTGACGCTAACCCTAGTTGTCCTGAGGCTAACCCTTGTTGTCCTGACGCTAACCCTACTTGTCCTGACGCCAACCCTAGTTGTTCTGACGCTAACCCTAGTTGTCCTGACGCTAACCCTAGTTGTCCTGACTCTAACCCTACTTGTCCTGAGGCTAACCCTAGTTGTCCTGACGCTAACCGTAGTTGTCCTGACGCTAACCAACTTGTCCTGACGCTAACCCTACTTGTCCTGATGCTAACCCTAGTTGTCCTGACGCTAACCGTAGTTGTCCTGACGCTAACCAACTTGTCCTGACGCTAACCCTACTTGTCCTGATGCTAACCCTAGTTGTCCTGACGCTAACCCTACTTGTCCTGACGCTAACCCTACTTGTCCTGATGCTAACCCTAGTTATCCTGACGCTAACCCTAGTTGTCCTGACGCTAACCCTAGTTGTCCTGACGCTATCCCTAGTTGTCCTGACGCTAACACTACTTGTCCTGACGCTAACCAACTTGTCCTGACGCTAACCCTACTTGTCCTGATGCTAACCCTAGTTGTCCTGATGCTAACCCTAGTTGTCCTGACGCTAACCCTACTTGTCCTGACGCTAACCCTAGTTGTCCTGACGCTAACCCTAGTTGTCCTGATGCTAACCCTACTTGTCCTGACGCTAACCCTAGTTGTCCTGACGCTAACCCTAGTTGTCCTGATGCTAACCCTAGTTATCCTGACGCTAACCCTAGTTGTCCTGACGCTAACCCTAGTTGTCCTGACGCTATCCCTAGTTGTCCTGACGCTAACACTACTTGTCCTGACGCTAACCCTAGTTGTCCTGACGCTAACCCTAGTTGTCCTGACGCTAACCCTAGTTGTCCTGATGCTAACACTACTTGTCCTGACGCTAACCCTACTTGTCCTGACGCTAATCCTACTTGTCCTGAGGCTAACCCTACTTGTCCTGACGCTAACCCTAGTTGTCCTGACGCTAACCCTAGTTGTCCTGACGCTAATCCTACTTGTCCTGACGATAACCCTAGTTGTCCTGACGCTAACCCTAGTTGTCCTTACTCTAACCCTAGTTGTCCTGACGCTAACCCTAGTTGTCCTGACGCTAACCCTAGTTGTCCTGATGCTAACCCTAGTTGTCCTGACGCTAACCCTACTTGTCCTGACGCTAACCCTACTTGTCCTGATGCTAACCCTAGTTGTCCTGATGCTAACCCTACTTGTCCTGACGCTAACCCTACTTGTCCTGACGCTAACCCTAGTTGTTCTGACGCTAACCCTAGTTGTCCTGACGCTAACCCTAGTTGTCCTGACGCTAACCCTAGTTGTCCTGACGCTAACCCTAGTTGTCCTGACGCTAACCCTACTTGTCCTGACGCTAACCCTACTTGTCCTGACGCTAACCCTAGTTGTCCTGACGCTAACCCTAGTTGTCCTGACGCTAACCCTAGTTGTCCTGAAGCTAAGCCTAGTTGTCCTGACGCTAACCCTACTTGTCCTGATGCTAACCCTACTTGTCCTGACGCTAACCCTAGTTGTCCTGACGCTAACCCTAGTTGTCCTGAGCTAACCCTAGTTGTCCTGACGCTAACCCTACTTGTCCTGACGCTAACCCTAGTTGTCCTGAGGCTAACCCTAGTTGTCCTGACGCTAACCCTACTTGTCCTGACGCCAACCCTAGTTGTTCTGACGCTAACCCTAGTTGTCCTGACGCTAACCCTAGTTTTCCTGACTCTAACCCTACTTGTCCTGAGGCTAACCCTAGTTGTCCTGACGCTAACCGTAGTTGTCCTGACGCTAACCAACTTGTCCTGACGCTAACCCTACTTGTCCTGATGCTAACCCTAGTTGTCCTGATGCTAACCCTAGTTGTCCTGACGCTAACCCTACTTGTCCTGACGCTAACCCTAGTTGTCCTGACGCTAACCCTAGTTGTCCTGATGCTAACCCTACTTGTCCTGACGCTAACCCTAGTTGTCCTGACGCTAACCCTAGTTGTCCTGATGCTAACCCTAGTTATCCTGATGCTAACCCTAGTTGTCCTGACGCTAACCCTAGTTGTCCTGACGCTATCCCTAGTTGTCCTGACGCTAACACTACTTGTCCTGACGCTAACCCTAGTTTTCCTGACGCTAACCCTAGTTGTCCTGACGCTAACCCTAGTTGTCCTGATGCTAACACTACTTGTCCTGACGCTAACCCTACTTGTCCTGACGCTAATCCTACTTGTCCTGAGGCTAACCCTACTTGTCCTGACGCTAACCCTAGTTGTCCTGACGCTAACCCTAGTTGTCCTGACGCTAACCCTAGTTGTCCTGACGCTAACCCTAGTTGTCCTGACGCTAATCCTACTTGTCCTGACGATAACCCTAGTTGTCCTGACGCTAACCCTAGTTGTCCTGACGCTAACCCTACTTGTCCTTACTCTAACCCTAGTTGTCCTGACGCTAACCCTAGTTGTCCTGACGCTAACCCTAGTTGTCCTGATGCTAACCCTAGTTGTCCTGACGCTAACCCTACTTGTCCTGACGCTAACCCTACTTGTCCTGATGCTAACCCTAGTTGTCCTGATGCTAACCCTAGTTGTCCTGACGCTAACCCTACTTGTCCTGACGCTAACCCTAGTTGTTCTGACGCTAACCCTAGTTGTCCTGACGCTAACCCTAGTTGTCCTGACGCTAACCCTAGTTGTCCTGACGCTAACCCTACTTGTCCTGACGCTAACCCTAGTTGTCCTGACGCTAACCCTAGTTGTCCTGACGCTAACCCTAGTTGTCCTGAAGCTAACCCTAGTTGTCCTGACGCTAACCCTACTTGTCCTGATGCTAACCCTACTTGTCCTGACGCTAACCCTAGTTGTTCTGATGCTAACCCTACTTGTCCTGACGCTAACCCTAGTTGTCCTGACGCTAACCCTACTTGTCCTGACGCTAACCCTACTTGTCCTGACGCTAACCCTAGTTGTCCTGACGCTAACCCTAGTTGTCCTGAGCTAACCCTAGTTGTCCTGACGCTAACCCTACTTGTCCTGACGCTAACCCTAGTTGTCCTGAGGCTAACCCTAGTTGTCCTGACGCTAACCCTACTTGTCCTGACGCCAACCCTAGTTGTTCTGACGCTAACCCTAGTTGTCCTGACGCTAACCCTATTTGTCCTGACTCTAACCCTACTTGTCCTGAGGCTAACCCTAGTTGTCCTGATGCTAACCCTAGTTGTCCTGACGCTAACCCTATTTGTCCTGACGCTAACCCTACTTGTCCTGATGCTAACCCTAGTTGTCCTGATGCTAACCCTAGTTGTCCTGACGCTAACCCTACTTGTCCTGACGCTAACCCTAGTTGTCCTGACGCTAACCCTAGTTGTCCTGATGCTAACCCTACTTGTCCTGACGCTAACCCTAGTTGTCCTGACGCTAACCCTAGTTGTCCTGATGCTAACCCTAGTTATCCTGACGCTAACCCTAGTTGTCCTGACGCTAACCCTAGTTGTCCTGACGCTATCCCTAGTTGTCCTGACGCTAACACTACTTGTCCTGACGCTAACCCTACTTGTCCTGATGCTAACCCTAGTTGTCCTGATGCTAACCCTAGTTGTCCTGACGCTAACCCTACTTGTCTTGATGCTAACCCTAGTTGTCCTGACGCTAACCCTAGTTGTCCTGATGCTAACCCTACTTGTCCTGACGCTAACCCTAGTTGTCCTGACGCTAACCCTAGTTGTCCTGATGCTAACCCTAGTTATCCTGACGCTAACCCTAGTTGTCCTGACGCTAACCCTAGTTGTCCTGACGCTATCCCTAGTTGTCCTGACGCTAACACTACTTGTCCTGACGCTAACCCTTGTTGTCCTGACGCTAACCCTAGTTGTCCTGACGCTAACCCTAGTTGTCCTGATGCTAACACTACTTGTCCTGACGCTAACCCTACTTGTCCTGACGCTAATCCTACTTGTCCTGAGGCTAACCCTACTTGTCCTGACGCTAACCCTAGTTGTCCTGACGCTAACCCTAGTTGTCCTGACGCTAACCCTAGTTGTCCTGACGCTAACCCTAGTTGTCCTGACGCTAATCCTACTTGTCCTGACGATAACCCTAGTTGTCCTGACGCTAACCCTAGTTGTCCTGACGCTAACCCTACTTGTCCTTACTCTAACCCTAGTTGTCCTGACGCTAACCCTAGTTTTCCTGACGCTAACCCTAGTTGTCCTGATGCTAACCCTAGTTGTCCTGACGCTAACCCTACTTGTCCTGACGCTAACCCTACTTGTCCTGATGCTAACCCTAGTTGTCCTGATGCTAACCCTAGTTGTCCTGACGCTAACCCTACTTGTCCTGACGCTAACCCTAGTTGTTCTGACGCTAACCCTAGTTGTCCTGACGCTAACCCTAGTTGTCCTGACGCTAACCCTAGTTGTCCTGACGCTAACCCTAGTTGTCCTGACGCTAACCCTACTTGTCCTGACGCTAACCCTACTTGTCCTGATGCTAACCCTAGTTGTCCTGACGCTAACCCTAGTTGTCCTGACGCTAACCCTAGTTGTCCTGAAGCTAACCCTAGTTGTCCAGACGCTAACCCTACTTGTCCTGATGCTAACCCTACTTGTCCTGACGCTAACCCTAGTTGTTCTGACGCTAACCCTACTTGTCCTGACGCTAACCCTAGTTGTCCTGATGCTAACCCTACTTGTCCTGACGCTAACCCTACTTGTCCTGACGCTAACCCTAGTTGTCCTGACGCTAACCCTAGTTGTCGTGAGCTAACCCTAGTTGTCCTGACGCTAACCCTACTTGTCCTGACGCTAACCCTAGTTGTCCTGAGGCTAACCCTAGTTGTCCTGACGCTAACCCTACTTGTCCTGACGCCAACCCTAGTTGTTCTGACGCTAACCCTAGTTGTCCTGACGCTAATCCTAGTTGTCCTGACTCTAACCCTAGTTGTCCTGAGGCTAACCCTAGTTGTCCTGACGCTAACCCTAGTTGTCCTGACGCTAACCCTATTTGTCCTGACGCTAACCCTACTTGTCCTGATGCTAACCCTAGTTGTCCTGATGCTAACCCTAGTTGTCCTGACGCTAACCCTACTTGTCCTGACGCTAACCCTAGTTGTCCTGACGCTAACCCTAGTTGTCCTGATGCTAACCCTACTTGTCCTGACGCTAACCCTAGTTGTCCTGACGCTAACCCTAGTTGTCTTGATGCTAACCCTAGTTATCCTGACGCTAACCCTAGTTGTCCTGACGCTAACCCTAGTTGTCCTGACGCTATCCCTAGTTGTCCTGACGCTAACACTACTTGTCCTGACGCTAACCCTAGTTGTCCTGACGCTAACCCTAGTTGTCCTGACGCTAACCCTAGTTGTCCTGATGCTAACACTACTTGTCCTGACGCTAACCCTACTTGTCCTGACGCTAATCCTACTTGTCCTGAGGCTAACCCTACTTGTCCTGACGCTAACCCTAGTTGTCCTGACGCTAACCCTAGTTGTCCTGACGCTAACCCTAGTTGTCCTGACGCTAACCCTAGTTGTCCTGACGCTAATCCTACTTGTCCTGACGATAACCCTAGTTGTCCTGACGCTAACCCTAGTTGTCCTGACGCTAACCCTACTTGTCCTTACTCTAACCCTAGTTGTCCTGACGCTAACCCTAGTTGTCCTGACGCTAACCCTAGTTGTCCTGATGCTAACCCTAGTTGTCCTGACGCTAACCCTACTTGTCCTGACGCTAACCCTACTTGTCCTGATGCTAACCCTAGTTGTCCTGATGCTAACCCTAGTTGTCCTGACGCTAACCCTACTTGTCCTGACGCTAACCCTAGTTGTTCTGACGCTAACCCTAGTTGTCCTGACGCTAACCCTAGTTGTCCTGACGCTAACCCTAGTTGTCCTGACGCTAACCCTAGTTGTCCTGACGCTAACCCTAGTTGTCCTGACGCTAACCCTAGTTGTCCTGACGCTAACCCTAGTTGTCCTGACTCTAACCCTACTTGTCCTGACGCTAACCCTACTTGTCCTGACGCTAACCCTAGTTGTCCTGACGCTAACCCTAGTTGTCCTGACGCTAACCCTACTTGTCCTGACGCTAACCCTAGTTGTCCTGACGCTAACCCTAGTTGTCCTGACGCTAACCCCACTTGTCCTGACGCCAACCCTAGTTGTCCTGACGCTAACCCTCGTTGTCCTGACGCTAACCCTCGTTGTCCTGACGCTAACCCTACTTGTCCTGACGCTAACCCTAGTTGTCCTGACGCTAACCCTAGTTGTCCTGACGCTAACCCTACTTGTCCTGACGCTAACCCTACTTGTCCTGACGCTAACCCTAGTTGTCCTGACGCTAACCCTAGTTGTCCTGACGCTAACCCTAGTTGTCCTGACGCTAACCCTAGTTGTCCTGACGCTTACCCAACTTGTCCTGACTCTAACCCTAGTTGTCCTGACGCTAACCCTAGTTGTCCTGACGCTAACCCTAGTTGTCCTGACGCTAACCCTACTTGTCCTGACGCTAACCCTACTTGTCCTGATGCTAACCCTAGTTGTTCTGACGCTAACCCTAGTTGTCCTGACGCTAACCCTACTTGTCCTGATGCTAACCCTAGTTGTCCTGACGCTAACCCTAGTTGTCCTGACGCTAACCCTAGTTGTCCTGACGCTAACCCTAGTTGTCCTGACGCTAACCCTACTTGTCCTGAAGCTAACCCTAGTTGTCCTGAAGCTAACCCTAGTTGTCCTGACGCTAACCCTAGTTGTCCTGAAGCTAACCCTAGTTGTCCTGACGCTAACCCTACTTGTCCTGATGCTAACCCTACTTGTCCTGACGCTAACCCTAGTTGTCCTGACGCTTACCCTAGTTGTCCTGACGCTAACCCTAGTTGTCCTGACTCTAACCCTACTTGTCCTGACGCTAACCCTAGTTGTCCTGACGCTAACCCTACTTGTCCTGACGCTAACCCTAGTTGTCCTGACGCTAACCCTAGTTGTCCTGACGCTAACCCTAGTTATCCTGACGCTAACCCTAGTTGTCCTGACGCTAACCCTAGTTGTCCTGACGCTAACCCTAGTTGTCCTGACGCTAACCCTACTTGTCCTGACGCTAACCCTAGTTGTCCTGACGCTAACCCCACTTGTCCTGACGCTAACCCTACTTGTCCTGACGCTAACCCTACTTGTCCTGACGCTAACCCTAGTTGTCCTGACGCTAACCCTAGTTGTCCTGACGCTAACCCTACTTGTCCTGACGCTAACCCTACTTGACCTGACGTTAACCCTAGTTGTCCTGACGCTAACCCTAGTTGTCCTGACGCTAACCCTAGTTGTCCTGACGCTAACCCTACTTGTCCTGATGCTAACCCTACTTGTCCTGATGATAACCATAGTTGTCCTGAGGCTAACCCTACTTGGCCTGACGCTAACCCTAGTTGTCGTGACGCTATCCCTAGTTTTCCTGACGCTAACCCTAGTTGTCCTGACGCTAACCCTAGATGTCCTGACGCTAACCCTAGTGGTCCTGATGCTAACCCTACTTGTCCTGACGATAACCCTAGTTGTCCTGACGCTAACCCTAGTTGTCCTGACGCTAACCCTACTTGTCCTGACGCTATCCCTAGTTGTCCTGACGCTAACCCTAGTTGTCCTGACGCTAACCCTAGTTGTCCTGACGCTAACTCTAGTTGTCCTGACGCTAACCCTACTTGTCCTGACGCTAACCCTAGTTGTCCTGACGCTAACCCTAGTTGTACTGACGCTAACCCTAGTTGTCCTGACGCTAACCCTACTTGTCCTGACGCTACCCCTACTTGTCCTGACGCTAACACTACTTGTCCTGACGCTAACCCTAGTTGTCCTGACGCTAACCCTAGTTGTCCTGACGCTAACCCTAGTTGTCCTGACACTAACCCTAGTTGTCCTGACGCTAACCCTACTTGTCCTGATGATAACCCTACTTGTCCTGACGCTAACCCTACTTGTCCTGATGCTAACCCTACTTGACCTGACGCTAACCCTACTTGTCCTGACGCTAACCCTAGTTGTCCTGATGCTAACCCTAGTTGTCCTGACGCTAACCCTAGTTGTCCTGATGCTAACCCTAGTTGTCCTGATGCTAACCCTAGTTGTCCTGACGCTAACCCTAGTTGTCCTGACGCTAACCCTACTTGTCCTGACGCTAACCCTACTTGTCCTGACGCTAACCCTACTTGACCTGACGCTAACCCTACTTGTCCTGATGCTAACCCTAGTTGTCCTGACGCTAACTCTAGTTGTCCTGACGCTAACCCTAGTTGTCCTGATGCTAACCCTAGTTGTCCTGACGTTTACCCTAGTTGTCCTGACGCTAACCCTAGTTGTCCTGACTCTAACCCTACTTGTCCTGACGCTAACCCTAGTTGTCCTGACGCTAACCCTACTTGTCCTGACGCTAACCCTAGTTGTCCTGACGCTAACCCTAGTTGTCCTGACGCTAACCCTAGTTATCCTGACGCTAACCCTAGTTGTCCTGACGCTAACCCTAGTTGTCCTGACGCTAACCCTAGTTGTCCTGACGCTAACCCTACTTGTCCTGACGCTAACCCTAGTTGTCCTGACGCTAACCCCACTTGTCCTGACGCTAACCCTACTTGTCCTGACGCTAACCCTACTTGTTCTGACGCTAACCCTAGTTGTCCTGACGCTAACCCTAGTTGTCCTGACGCTAACCCTACTTGTCCTGACCTAACCCTACTTGACCTGACGTTAACCCTAGTTGTCCTGACGCTAACCCTAGTTGTCCTGACGCTAACCCTAGTTGTCCTGACGCTAACCCTACTTGTCCTGATGCTAACCCTACTTGTCCTG
The DNA here is from genome assembly GCF_046119375.1 of Phyllobates terribilis. NCBI lineage: Eukaryota > Metazoa > Chordata > Amphibia > Anura > Dendrobatidae > Phyllobates > Phyllobates terribilis. The sequence continues at coordinate 283,000 of NW_027363676.1, read as the reverse complement.
ACGCTAACCATAGTTGTCCTGACGCTAACCCTACTTGGCCTGACGCTAACCCTAGTTGTCGTGACGCTATCCCTAGTTTTCCTGACGCTAACCCTAGTTGTCCTGACGCTAACCCTAGATGTCCTGACGCTAACCCTAGTGGTCCTGATGCTAACCCTACTTGTCCTGACGCTAACCCTAGTTGTCCTGACGCTAACCCTAGTTGTCCTGACGCTAACCCTACTTGTCCTGACGCTATCCCTAGTTGTCCTGACGCTAACCCTAGTTGTCCTGACGCTAACCCTAGTTGTCCTGACGCTAACTCTAGTTGTCCTGACGCTAACCCTACTTGTCCTGACGCTAACCCTAGTTGTCCTGACGCTAACCCTAGTTGTACTGACGCTAACCCTAGTTGTCCTGACGCTAACCCTACTTGTCCTGACGCTACCCCTACTTGTCCTGACGCTAACCCTACTTGTCCTGACGCTAACGCTAGTTGTCCTGACGCTAACCCTAGTTGTCCTGACGCCAACCCTAGTTGTCCTGACACTAACCCTACTTGTCCTGACGCTAACCCTAGTTGTTCTGACGCTAACCCTACTTGTCCTGATGCTAACCCTAGTTGTCCTGATGCTAACCCTAGTTGTCCTGACGCTAACCCTACTTGTCCTGACGCTAACCCTAGTTGTTCTGACGCTAACCCTAGTTGTCCTGACGCTAACCCTAGTTGTCCTGACGCTAACCCTAGTTGTCCTGACGCTAACCCTAGTTGTCCTGACGCTAACCCTAGTTGTCCTGACGCTAACCCTAGTTGTCCTGACGCTAACCCTAGTTGTCCTGACGCTAACCCTACTTGTCCTGACGCTAACCCTACTTGTCCTGACGCTAACCCTAGTTGTCCTGACGCTAACCCTAGTTGTCCTGACGCTAACCCTACTTGTCCTGACGCTAACCCTAGTTGTCCTGACGCTAACCCTAGTTGTCCTGACGCTAACCCCACTTGTCCTGACGCCAACCCTAGTTGTCCTGACGCTAACCCTCGTTGTCCTGACGCTAACCCTCGTTGTCCTGACGCTAACCCTACTTGTCCTGACGCTAACCCTAGTTGTCCTGACGCTAACCCTAGTTGTCCTGACGCTAACCCTACTTGTCCTGACGCTAACCCTACTTGTCCTGACGCTAACCCTAGTTGTCCTGACGCTAACCCTAGTTGTCCTGACGCTAACCCTAGTTGTCCTGACGCTAACCCTAGTTGTCCTGACGCTTACCCAACTTGTCCTGACTCTAACCCTAGTTGTCCTGACGCTAACCCTAGTTGTCCTGACGCTAACCCTAGTTGTCCTGACGCTAACCCTACTTGTCCTGACGCTAACCCTACTTGTCCTGATGCTAACCCTAGTTGTTCTGACGCTAACCCTAGTTGTCCTGACGCTAACCCTACTTGTCCTGATGCTAACCCTAGTTGTCCTGACGCTAACCCTAGTTGTCCTGACGCTAACCCTAGTTGTCCTGACGCTAACCCTAGTTGTCCTGACGCTAACCCTACTTGTCCTGAAGCTAACCCTAGTTGTCCTGAAGCTAACCCTAGTTGTCCTGACGCTAACCCTAGTTGTCCTGAAGCTAACCCTAGTTGTCCTGACGCTAACCCTACTTGTCCTGATGCTAACCCTACTTGTCCTGACGCTAACCCTAGTTGTCCTGACTCTAACCCTACTTGTCCTGACGCTAACCCTAGTTGTCCTGACGCTAACCCTACTTGTCCTGACGCTAACCCTAGTTGTCCTGACGCTAACCCTAGTTGTCCTGACGCTAACCCTAGTTATCCTGACGCTAACGCTAGTTGTCCTGACGCTAACCCTAGTTGTCCTGACGCTAACCCTAGTTGTCCTGACGCTAACCCTACTTGTCCTGACGCTAACCCTAGTTGTCCTGACGCTAACCCCACTTGTCCTGACGCTAGCCCTACTTGTCCTGACGCTAACCCTACTTGTCCTGACGCTAACCCTAGTTGTCCTGACGCTAACCCTAGTTGTCCTGACGCTAACCCTACTTGTCCTGACGCTAACCCTACTTGACCTGACGTTAACCCTAGTTGTCCTGACGCTAACCCTAGTTGTCCTGACGCTAACCCTAGTTGTCCTGACGCTAACCCTACTTGTCCTGATGCTAACCCTACTTGTCCTGATGATAACCATAGTTGTCCTGAGGCTAACCCTACTTGGCCTGACGCTAACCCTAGTTGTCGTGACGCTATCCCTAGTTTTCCTGACGCTAACCCTAGTTGTCCTGACGCTAACCCTAGATGTCCTGACGCTAACCCTAGTGGTCCTGATGCTAACCCTACTTGTCCTGACGATAACCCTAGTTGTCCTGACGCTAACCCTAGTTGTCCTGACGCTAACCCTACTTGTCCTGACGCTATCCCTAGTTGTCCTGACGCTAACCCTAGTTGTCCTGACGCTAACCCTAGTTGTCCTGACGCTAACTCTAGTTGTCCTGACGCTAACCCTACTTGTCCTGACGCTAACCCTAGTTGTCCTGACGCTAACCCTAGTTGTACTGACGCTAACCCTAGTTGTCCTGACGCTAACCCTACTTGTCCTGACGCTACCCCTACTTGTCCTGACGCTAACACTACCTGTCCTGACGCTAACCCTAGTTGTCCTGACGCTAACCCTAGTTGTCCTGACGCTAACCCTAGTTGTCCTGACACTAACCCTAGTTGTCCTGACGCTAACCCTACTTGTCCTGATGATAACCCTACTTGTCCTGACGCTAACCCTACTTGTCCTGATGCTAACCCTACTTGACCTGACGCTAACCCTACTTGTCCTGACGCTAACCCTAGTTGTCCTGATGCTAACCCTAGTTGTCCTGACGCTAACCCTAGTTGTCCTGATGCTAACCCTAGTTGTCCTGATGCTAACCCTAGTTGTCCTGACGCTAACCCTAGTTGTCCTGACGCTAACCCTACTTGTCCTGACGCTAACCCTACTTGTCCTGACGCTAACCCTACTTGACCTGACGCTAACCCTACTTGTCCTGATGCTAACCCTAGTTGTCCTGACGCTAACTCTAGTTGTCCTGACGCTAACCCTAGTTGTCCTGATGCTAACCCTAGTTGTCCTGACGTTTACCCTAGTTGTCCTGACGCTAACCCTAGTTGTCCTGACTCTAACCCTACTTGTCCTGACGCTAACCCTAGTTGTCCTGACGCTAACCCTACTTGTCCTGACGCTAACCCTAGTTGTCCTGACGCTAACCCTAGTTGTCCTGACGTTAACCCTAGTTATCCTGACGCTAACCCTAGTTGTCCTGACGCTAACCCTAGTTGTCCTGACGCTAACCCTACTTGTCCTGACGCTAACCCTAGTTGTCCTGACGCTAACCCCACTTGTCCTGACGCTAACCCTACTTGTCCTGACGCTAACCCTACTTGTTCTGACGCTAACCCTAGTTGTCCTGACGCTAACCCTAGTTGTCCTGACGCTAACCCTACTTGTCCTGACCTAACCCTACTTGACCTGACGTTAACCCTAGTTGTCCTGACGCTAACCCTAGTTGTCCTGACGCTAACCCTAGTTGTCCTGACGCTAACCCTACTTGTCCTGATGCTAACCCTACTTGTCCTGACGCTAACCATAGTTGTCCTGACGCTAACCCTACTTGGCCTGACGCTAACCCTAGTTGTCGTGACGCTAACCCTAGTTGTCCTGACGCTAACCCTAGTTGTCCTGACGCTAACCCTACTTGTCCTGACGCTATCCCTAGTTGTCCTGACGCTAACCCTAGTTGTCCTGACGCTAACCCTAGTTGTCCTGACGCTAACTCTAGTTGTCCTGACGCTAACCCTACTTGTCCTGACGCTAACCCTAGTTGTCCTGACGCTAACCCTAGTTGTACTGACGCTAACCCTAGTTGTCCTGACGCTAACCCTACTTGTCCTGACGCTACCCCTACTTGTCCTGACGCTAACCCTACTTGTCCTGACGCTAACGCTAGTTGTCCTGACGCTAACCCTAGTTGTCCTGACGCCAACCCTAGTTGTCCTGACACTAACCCTAGTTGTCCTGACGCTAACCCTACTTGTCCTGATGATAACCCTACTTGTCCTGACGCTAACCCTACTTGTCCTGATGCTAACCCTACTTGACCTGACGCTAACCCTACTTGTCCTGACGCTAACCCTAGTTGTCCTGACGCTAACCCTAGTTGTCCTGACGCTAACCCTAGTTGTCCTGATGCTAACCCTAGTTGTCCTGATGCTAACCCTAGTTGTCCTGACGCTAACCCTAGTTGTCCTGACGCTAACCCTACTTGTCCTGACGCTAACCCTACTTGACCTGATGCTAACCCTACTTGTCCTGATGCTAACCCTAGTTGTCCTGACGCTAACTCTAGTTGTCCTGACGCTAACCCTAGTTGTCCTGATGCTAACCCTAGTTGTCCTGACGCTAACCCTAGTTGTCCTGACGCTAACCCTAGTTGTCCTGATGCTAACACTACTTGTCCTGACGCTAACCCTACTTGTCCTGACGCTAACCCTACTTGTCCTGACGCTAACCCTAGTTGTCCTGACGCTAACCCTAGTTGTCCTGACGCTAACCCTACTTGTCCTGACGATAACCCTAGTTGTCCTGACGCTAACCCTAGTTGTCCTGACGCTAACCCTAGTTGTCCTGACTCTAACCTTAGTTGTCCTGACGCTAACCCTAGTTGTCCTGATGCTAACCCTAGTTGTCCTGACGCTAACCCTACTTGTCCTGATGCAAGCCCTACTTGTCCTGACGCTAACCCTAGTTGTCCTGACGCTAACCCTACTTGTCCTGACGCTAACCCTACTTGTCCTGACGCTAACCCTAGTTGTCCTGACGCTAACCCTACTTGTCCTGACGCTAACCCTAGTTGTCCTGACGCTAACCCTAGTTGTCCTGACGCTAACCCTACTTGTCCTGACGCTAACCCTAGTTGTCCTGACGCTAACCCTAGTTGTCCTGACGCTAACCCTAGTTGTCCTGACGCTAACCCTACTTGTCCTGACGCTAACCCTAGTTGTCCTGACGCTAACCCTAGTTGTCCTGACGCTAACCCTACTTGTCCTGACGCTAACCCTACTTGTCCTGACGCTAACCCTAGTTGTCCTGACGCTAACCCTAGTTGTCCTGACGCTAAACCTACTTGTCCTGACGCTAACCCTAGTTGTCCTGACGCTAACCCTAGTTGTCCTGACGCTAACCCTAGTTGTCCTGACGCTAACCGTAGTTGTCCTGACGCTAACCCTACTTGTCCTGACGCTAACCCTAGTTTTCCTGACGCTAACCCTACTTGTCCTGACGCTAACCCTAGTTGTCCTGACGCTAACCAATGTTGTCCTGACGCTAACCCTAGTTGTCCTGACGCTAACCCTACTTGTCCTGACGCTAACCCTAGTTGTCCTGACGCTAACCCTAGTTGTCCTGACGCTAACCCTACTTGTCCTGACGCTAACCCTACTTGTCCTGACGCTAACCCTACTTGCCCTGACGCTAACCCTAGTTGTCCTGAAGCTAACCCTAGTTGTACTGACGCTAACCCTAGTTGTCCTGACGCTAACCCTAGTTGTCCTGACGCTAACCCTACTTGTCCTGATGCTAACCCTAGTTGTCCTGACGATAACCCTAGTTGTCCTGACGCTAACCCTAGTTGTCCTGACGCTAACCCTAGTTGTCCTGACGCTAACCCAACTTGTCCTGACTCTAACCCTAGTTGTCCTGACGCTAACCCTAGTTGTCCTGACGCTAACCCTAGTTGTCCTGACGCTAACCCTACTTGTCCTGACGCTAACCCTACTTGTCCTGATGCTAACCCTAGTTGTCCTGACGCTAACCCTAGTTGTCCTGACGCTAACCCTACTTGTCCTGATGCTAACCCTACTTGTCCTGATGCTAACCCTAGTTGTCCTGACGCTTACCCTAGTTGTCCTGACGCTAACCCTAGTTGTCCTGACTCTAACCCTACTTGTCCTGACGCTAACCCTAGTTGTCCTGACGCTAACCCTAGTTGTCCTGACGCTAACCCTACTTGTCCTGACGCTAACCCTAGTTGTCCTGACGCTAACCCTAGTTGTCCTGACGCTAACCCTAGTTATCCTGACGCTAACCCTAGTTGTCCTGACGCTAACCCTAGTTGTCCTGACGCTAACCCTACTTGTCCTGACGCTAACCCTAGTTGTCCTGACGCTAACCCCACTTGTCCTGACGCTAACCCTACTTGTCCTGACGCTAACCCTACTTGTCCTGACGCTAACCCTAGTTGTCCTGACGCTAACCCTAGTTGTCCTGACGCTAACCCTACTTGTCCTGACGCTAACCCTACTTGACCTGACGTTAACCCTAGTTGTCCTGACGCTAACCCTAGTTGTCCTGACGCTAACCCTAGTCGTCCTGACGCTAACCCTACTTGTCTTGATGCTAACCCTACTTGTCTTGATGCTAACCATAGTTGTCCTAACGCTAACCCTACTTGGCCTGACGCTAACCCTAGTTGTCGTGACGCTATCCCTAGTTTTCCTGACGCTAACCCTAGTTGTCCTGACGCTAACCCTAGATGTCCTGACGCTAACCCTAGTGGTCCTGATGCTAACCCTACTTGTCCTGACGCTAACCCTAGTTGTCCTGACGCTAACCCTAGTTGTCCTGACGCTAACCCTACTTGTCCTGATGCTATCCCTAGTTGTCCTGACGCTAACCCTAGTTGTCCTGACGCTAACCCTAGTTGTCCTGACGCTAACTCTAGTTGTCCTGACGCTAACCCTACTTGTCCTGACGCTAACCCTAGTTGTCCTGACGCTAACCCTAGTTGTACTGACGCTAACCCTAGTTGTCCTGACGCTAACCCTACTTGTCCTGACGCTACCCCTACTTGTCCTGACGCTAACCCTACTTGTCCTGACGCTAACGCTAGTTGTCCTGACGCTAACCCTAGTTGTCCTGATGCTAACCCTAGTTGTCCTGACGCTAACCCTAGTTGTCCTGACGCTAACCCTAGTTGTCCTGACGCTAACCCTACTTGTCCTGATGATAACCCTACTTGTCCTGACGCTAACCCTACTTGTCCTGATGCTAACCCTACTTGACCTGACGCTAACCCTACTTGTCCTGACGCTAACCCTAGTTGTCCTGACGCTAACCCTAGTTGTCCTGACGCTAACCCTAGTTGTCCTGACGCTAACCCTAGTTGTCCTGATGCTAACCCTAGTTGTCCTGACGCTAACCCTAGTTGTCCTGACGCTAACCCTACTTGTCCTGACGCTAACCCTACTTGTCCTGACGCTAACCCTACTTGACCTGACGCTAACCCTACTTGTCCTGATGCTAACCCTAGTTGTCCTGACGCTAACTCTAGTTGTCCTGACGCTAACCCTAGTTGTCCTGATGCTAACCCTAGTTGTCCTGACGCTAACCCTAGTTGTCCTGACGCTAACCCTAGTTGTCCTGATGCTAACACTACTTGTCCTGACGCTAACCCTACTTGTCCTGACGCTAACCCCACTTGTCCTGACGCTAACCCTAGTTGTCCTGACGCTAACCCTAGTTGTCCTGACGCTAACCCTAGTTGTCCTGATGCTAACCCTAGTTGTCCTGACGCTAACCCTAGTTGTCCTGACGCTAACCCTACTTGTCCTGACGCTAACCCTACTTGTCCTGACGCTAACCCTACTTGACCTGACGCTAACCCTACTTGTCCTGATGCTAACCCTAGTTGTCCTGACGCTAACTCTAGTTGTCCTGACGCTAACCCTAGTTGTCCTGATGCTAACCCTAGTTGTCCTGACGCTAACCCTAGTTGTCCTGACGCTAACCCTAGTTGTCCTGATGCTAACACTACTTGTCCTGACGCTAACCCTACTTGTCCTGACGCTAACCCTACTTGTCCTGACGCTAACCCTAGTTGTCCTGACGCTAACCCTAGTTGTCCTGACGCTAACCCTACTTGTCCTGACGATAACCCTAGTTGTCCTGATGCTAACCCTAGATGTCCTGACACTAACCCTAGTTGTCCTGACTCTAACCTTAGTTGTCCTGACGCTAACCCTAGTTGTCCTGATGCTAACCCTAGTTGTCCTGACGCTAACCCTACTTGTCCTGATGCAAACCCTACTTGTCCTGACGCTAACCCTAGTTGTCCTGACGCTAACCCTACTTGTCCTGACGCTAACCCTACTTGTCCTGACGCTAACCCTAGTTGTCCTGACGCTAACCCTACTTGTCCTGACGCTAACCCTAGTTGTCCTGACGCTAACCCTAGTTGTCCTGACGCTAACCCTACTTGTCCTGACGCTAACCCTAGTTGTCCTGACGCTAACCCTAGTTGTCCTGACGCTAACCCTAGTTGTCCTGACGCTAAACCCTACTTGTCCTGACGCTAACCCTAGTTGTCCTGACGCTAACCCTAGTTGTCCTGACGCTAACCCTACTTGTCCTGACGCTAACCCTACTTGTCCTGACGCTAACCCTAGTTGTCCTGACGCTAACCCTACTTGTCCTGACGCTAACCCTAGTTGTCCTGACGCTAACCCTAGTTGTCCTGACGCTAACCCTAGTTGTCCTGACGCTAACCGTAGTTGTCCTGACGCTAACCCTACTTGTCCTGACGCTAACCCTAGTTTTCCTGACGCTAACCCTACTTGTCCTGACGCTAACCCTAGCTGTCCTGACCCTAACCAATGTTGTCCTGACGCTAACCCTAGTTGTCCTGACGCTAACCCTACTTGTCCTGACGCTAACCCTAGTTGTCCTGACGCTAACCCTAGTTGTCCTGACGCTAACCCTACTTGTCCTGACGCTAACCCTACTTGTCCTGACGCTAACCCTACTTGTCCTGACGCTAACCCTAGTTGTCCTGAAGCTAACCCTAGTTGTACTGACGCTAACCCGAGTTGTCCTGACGCTAACCCGAGTTGTCCTGACGCTAACCCTACTTGTCCTGACGCTAACCCTACTTGACCTGACGTTAACCCTAGTTGTCCTGACGCTAACCCTAGTTGTCCTGACGCTAACCCTAGTCGTCCTGACGCTAACCCTACTTGTCTTGATGCTAACCCTACTTGTCTTGATGCTAACCATAGTTGTCCTAACGCTAACCCTACTTGGCCTGACGCTAACCCTAGTTGTCGTGACGCTATCCCTAGTTTTCCTGACGCTAACCCTAGTTGTCCTGACGCTAACCCTAGATGTCCTGACGCTAACCCTAGTGGTCCTGATGCTAACCCTACTTGTCCTGACGCTAACCCTAGTTGTCCTGACGCTAACCCTAGTTGTCCTGACGCTAACCCTACTTGTCCTGATGCTATCCCTAGTTGTCCTGACGCTAACCCTAGTTGTCCTGACGCTAACCCTAGTTGTCCTGACGCTAACTCTAGTTGTCCTGACGCTAACCCTACTTGTCCTGACGCTAACCCTAGTTGTCCTGACGCTAACCCTAGTTGTACTGACGCTAACCCTAGTTGTCCTGACGCTAACCCTACTTGTCCTGACGCTACCCCTACTTGTCCTGACGCTAACCCTACTTGTCCTGACGCTAACGCTAGTTGTCCTGACGCTAACCCTAGTTGTCCTGATGCTAACCCTAGTTGTCCTGACGCTAACCCTAGTTGTCCTGACGCTAACCCTAGTTGTCCTGACGCTAACCCTACTTGTCCTGATGATAACCCTACTTGTCCTGACGCTAACCCTACTTGTCCTGATGCTAACCCTACTTGACCTGACGCTAACCCTACTTGTCCTGACGCTAACCCTAGTTGTCCTGACGCTAACCCTAGTTGTCCTGACGCTAACCCTAGTTGTCCTGACGCTAACCCTAGTTGTCCTGATGCTAACCCTAGTTGTCCTGACGCTAACCCTAGTTGTCCTGACGCTAACCCTACTTGTCCTGACGCTAACCCTACTTGTCCTGACGCTAACCCTACTTGACCTGACGCTAACCCTACTTGTCCTGATGCTAACCCTAGTTGTCCTGACGCTAACTCTAGTTGTCCTGACGCTAACCCTAGTTGTCCTGATGCTAACCCTAGTTGTCCTGACGCTAACCCTAGTTGTCCTGACGCTAACCCTAGTTGTCCTGATGCTAACACTACTTGTCCTGACGCTAACCCTACTTGTCCTGACGCTAACCCTACTTGTCCTGACGCTAACCCTAGTTGTCCTGACGCTAACCCTAGTTGTCCTGACGCTAACCCTAGTTGTCCTGATGCTAACCCTAGTTGTCCTGACGCTAACCCTAGTTGTCCTGACGCTAACCCTACTTGTCCTGACGCTAACCCTACTTGTCCTGACGCTAACCCTACTTGACCTGACGCTAACCCTACTTGTCCTGATGCTAACCCTAGTTGTCCTGACGCTAACTCTAGTTGTCCTGACGCTAACCCTAGTTGTCCTGATGCTAACCCTAGTTGTCCTGACGCTAACCCTAGTTGTCCTGACGCTAACCCTAGTTGTCCTGATGCTAACACTACTTGTCCTGACGCTAACCCTACTTGTCCTGACGCTAACCCTACTTGTCCTGACGCTAACCCTAGTTGTCCTGACGCTAACCCTAGTTGTCCTGACGCTAACCCTACTTGTCCTGACGATAACCCTAGTTGTCCTGATGCTAACCCTAGATGTCCTGACACTAACCCTAGTTGTCCTGACTCTAACCTTAGTTGTCCTGACGCTAACCCTAGTTGTCCTGATGCTAACCCTAGTTGTCCTGACGCTAACCCTACTTGTCCTGATGCAAACCCTACTTGTCCTGACGCTAACCCTAGTTGTCCTGACGCTAACCCTACTTGTCCTGACGCTAACCCTACTTGTCCTGACGCTAACCCTAGTTGTCCTGACGCTAACCCTACTTGTCCTGACGCTAACCCTAGTTGTCCTGACGCTAACCCTAGTTGTCCTGACGCTAACCCTACTTGTCCTGACGCTAACCCTAGTTGTCCTGACGCTAACCCTAGTTGTCCTGACGCTAACCCTAGTTGTCCTGACGCTAACCCTACTTGTCCTGACGCTAACCCTAGTTGTCCTGACGCTAACCCTAGTTGTCCTGACGCTAACCCTACTTGTCCTGACGCTAACCCTACTTGTCCTGACGCTAACCCTAGTTGTCCTGACGCTAACCCTACTTGTCCTGACGCTAACCCTAGTTGTCCTGACGCTAACCCTAGTTGTCCTGACGCTAACCCTAGTTGTCCTGACGCTAACCGTAGTTGTCCTGACGCTAACCCTACTTGTCCTGACGCTAACCCTAGTTTTCCTGACGCTAACCCTACTTGTCCTGACGCTAACCCTAGCTGTCCTGACCCTAACCAATGTTGTCCTGACGCTAACCCTAGTTGTCCTGACGCTAACCCTACTTGTCCTGACGCTAACCCTAGTTGTCCTGACGCTAACCCTAGTTGTCCTGACGCTAACCCTACTTGTCCTGACGCTAACCCTACTTGTCCTGACGCTAACCCTACTTGTCCTGACGCTAACCCTAGTTGTCCTGAAGCTAACCCTAGTTGTACTGACGCTAACCCGAGTTGTCCTGACGCTAACCCGAGTTGTCCTGACGCTAACCCGAGTTGTCCTGATGCTAACCCGAGTTGCCCTGACGCTAACCCGAGTTGTCCTGACGCTAACCCGAGTTGTCCTGACGCTAACCCGAGTAGTCCTGACGCTAACCCTACTTGTCCTGACGCTAACCCGAGTTTTCCTGACGCTAACCCGAGATGTCCTGACGCTAACCCGAGTTGTCCTGACGCTAACCCGAGTTGTCCTGACGCTAACCCGAGTTGCCCTGACGCTAACCCGAGTTGTCCTGACGATAACCCGAGTTGTCCTGACGCTAACCCGAGTTGTCCTGACGCTAACCCGAGTTGTCCTGACGCTAACCCTAGTTGTCCTGACGCTAACCCGAGTTGCTCTGACGCTAACCCGAGTTGTCCTGACGATAACCCGAGTTGTACTGACGCTAACCCGAGTTGTCCTGACGCTAAACCTAGTTGTCCTGACGCTAACCCTAGTTGCCCTGACGCTAACCCTAGTTGTCCTGACGCTAACCCTAGTTGTCCTGACGCTAACCCTAGTTATCCTGACGCTAACCCTAGTTGTCCTGACGCTAACCCTAGTTGTCCTGACGCTAACCCTAGTTGTCCTGACGCTAACACTACTTGTCCTGACGCTAACCCTAGTTGTCCTGACGCTAACCCTAGTTGTTCTGACGCTAACACTACTTGTCCTGACGCTAACCCTACTTGTCCTGACGCTAATCCTACTTGTCCTGAGGCTAACCCTACTTGTCCTGACGCTAACCCTAGTTGTCCTGACGCTAACCCTAGTTGTCCTGACGCTAACCCTACTTGTCCTGACGATAACCCTAGTTGTCCTGACGCTAACCCTAGTTGTCCTGACGCTAACCCTACTTGTCCTGACTCTAACCCTAGTTGTCCTGACGCTAACCCTGGTTGTCCTGACGCTAACCCTAGTTGTCCTGACACTAACCCTACTTGTCCTGACGCTAACCCTACTTGTCCTGACGCTAACCCTACTTGTCCTGACGCTAACCCTAGTTGTCCTGACGCTAACCCTACTTGTCCTGACGCTAACCCTAGTTGTCCTGACGCTAACCCTAGTTGTCCTGACGCTAACCCTATTTGTCCTGACGCTAACCCTAGTTGTCCTGACGCTAACCCTACTTGTACTGACGCTAACCCTAGTTGTCCTGACGCTAACCCTAGTTGTCCTGACGCTAACCCTAGTTGTCCTGACGCTAACCCTAGTTGTCCTGACGCTAACCCTACTTGTCCTGATGCTAACCCTACTTGTCCTGACGCTAACCCTAGTTGTCCTGACGCTAACCGTAGTTGTCCTGACGCTAACCCTAGTTGTCCTGACGCTAACCCTACTTGTCCTGACGCTAACCCTAGTTGTCCTGACGCTAACCCTACTTGTCCTGACGCTAACCCTAGTAGTCCTGACGCTAACCCTAGTTGTCCTGACGCTAACCCCAGTTGTCCTGACGCTAACCCTACTTGTCCTGACGCTAACCCTAGTTGTCCTGACGCTAACCCTAGTTGTCCTTACGCTAACCCTACTTGTCCTGACGCTAACCCTACTTGTCCTGACGCTAACCCTAGTTGTCCTGACGCTAACCCTAGTTGTCCTGACGCTAACCCTAGTTGTCCTGACGCTAACCCTAGTTGTCCTGACGCTAACCCTAGTTGTCCTGACGCTAACCCTAGTTGTCCTAACGCTAACCCTAGTTGTCCTGACGCTAACCCTAGTTGTCCTGACGCTAACCCTAGTTGTCCTGACGCTAACCCTACTTGTCCTGACGCTAACCCTAGTTGTCCTGACGCTAACCCTAGTTGTCCTGATGCTAAACCTAGTTGTCCTGACGCTAACCCTAGTTGTCCTGACGCTAACCCTAGTTGTCCTGGCGCTAACCCTAGTTGTCCTGGCGCTAATCCTAGTTGTCCTGGCGCTCACCCTAGTTGTCCTGGTGCTCACCCTAGTTGTCCTGGCGCTAATCCTAGTTGTCCTGGCGCTCACCCTAGTTGTCCTGGCGCTCACCCTAGTTGTCCTGGTGCTCACCCTAGTTGTCCTGGCGCTAACCCTAGTTGTCCTGGCGCTAACCCTAGTTGTCCTGGCGCTCACCCTAGTTGTCCTGGCGCTAACCCTAGTTGTCCTGGCGCTAACCCTAGTTGTCCTGGTGCTAACCCTAGTTGTCCTGTCGCTAACCCTAGTTGTCCTGTCGCTAACCCTAGTTGTCCTGGCGCTAACCCTACTTGTCCTGATGCTAACCCTACTTGTCCTGACGCTAACCCTAGTTGTCCTGACGCTAACCCTAGTTGTCCTGACGCTAACCCTACTTGTCCTGACGCTAACCCTAGTTGTCCTGACGCTAACCCTAGTTGTCCTGACGCTAACCCTACTTGTCCTGACGCTAACCCTACTTGTGCTGACGCTAACCCTAGTTGTCCTGACGCTAACCCTAGTTGTCTTAACGCTAACCCTAGTTGTCCTGACGCTAACCCTAGTTGTCCTGACGCTAACCCTACTTGTCCTGACGCTAACCCTAGTTGTCCTGATGCTAACCCTAGTTGTCCTGACGCTAAACCTAGTTGTCCTGACGCTAACCCTAGTTGTCCTGACGCTAACCCTAGTTGTCCTGATGCTAACCCTACTTGTCCTGACGCTAACCCTAGTTGTCCTGGCGCTAACCCTAGTTGTCCTGGCGCTAACCCTAGTTGTCCTGTCGCTAACCCTAGTTGTCCTGACGCTAACCCTAGTTGTCCTGACGCTAACCCTAGTTGTCCTGACGCTAACCCTACTTGTCCTGACGCTAACCCTAGTTGTCCTGACGCTAACCCTAGTTGTCCTGACGCTAAACCTAGTTGTCCTGACGCTAACCCTAGTTGTCCTGACGCTAACCCTAGTTGTCCTGGCGCTAACCCTAGTTGTCCTGGCGCTAATCCTAGTTGTCCTGGCGCTCACCCTAGTTGTCCTGGTGCTCACCCTAGTTGTCCTGGCGCTAATCCTAGTTGTCCTGGCGCTCACCCTAGTTGTCCTGGCGCTCACCCTAGTTGTCCTGGCGCTCACCCTAGTTGTCCTGGCGCTAACCCTAGTTGTCCTGGCGCTAACCCTAGTTGTCCTGGAGCTCACCCTAGTTGTCCTGGCGCTAACCCTAGTTGTCCTGGCGCTAACCCTAGTTGTCCTGGTGCTAACCCTAGTTGTCCTGTCGCTAACCCTAGTTGTCCTGTCGCTAACCCTAGTTGTCCTGGCGCTAACCCTACTTGTCCTGATGCTAACCCTACTTGTCCTGACGCTAACCCTAGTTGTCCTGACGCTAACCCTAGTTGTCCTGACGCTAACCCTACTTGTCCTGACGCTAACCCTAGTTGTCCTGACGCTAACCCTAGTTGTCCTGACGCTAACCCTACTTGTCCTGGCGCTAACCCTACTTGTGCTGACGCTAACCCTAGTTGTCCTGACGCTAACCCTAGTTGTCTTAACGCTAACCCTAGTTGTCCTGACGCTAACCCTAGTTGTCCTGACGCTAACCCTACTTGTCCTGACGCTAACCCTAGTTGTCCTGATGCTAACCCTAGTTGTCCTGACGCTAAACCTAGTTGTCCTGACGCTAACCCTAGTTGTCCTGACGCTAACCCTAGTTGTCCTGATGCTAACCCTACTTGTCCTGACGCTAACCCTAGTTGTCCTGGCGCTAACCCTAGTTGTCCTGGCGCTAACCCTAGTTGTCCTGGCGCTAACCCTAGTTGTCCTGGCGCTAATCCTAGTTGTCCTGGCGCTCACCCTAGTTGTCCTGGTGCTCACCCTAGTTGTCCTGGCGCTAACCCTAGTTGTCCTGGCGCTCACCCTAGTTGTCCTGGCGCTAACCCTAGTTGTCCTGGCGCTAACCCTAGTTGTCCTGGTGCTAACCCTAGTTGTCCTGTCGCTAACCCTAGTTGTCCTGGCGCTAACCCTAGTTGTCCTGACGCTAACCCTAGTTGTCCTGACGCTAACCCTAGTTGTCCTGACGCTAACCCTAGTTGTCCTGACGCTAACCCTAGTTGTCCTGACGCTAACCCTAGTTGACCTGACGCTAACCCTAGTTGTCCTGACGCTAGCCCTAGTTGTCCTGACGCTAACACTAGTTGTCCTGACGCTAACCCTAGTTGTCCTGACGCTAACCCTAGCTGTCCTGACGCTAACCCTAGTTGTCCTGACGCTAACCCTAGTTGTCCTGACGCTAACCCTAGTTGTCCTGACGCTAACCCTAGTTGTCCTGACGCTAACCCTAGTTGTCCTGACGCTAACCCTAGTTGTCCTGACGCTAACCCTAGATGTCCTGGCGCTAACCCTAGTTGTCCTGACGCTCACCCTAGTTGTCCTGGCGCTCACCCTAGTTGTCCTGGCGCTAACCCTAGTTGTCCTGGCGCTCACCCTAGTTGTCCTGGCGCTAACCCTAGTTGTCCTGGCGACAACCCTAGTTGTCCTGGTGCTAACCCTAGTTGTCCTGACGCTAACCCTAGTTGTCCTGACGCTAACCCTAGTTGTCCTGACGCTAACCCTAGTTGTCCTGACGCTAACCCTAGTTGTCCTGGCGCTAACCCTAGTTGTCCTGACGCTAACCCTACTTGTCCTGACGCTAACCCTAGTTGTTCTGACGCTAACCCTACTTGTCCTGACGCTAACCCTAGTTGTCCTGGCGCTAACCCTAGTTGTCCTCTCGCTAACCCTAGTTGTCCTGGCGCTAATCCTAGTTGTCCTGGCGCTCACCCTAGTTTTCCTGATGCTAACCCTAGTTGTCCTGATGCTAACCCTAGTTGTCCTCACGCTAACCCTAGTTGTCATCACGCTAACCCTAGTTGTCCTGACGCTAACCCTAGTTGTCCTGGCGCTAACCCTAGTTGTCCTGGCGCTAACCCTAGTTGTCCTGGCGCTAACCCTAGTTGTCCTGGCGCTAACCCTAGTTGTCACGGCGCTAACCCTAGTTGTCCTGGCGCTAACCCTAGTTGTCCTGGCGCTAACCCTAGTTGTCCTGGCGCTAACCCTAGTTGTCCTGGCGCTAACCCTAGTTGTCCTGGCGCTAACCCTAGTTGTCCTGACGCTAACCCTAGTTGTCCTGACGCTAACCCTAGTTGTCCTGGCGCTAACCCTAGTTGTCCTGGCGCTAACCCTAGTTGTCCTGGCGCTAACCCTAGTTGTCCTGACGCTAACCCTAGTTGTCCTGACGCTAACCCTACTTGTCCTGACGCTAACCCTACTTGTCCTGATGCTAACCCTACTTGACCTGACGCTAACCCTACTTGTCCTGACGCTAACCCTAGTTGTCCTGACGCTAACCCTAGTTGTCCTGACGCTAACCCTAGTTGTCCTGACGCTAACCCTAGTTGTCCTGATGCTAACCCTAGTTGTCCTGACGCTAACCCTAGTTGTCCTGACGCTAACCCTACTTGTCCTGACGCTAACCCTACTTGTCCTGACGCTAACCCTACTTGACCTGATGCTAACCCTACTTGTCCTGATGCTAACCCTAGTTGTCCTGATGCTAACTCTGGTTGTCCTGACGCTAACCCTAGTTGTCCTGATGCTAACCCTAGTTGTCCTGACGCTAACCCTAGTTGTCCTGACGCTAACCCTAGTTGTCCTGATGCTAACACTACTTGTCCTGATGCTAACCCTACTTGTCCTGACGCTAACCCTACTTGTCCTGACGCTAACCCTAGTTGTCCTGACGCTAACCCTAGTTGTCCTGACGCTAACCCTACTTGTCCTGACGATAACCCTAGTTGTCCTGATGCTAACCCTAGTTGTCCTGACGCTAACCCTAGTTGTCCTGACTCTAACCTTAGTTGTCCTGACGCTAACCCTAGTTGTCCTGATGCTAACCCTAGTTGTCCTGACGCTAACCCTACTTGTCCTGATGCAAACCCTACTTGTCCTGACGCTAACCCTAGTTGTCCTGACGCTAACCCTACTTGTCCTGACGCTAATCCTACTTGTCCTGACGCTAACCCTAGTTGTCCTGACGCTAACCCTACTTGTCCTGACGCTAACCCTAGTTGTCCTGACGCTAACCCTAGTTGTCCTGACGCTAACCCTACTTGTCCTGACGCTAACCCTAGTTGTCCTGACGCTAACCCTAGTTGTCCTGACGCTAACCCTACTTGTCCTGACGCTAACCCTAGTTGTCCTGACGCTAACCCTACTTGTCCTGACGCTAACCCTACTTGTCCTGACGCTAACCCTAGTTGTCCTGACGCTAACCCTAGTTGTCCTGACGTTAACCCTACTTGTCCTGACGCTAACCCTAGTTGTCCTGACGCTAACCCTAGTTGTCCTGACGCTAACCCTAGTTGTCCTGACGCTAACCGTAGTTGTCCTGACGCTAACCCTACTTGTCCTGACGCTAACCCTAGTTTTCCTGACGCTAACCCTACTTGTCCTGACGCTAACCCTAGTTGTCCTGACGCTAACCAATGTTGTCCTGACGCTAACCCTAGTTGTCCTGACGCTAACCCTACTTGTCCTGACGCTAACCCTAGTTGTCCTGACGCTAACCCTAGTTGTCCTGATGCTAACCCTACTTGTCCTGACGCTAACCCTACTTGTCCTGACGCTAACCCTACTTGTCCTGACGCTAACCCTAGTTGTCCTGAAGCTAACCCTAGTTGTACTGACGCTAACCCGAGTTGTCCTGACGCTAACCCGAGTTGTCCTGACGCTAACCCGAGTTGTCCTGATGCTAAACCGAGTTGCCCTGACGCTAACCCGAGTTGTCCTGACGCTAACCCGAGTTGTCCTGACGCTAACCCGAGTAGTCCTGACGCTAACCCTACTTGTCCTGACGCTAACCCGAGTTTTCCTGACGCTAACCCGAGATGTCCTGACGCTAACCCGAGTTGTCCTGACACTAACCCGAGTTGTCCTGACGCTAACCCGAGTTGCCCTGACGCTAACCCGAGTTGTCCTGACGATAACCCGAGTTGTCCTGACGCTAACCCGAGTTGTCCTGACGCTAACCCGACTTGTCCTGACGCTAACCCGAGTTGTCCTGACGCTAACCCGAGTTGCTCTGACGCTAACCCGAGTTGTCCTGACGATAACCCTAGTTGTCCTGACGCTAACCCTAGTTATCCTGACGCTAACCCTAGTTGTCCTGACGCTAACCCTACTTGTCCTGACGCTAACCCTAGTTGTCCTGACGCTAACCCTAGTTGTCCTGACGCTAACCCTAGTTGTCCTGACGCTAACCGTAGTTGTCCTGACGCTAACCCTACTTGTCCTGACGCTAACCCTAGTTTTCCTGACGCTAACCCTACTTGTCCTGACGCTAACCCTAGCTGTCCTGACCCTAACCAATGTTGTCCTGACGCTAACCCTAGTTGTCCTGACGCTAACCCTACTTGTCCTGACGCTAACCCTAGTTGTCCTGACGCTAACCCTAGTTGTCCTGACGCTAACCCTACTTGTCCTGACGCTAACCCTACTTGTCCTGACGCTAACCCTACTTGTCCTGACGCTAACCCTAGTTGTCCTGAAGCTAACCCTAGTTGTACTGACGCTAACCCGAGTTGTCCTGACGCTAACCCGAGTTGTCCTGACGCTAACCCGAGTTGTCCTGATGCTAACCCGAGTTGCCCTGACGCTAACCCGAGTTGTCCTGACGCTAACCCGAGTTGTCCTGACGCTAACCCGAGTAGTCCTGACGCTAACCCTACTTGTCCTGACGCTAACCCGAGTTTTCCTGACGCTAACCCGAGATGTCCTGACGCTAACCCGAGTTGTCCTGACGCTAACCCGAGTTGTCCTGACGCTAACCCGAGTTGCCCTGACGCTAACCCGAGTTGTCCTGACGATAACCCGAGTTGTCCTGACGCTAACCCGAGTTGTCCTGACGCTAACCCGAGTTGTCCTGACGCTAACCCGAGTTGTCCTGACGCTAACCCGAGTTGCTCTGACGCTAACCCGAGTTGTCCTGACAATAACCCGAGTTGTACTGACGCTAACCCGAGTTGTCCTGACGCTAAACCTAGTTGTCCTGACGCTAACCCTACTTGTCCTGACTCTAACCCTAGTTGCCCTGACGCTAACCCTAGTTGTCCTGACGCTAACCCTAGTTATCCTGACGCTAACCCTAGTTGTCCTGACGCTAACCCTAGTTGTCCTGACGCTAACCCTAGTTGTCCTGACGCTAACACTACTTGTCCTGACGCTAACCCTAGTTGTCCTGACGCTAACCCTAGTTGTTCTGACGCTAACACTACTTGTCCTGACGCTAACCCTACTTGTCCTGACGCTAATCCTACTTGTCCTGAGGCTAACCCTACTTGTCCTGACGCTAACCCTAGTTGTCCTGACGCTAACCCTAGTTGTCCTGACGCTAACCCTACTTGTCCTGACGATAACCCTAGTTGTCCTGACGCTAAACCTAGTTGTCCTGACGCTAACCCTACTTGTCCTGACTCTAACCCTAGTTGTCCTGACGCTAACCCTGGTTGTCCTGACGCTAACCCTAGTTGTCCTGACACTAACCCTACTTGTCCTGACGCTAACCCTACTTGTCCTGACGCTAACCCTACTTGTCCTGATGCTAACCCTAGTTGTCCTGACGCTAACCCTACTTGTCCTGACGCTAACCCTAGTTGTCCTGACGCTAACCCTAGTTGTCCTGACGCTAACCCTATTTGTCCTGACGCTAACCCTAGTTGTCCTGACGCTAACCCTACTTGTCCTGACGCTAACCCTAGTTGTCCTGACGCTAACCCTAGTTGTCCTGACGCTAACCCTAGTTGTCCTGACGCTAACCCTAGTTGTCCTGACGCTAACCCTACTTGTCCTGATGCTAACCCTACTTGTCCTGACGCTAACCCTAGTTGTCCTGACGCTAACCGTAGTTGTCCTGACGCTAACCCTAGTTGTCCTGACGCTAACCCTACTTGTCCTGACGCTAACCCTAGTTGTCCTGACGCTAACCCTACTTGTCCTGACGCTAACCCTAGTAGTCCTGACGCTAACCCTAGTTGTCCTGACGCTAACCCCAGTTGTCCTGACGCTAACCCTACTTGTCCTGACGCTAACCCTAGTTGTCCTGACGCTAACCCTAGTTGTCCTTACGCTAACCCTACTTGTCCTGACGCTAACCCTACTTGTCCTGACGCTAACCCTAGTTGTCCTGACGCTAACCCTAGTTGTCCTGACGCTAACCCTAGTTGTCCTGACGCTAACCCTAGTTGTCCTGACGCTAACCCTAGTTGTCCTGACGCTAACCCTAGTTGTCCTAACGCTAACCCTAGTTGTCCTGACGCTAACCCTAGTTGTCCTGACGCTAACCCTAGTTGTCCTGACGCTAACCCTAGTTGTCCTGACGCTAACCCTACTTGTCCTGACGCTAACCCTAGTTGTCCTGACGCTAAACCTAGTTGTCCTGACGCTAACCCTAGTTGTCCTGACGCTAACCCTAGTTGTCCTGGCGCTAACCCTAGTTGTCCTGGCGCTAATCCTAGTTGTCCTGGCGCTCACCCTAGTTGTCCTGGTGCTCACCCTAGTTGTCCTGGCGCTAATCCTAGTTGTCCTGGCGCTCACCCTAGTTGTCCTGGCGCTCACCCTAGTTGTCCTGGCGCTCACCCTAGTTGTCCTGGCGCTAACCCTAGTTGTCCTGGCGCTAACCCTAGTTGTCCTGGCGCTCACCCTAGTTGTCCTGGCGCTAACCCTAGTTGTCCTGGCGCTAACCTTAGTTGTCCTGGTGCTAACCCTAGTTGTCCTGTCGCTAACCCTAGTTGTCCTGTCGCTAACCCTAGTTGTCCTGGCGCTAACCCTACTTGTCCTGATGCTAACCCTACTTGTCCTGACGCTAACCCTAGTTGTCCTGACGCTAACCCTAGTTGTCCTGACGCTAACCCTACTTGTCCTGACGCTAACCCTAGTTGTCCTGACGCTAACCCTAGTTGTCCTGACGCTAACCCTACTTGTCCTGACGCTAACCCTACTTGTGCTGACGCTAACCCTAGTTGTCCTGACGCTAACCCTAGTTGTCTTAACGCTAACCCTAGTTGTCCTGACGCTAACCCTACTTGTCCTGACGCTAACCCTAGTTGTCCTGATGCTAACCCTAGTTGTCCTGACGCTAAACCTAGTTGTCCTGACGCTAACCCTAGTTGTCCTGACGCTAACCCAAGTTGTCCTGATGCTAACCCTACTTGTCCTGACGCTAACCCTAGTTGTCCTGGCGCTAACCCTAGTTGTCCTGGCGCTAACCCTAGTTGTCCTGTCGCTTACCCTAGTTGTCCTGACGCTAACCCTACTTGTCCTGACGCTAACCCTACTTGTCCTGACGCTAACCCTAGTTGTCCTGACGCTAACCCTAGTTGTCCTGACGCTAAACCTAGTTGTCCTGACGCTAACCCTAGTTGTCCTGACGCTAACCCTAGTTGTCCTGGCGCTAACCCTAGTTGTCCTGGCGCTAATCCTAGTTGTCCTGGCGCTCACCCTAGTTGTCCTGGTGCTCACCCTAGTTGTCCTGGCGCTAATCCTAGTTGTCCTGGCGCTCACCCTAGTTGTCCTGGCGCTCACCCTAGTTGTCCTGGCGCTCACCCTAGTTGTCCTGGCGCTAACCCTAGTTGTCCTGGCGCTAACCCTAGTTGTCCTGGAGCTCACCCTAGTTGTCCTGGCGCTAACCCTAGTTGTCCTGGCGCTAACCCTAGTTGTCCTGGTGCTAACCCTAGTTGTCCTGTCGCTAACCCTAGTTGTCCTGTCGCTAACCCTAGTTGTCCTGGCGCTAACCCTACTTGTCCTGATGCTAACCCTACTTGTCCTGACGCTAACCCTAGTTGTCCTGACGCTAACCCTAGTTGTCCTGACGCTAACCCTACTTGTCCTGACGCTAACCCTAGTTGTCCTGACGCTAACCCTAGTTGACCTGACGCTAACCCTACTTGTCCTGGCGCTAACCCTACTTGTGCTGACGCTAACCCTAGTTGTCCTGACGCTAACCCTAGTTGTCTTAACGCTAACCCTAGTTGTCCTGACGCTAACCCTAGTTGTCCTGACGCTAACCCTACTTGTCCTGACGCTAACCCTAGTTGTCCTGATGCTAACCCTAGTTGTCCTGACGCTAAACCTAGTTGTCCTGACGCTAACCCTAGTTGTCCTGACGCTAACCCTAGTTGTCCTGATGCTAACCCTACTTGTCCTGACGCTAACCCTAGTTGTCCTGGCGCTAACCCTAGTTGTCCTGGCGCTAACCCTAGTTGTCCTGGCGCTAACCTAGTTGTCCTGGCGCTAATCCTAGTTGTCCTGGCGCTCACCCTAGTTGTCCTGGTGCTCACCCTAGTTGTCCTGGCGCTAACCCTAGTTGTCCTGGCGCTCACCCTAGTTGTCCTGGCGCTAACCCTAGTTGTCCTGGCGCTAACCCTAGTTGTCCTGGTGCTAACCCTAGTTGTCCTGTCGCTAACCCTAGTTGTCCTGGCGCTAACCCTAGTTGTCCTGACGCTAACCCTAGTTGTCCTGACGCTAACCCTAGTTGTCCTGACGCTAACCCTAGTTGTCCTGACGCTAACCCTAGTTGTCCTGACGCTAACCCTAGTTGACCTGACGCTAACCCTAGTTGTCCTGACGCTAGCCCTAGTTGTCCTGACGCTAACCCTAGTTGTCCTGACGCTAACCCTAGTTGTCCTGACGCTAACCCTAGCTGTCCTGACGCTAACCCTAGTTGTCCTGACGCTAACCCTAGTTGTCCTGACGCTAACCCTAGTTGTCCTGACGCTAACCCTAGTTGTCCTGACGCTAACCCTAGTTGTCCTGACGCTAACCCTAGATGTCCTGGCGCTAACCCTAGTTGTCCTGACGCTCACCCTAGTTGTCCTGGCGCTCACCCTAGTTGTCCTGGCGCTAACCCTAGTTGTCCTGGCGCTCACCCTAGTTGTCCTGGCGCTAACCCTAGTTGTCCTGGCGACAACCCTAGTTGTCCTGGTGCTAACCCTAGTTGTCCTGACGCTAACCCTAGTTGTCCTGACGCTAACCCTAGTTGTCCTGACGCTAACCCTAGTTGTCCTGACGCTAACCCTAGTTGTCCTGGCGCTAACCCTAGTTGTCCTGACGCTAACCCTACTTGTCCTGACGCTAACCCTAGTTGTTCTGACGCTAACCCTACTTGTCCTGACGCTAACCCTAGTTGTCCTGGCGCTAACCCTAGTTGTCCTCTCGCTAACCCTAGTTGTCCTGGCGCTAATCCTAGTTGTCCTGGCGCTCACCCTAGTTTTCCTGATGCTAACCCTAGTTGTCCTGATGCTAACCCTAGTTGTCCTCACGCTAACCCTAGTTGTCATCACGCTAACCCTAGTTGTCCTGGCGCTAACCCTAGTTGTCCTGGCGCTAACCCTAGTTGTCACGGCGCTAACCCTAGTTGTCCTGGCGCTAACCCTAGTTGTCCTGGCGCTAACCCTAGTTGTCCTGGCGCTAACCCTAGTTGTCCTGGCGCTAACCCTAGTTGTCCTGACGCTAACCCTAGTTGTCCTGACGCTAACCCTAGTTGTCCTGGCGCTAACCCTAGTTGTCCTGACGCTAACCCTACTTGTCCTGACGCTAACCCTACTTGTCCTGATGCTAACCCTACTTGACCTGACGCTAACCCTACTTGTCCTGACGCTAACCCTAGTTGTCCTGACGCTAACCCTAGTTGTCCTGACGCTAACCCTAGTTGTCCTGACGCTAACCCTAGTTGTCCTGATGCTAACCCTAGTTGTCCTGATGCTAACCCTAGTTGTTCTCACGCTAACCCTAGTTGTCATCACGCTAACCCTAGTTGTCCTGGCGCTAACCCTAGTTGTCCTGGCGCTAACCCTAGTTGTCCTGGCGCTCACCCTAGTTGTCCTGGCGCTAACCCTAGTTGTCCTGGCGCTAACCCTAGTTGTCCTGGTGCTAACCCTAGTTGTCCTGTCGCTAACCCTAGTTGTCCTGGCGCTAACCCTAGTTGTCCTGACGCTAACCCTAGTTGTCCTGACGCTAACCCTAGTTGTCCTGACGCTAGCCCTAGTTGTCCTGACGCTAACCCTAGTTGTCCTGACGCTAACCCTAGTTGTCCTGACGCTAACCCTAGCTGTCCTGACGCTAACCCTAGTTGTCCTGACGCTAACCCTAGTTGTCCTGACGCTAACCCTAGTTGTCCTGACGCTAACCCTAGTTGTCCTGACGCTAACCCTAGTTGTCCTGACGCTAACCCTAGATGTCCTGGCGCTAACCCTAGTTGTCCTGACGCTCACCCTAGTTGTCCTGGCGCTCACCCTAGTTGTCCTGGCGCTAACCCTAGTTGTCCTGGCGCTCACCCTAGTTGTCCTGGCGCTAACCCTAGTTGTCCTGGCGACAACCCTAGTTGTCCTGGTGCTAACCCTAGTTGTCCTGACGCTAACCCTAGTTGTCCTGACGCTAACCCTAGTTGTCCTGACGCTAACCCTAGTTGTCCTGACGCTAACCCTAGTTGTCCTGGCGCTAACCCTAGTTGTCCTGACGCTAACCCTACTTGTCCTGACGCTAACCCTAGTTGTTCTGACGCTAACCCTACTTGTCCTGACGCTAACCCTAGTTGTCCTGGCGCTAACCCTAGTTGTCCTGGCGCTAACCCTAGTTGTCCTGGCGCTAACCCTAGTTGTCACGGCCCTAACCCTAGTTGTCCTGGCGCTAACCCTAGTTGTCCTGGCGCTAACCCTAGTTGTCCTGGCGCTAACCCTAGTTGTCCTGGCGCTAACCCTAGTTGTCCTGGCGCTAACCCTAGTTGTCCTGACGCTAACCCTAGTTGTCCTGACGCTAACCCTAGTTGTCCTGGCGCTAACCCTAGTTGTCCTGGCGCTAACCCTAGTTGTCCTGGCGCTAACCCTAGTTGTCCTGACGCTAACCCTAGTTGTCCTGACGCTAACCCTACTTGTCCTGACGCTAACCCTACTTGTCCTGATGCTAACCCTACTTGACCTGACGCTAACCCTACTTGTCCTGACGCTAACCCTAGTTGTCCTGACGCTAACCCTAGTTGTCCTGACGCTAACCCTAGTTGTCCTGACGCTAACCCTAGTTGTCCTGATGCTAACCCTAGTTGTCCTGACGCTAACCCTAGTTGTCCTGACGCTAACCCTACTTGTCCTGACGCTAACCCTACTTGTCCTGACGCTAACCCTACTTGACCTGATGCTAACCCTACTTGTCCTGATGCTAACCCTAGTTGTCCTGATGCTAACTCTGGTTGTCCTGACGCTAACCCTAGTTGTCCTGATGCTAACCCTAGTTGTCCTGACGCTAACCCTAGTTGTCCTGACGCTAACCCTAGTTTTCCTGATGCTAACACTACTTGTCCTGATGCTAACCCTACTTGTCCTGACGCTAACCCTACTTGTCCTGACGCTAACCCTAGTTGTCCTGACGCTAACCCTAGTTGTCCTGACGCTAACCCTACTTGTCCTGACGATAACCCTAGTTGTCCTGATGCTAACCCTAGTTGTCCTGACGCTAACCCTAGTTGTCCTGACTCTAACCTTAGTTGTCCTGACGCTAACCCTAGTTGTCCTGATGCTAACCCTAGTTGTCCTGACGCTAACCCTACTTGTCCTGATGCAAACCCTACTTGTCCTGACGCTAACCCTAGTTGTCCTGACGCTAACCCTACTTGTCCTGACGCTAACCCTACTTGTCCTGACGCTAACCCTAGTTGTCCTGACGCTAACCCTACTTGTCCTGACGCTAACCCTAGTTGTCCTGACGCTAACCCTAGTTGTCCTGACGCTAACCCTACTTGTCCTGACGCTAACCCTAGTTGTCCTGACGCTAACCCTAGTTGTCCTGACGCTAACCCTACTTGTCCTGACGCTAACCCTAGTTGTCCTGACGCTAACCCTACTTGTCCTGACGCTAACCCTACTTGTCCTGACGCTAACCCTACTTGTCCTGACGCTAACCCTAGTTGTCCTGAAGCTAACCCTAGTTGTACTGACGCTAACCCGAGTTGTCCTGACGCTAACCCGAGTTGTCCTGACGCTAACCCGAGTTGTCCTGATGCTAAACCGAGTTGCCCTGACGCTAACCCGAGTTGTCCTGACGCTAACCCGAGTTGTCCTGACGCTTACCCGAGTAGTCCTGACGCTAACCCTACTTGTCCTGACGCTAACCCGAGTTTTCCTGACGCTAACCCGAGATGTCCTGACGCTAACCCGAGTTGTCCTGACGCTAACCCGAGTTGTCCTGACGCTAACCCGAGTTGCCCTGACGCTAACCCGAGTTGTCCTGACGATAACCCGAGTTGTCCTGACGCTAACCCGAGTTGTCCTGACGCTAACCCGACTTGTCCTGACGCTAACCCGAGTTGTCCTGACGCTAACCCGAGTTGCTCTGACGCTAACCCGAGTTGTCCTGACGATAACCCTAGTTGTCCTGACGCTAACCCTAGTTATCCTGACGCTAACCCTAGTTGTCCTGACGCTAACCCTAGTTATCCTGACGCTAACCCTAGTTGTCCTGACGCTAACCCTACTTGTCCTGACGATAACCCTAGTTGTCCTGACGCTAACCCTAGTTGTCCTGACGCTAACCCTACTTGTCCTGACTCTAACCCTAGTTGTCCTGACGCTAACCCTGGTTGTCCTGACGCTAACCCTAGTTGTCCTGACACTAACCCTACTTGTCCTGACGCTAACCCTACTTGTCCTGACGCTAACCCTACTTGTCCTGACGCTAACCCTAGTTGTCCTGACGCTAACCCTACTTTTCCTGACGCTAACCCTAGTTGTCCTGACGCTAACCCTAGTTGTCCTGACGCTAACCCTATTTGTCCTGACGCTAACCCTAGTTGTCCTGACGCTAACCCTAGTTGTCCTGACGCTAACCCTAGATGTCCTGACGCTAACCCTAGTTGTCCTGACGCTAACCCTACTTGTCCTGATGCTAACCCTAGTTGTCCTGACGCTAACCCTAGTTGTCCTGACGCTAACCCTACTTGTCCTGACGCTAACCCTAGTAGTCCTGACGCTAACCCTAGTTGTCCTGACGCTAACCCCAGTTGTCCTGACGCTAACCCTACTTGTCCTGACGCTAACCCTAGTTGTCCTGACGCTAACCCTAGTTGTCCTTACGCTAACCCTACTTGTCCTGACGCTAACCCTACTTGTCCTGACGCTAACCCTAGTTGTCCTGACGCTAACCCTAGTTGTCCTGACGCTAACCCTAGTTGTCCTGACGCTAACCCTAGTTGTCCTGACGCTAACCCTAGTTGTCCTAACGCTAACCCTAGTTGTCCTGACGCTAACCCTAGTTGTCCTGACGCTAACCCTAGTTGTCCTGACGCTAACCCTACTTGTCCTGACGCTAACCCTAGTTGTCCTGACGCTAACCCTAGTTGTCCTGACGCTAAACCTAGTTGTCCTGACGCTAACCCTAGTTGTCCTGGCGCTAATCCTAGTTGTCCTGGCGCTAACCCTAGTTGTCCTGGCGCTCACCCTAGTTGTCCTGGCGCTAACCCTAGTTGTCCTGGCGCTAACCCTAGTTGTCCTGGTGCTAACCCTAGTTGTCCTGTCGCTAACCCTACTTGTCCTGTCGCTAACCCTAGTTGTCCTGGCGCTAACCCTACTTGTCCTGATGCTAACCCTACTTGTCCTGACGCTAACCCTAGTTGTCCTGACGCTAACCCTAGTTGTCCTGACGCTAACCCTACTTGTCCTGATGCTAACCCTAGTTGTCCTGACGCTAACCCTAGTTGTCCTGACGCTAACCCTACTTGTCCTGACGCTAACCCTACTTGTGCTGACTCTAACCCTAGTTGTCCTGACGCTAACCCTAGTTGTCTTAACGCTAACCCTAGTTGTCCTGACGCTAACCCTAGTTGTCCTGACGCTAACCCTACTTGTCCTGACGCTAACCCTAGTTGTCCTGATGCTAACCCTAGTTGTCCTGACGCTAAACCTAGTTGTCCTGACGCTAACCCTAGTTGTCCTGACGCTAACCCTAGTTGTCCTGATGCTAACCCTACTTGTCCTGACGCTAACCCTAGTTGTCCTGGCGCTAACCCTAGTTGTCCTGGCGCTAACCCTAGTTGTCCTGGCGCTAACCCTAGTTGTCCTGGCGCTAATCCTAGTTGTCCTGGCGCTCACCCTAGTTGTCCTGGTGCTCACCCTAGTTGTCCTGGCGCTAACCCTAGTTGTCCTGGCGCTCACCCTAGTTGTCCTGGCGCTAACCCTAGTTGTCCTGGCGCTAACCCTAGTTGTCCTGGTGCTAACCCTAGTTGTCCTGTCGCTAACCCTAGTTGTCCTGGCGCTAACCCTAGTTGTCCTGACGCTAACCCTAGTTGTCCTGACGCTAACCCTAGTTGTCCTGACGCTAATCCTAGTTGTCCTGACGCTAACCCTAGTTGTCCTGACGCTAACCCTAGTTGTCCTGACGCTAACCCTAGTTGACCTGACGCTAACCCTAGTTGTCCTGACGCTAGCCCTAGTTGTCCTGACGCTAACCCTAGTTGTCCTGACGCTAACCCTAGCTGTCCTGACGCTAACCCTAGTTGTCCTGACGCTAACCCTAGTTGTCCTGACGCTAACCCTAGTTGTCCTGACGTTAACCCTAGTTGTCCTGACGCTAACCCTACTTGTCCTGGCGCTAACCCTAGTTGTCCTGACGCTAACCCTAGTTGTCCTGACGCTAACCCTAGTTGTCCTGGCGCTAACCCTAGTTGTCCTGACGCTAACCCTAGTTGTCCTGGCGCTAACCCTAGTTGTCCTGACGCTCACCCTAGTTGTCCTGGCGCTAACCCTAGTTGTCCTGGCGCTAACCCTAGTTGTCCTGGCGCTAACCCTAGTTGTCCTGGCGCTAATCCTAGTTGTCCTGGCGCTCACCCTAGTTGTCCTGGCGCTCACCCTAGTTGTCCTGGTGCTAACCCTAGTTGTCCTGGCGCTAACCCTAGTTGTCCTGGCGCTAACCCTAGTTGTCCTGGCGCTAACCCTAGTTGTCCTGACGCTAACCCTAGATGTCCTGGCGCTAACCCTAGTTGTCCTGACGCTCACCCTAGTTGTCCTGACGCTAACCCTAGTTGACCTGACGCTAACCCTAGTTGTCCTGACGCTAGCCCTAGTTGTCCTGGCGCTCACCCTAGTTGTCCTGGCGCTAACCCTAGTTGTCCTGGCGCTAACCCTAGTTGTCCTGGCGCTAACCCTAGTTGTCCTGACGCTAACCCTAGTTGACCTGACGCTAACCCTAGTTGTCCTGACGCTAGCCCTAGTTGTCCTGACGCTAACCCTAGTTGTCCTGACGCTAACCCTAGCTGTCCTGACGCTAACCCTAGTTGTCCTGACGCTAACTCTAGTTGTCCTGACGCTAACCCTAGTTGTCCTGACGTTAACCCTAGTTGTCCTGACGCTAACCCTAGTTGTCCTGGCGCTAACCCTAGTTGTCCTGACGCTAACCCTAGTTGTCCTGACGCTAACCCTAGTTGTCCTGGCGCTAATCCTAGTTGTCCTGACGCTAACCCTAGTTGTCCTGGCGCTAACCCTAGTTGTCCTGACGCTCACCCTAGTTGTCCTGGCGCTAACCCTAGTTGTCCTGGCGCTAATCCTAGTTGTCCTGGCGCTCACCCTAGTTGTCCTGGCGCTCACCCTAGTTGTCCTGGTGCTAACCCTAGTTGTCCTGGCGCTCACCCTAGTTGTCCTGGCGCTAACCCTAGTTGTCCTGGCGCTAACCCTAGTTGTCCTGACGCTAACCCTAGATGTCCTGGCGCTAACCCTAGTTGTCCTGACGCTCACCCTAGTTGTCCTGGCGCTCACCCTAGTTGTCCTGGCGCTCACCCTAGTTGTCCTGGCGCTAACCCTAGTTGTCCTGGCGCTCACCCTAGTTGTCCTGGCGCTAACCCTAGTTGTCCTGGCGCTAACCCTAGTTGTCCTGGCGCTAACCCTAGTTGTCCTGGCGCTAACCCTAGTTGTCCTGACGCTAACCCTAGTTGTCCTGACGCTAACCCTAGTTGTCCTGACGCTAACCCTAGTTGTCCTGACGCTAACCCTAGTTGTCCTGGCGCTAACCCTAGTTGTCCTGACGCTAACCCTACTTGTCCTGACGCTAACCCTAGTTGTCCTGACGCTAACCCTAGTTGTCCTGACGCTAACCCTAGTTGTTCTGACGCTAACCCTACTTGTCCTGACGCTAACCCTAGTTGTCCTGGCGCTAACCCTAGTTGTCCTCTCGCTAACCCTAGTTGTCCTGGCGCTAATCCTAGTTGTCCTGGCGCTCACCCTAGTTGTCCTGGCGCTAACCCCAGTTGTCCTGGCGCTAACCCTAGTTGTCCTGGCGCTAACCCTAGTTGTCCTGACGCTAACCCTAGTTGTCCTGACGCTAACCCTACTTGTCCTGACGCTAACCCTACTTGTCCTGACGCTAACCCTACTTGTCCTGACGCTAACCCTAGTTGTCCTGACGCTAACCCTACTTGTCCTGACGCCTACCCTAGTTGTCCTGACGCTAACCCTACTTGTCCTGACGCTAACCCTAGTTGTCCTGACGCTAACCCTAGTTGGTCTGACGCTAACCCTAGTTGTCCTGGCGCTAACCCTAGTTGTCCTGGCACTAACCCTAGTTGTCCTGACGGTAACCCTAGTTGTCCTGACGCTAACCCTAGTTGTCCTGACGCTAACCCTAGTTGTCCTGACGCTAACCCTAGTTGTCCTGACGCTAACCCAAGTTGTCCTGACACTAACCCTAGTTGTCCTGACGCTAACCCTACTTGTCCTGACGCTAACCCTACTTGTCCTGACGCTAACCCTACTTGTCCTGACGCTAACCCTAGTTGTCCTGACGCTAACCCTAGTTGTCCTGACGCTAACCCTACTTGTCCTGACGCTCACCCTAGTTGTCCTGACGCTAACCCTACTTGTCCTGACGCTAACCCTAGTTGTCCTGACGCTAACCCTAGTTGTCCTGGCGCTAACCCTAGTTGTCCTGACGCTAACCCTAGTTGTCCTGACGCTAACCCTAGTTGTCCTGACGCTAACCCTAGTTGTCCTGACGCTAACCCGAGTTGTCCTGACGCTAACGCGAGTTGTCCTGACGCTAACCCGAGTTGTCCTGACGCTAACCCGAGTTGTCCTGACGCTAACCCGAGTTGTCCTGACGGTAACCCTAGTTGTCCTGACGCTAACCCTAGTTGTCCTGACGCTAACCCTAGTTGTCCTGACGGTAACCATAGTTGTCCTGACGCTAACCCTACTTGTACAGATGCTAACCCTAGTTGTCCTGATGCTAACCCTACTTGTCCTGACGCTAACCCTACTTGTCCTGACGCTAACCCTAGTTGTCCTGACGCTAACCCAAGTTGTCCT
The DNA here is from genome assembly GCF_046119375.1 of Phyllobates terribilis. Classification (NCBI taxonomy): domain Eukaryota; kingdom Metazoa; phylum Chordata; class Amphibia; order Anura; family Dendrobatidae; genus Phyllobates; species Phyllobates terribilis. The sequence continues at coordinate 251,187 of NW_027363676.1, read as the reverse complement.
GACGCTAACCCTAGTTGTCCTGACGCTAACCCTAGTTGTCCTGACGCTAACCCTACTTGTCCTGACGCTAACCCTAGTTGTCCTGACGCTAACCCTACTTGTCCTGACGCTAACCCTAGTTGTCCTGACGCTAACCCGAGTTGTCCTGACGCTAACCCTAGTTGTCCTGACGCTAAACCTAGTTGTCCTGACGTTAACCCTAGTTGTCCTGACGCTAACCCTAGTTGTCCTGGCGCTAACCCTAGTTGTCCTGACGCTAACCCTAGTTGTCCTGACGCTAACCCTAGTTGTCCTGGCGCTAACCCTAGTTGTCCTGACGCTAACCCTAGTTGTCCTGGCGCTAACCCTAGTTGTCCTGACGCTAACCCTAGTTGTCCTGACGCTAACCCTAGTTGTCCTGACGCTAACCCTAGTTGTCCTGACGTTAACCCTAGTTGTCCTGACGCTAACCCTAGTTGTCCTGGCGCTAACCCTAGTTGTCCTGACGCTAACCCTAGTTGTCCTGACGCTAACCCTAGTTGTCCTGGCGCTAACCCTAGTTGTCCTGACGCTAACCCTAGTTGTCCTGGCGCTAACCCTAGTTGTCCTGGCGCTAACCCTAGTTGTCCTGGCGCTAACCCTAGTTGTCCTGGCGCTAATCCTAGTTGTCCTGGCGCTCACCCTAGTTGTCCTGGCGCTCACCCTAGTTGTCCTGGTGCTAACCCTAGTTGTCCTGGCGCTCACCCTAGTTGTCCTGGCGCTAACCCTAGTTGTCCTGGCGCTAACCCTAGTTGTCCTGACGCTAACCCTAGATGTCCTGGCGCTAACCCTAGTTGTCCTGACGCTCACCCTAGTTGTCCTGGCGCTCACCCTAGTTGTCCTGGCGCTCACCCTAGTTGTCCTGGCGCTAACCCTAGTTGTCCTGGCGCTCACCCTAGTTGTCCTGGCGCTAACCCTAGTTGTCCTGGCGCTAACCCTAGTTGTCCTGGCGCTAACCCTAGTTGTCCTGACGCTAACCCTAGTTGACCTGATGCTAACCCTAGTTGTCCTGACGCTAGCCCTAGTTGTCCTGACGCTAACCCTAGTTGTCCTGACGCTAACCCTAGCTGTCCTGACGCTAACCCTAGTTGTCCTGACGCTAACTCTAGTTGTCCTGACGCTAACCCTAGTTGTCCTGACGTTAACCCTAGTTGTCCTGACGCTAACCCTAGTTGTCCTGGCGCTAACCCTAGTTGTCCTGACGCTAACCCTAGTTGTCCTGACGCTAACCCTAGTTGTCCTGGCGCTAATCCTAGTTGTCCTGACGCTAACCCTAGTTGTCCTGGCGCTAACCCTAGTTGTCCTGACGCTCACCCTAGTTGTCCTGGCGCTAACCCTAGTTGTCCTGGCGCTAACCCTAGTTGTCCTGGCGCTAACCCTAGTTGTCCTGGCGCTAATCCTAGTTGTCCTGGCGCTCACCCTAGTTGTCCTGGTGCTCACCCTAGTTGTCCTGGTGCTAACCCTAGTTGTCCTGGCGCTCACCCTAGTTGTCCTGGCGCTAACCCTAGTTGTCCTGGCGCTAACCCTAGTTGTCCTGACGCTAACCCTAGATGTCCTGGCGCTAACCCTAGTTGTCCTGACGCTCACCCTAGTTGTCCTGGCGCTCACCCTAGTTGTCCTGGCGCTCACCCTAGTTGTCCTGGCGCTAACCCTAGTTGTCCTGGCGCTCACCCTAGTTGTCCTGGCGCTAACCCTAGTTGTCCTGGCGCTAACCCTAGTTGTCCTGGCGCTAACCCTAGTTGTCCTGACGCTAACCCTAGTTGACCTGACGCTAACCCTAGTTGTCCTGACGCTAGCCCTAGTTGTCCTGACGCTAACCCTAGTTGTCCTGACGCTAACCCTAGCTGTCCTGACGCTAACCCTAGTTGTCCTGACGCTAACTCTAGTTGTCCTGACGCTAACCCTAGTTCTCCTGACGTTAACCCTAGTTGTCCTGACGCTAACCCTAGTTGTCCTGGCGCTAACCCTAGTTGTCCTGACGCTAACCCTAGTTGTCCTGACGCTAACCCTAGTTGTCCTGGCGCTAATCCTAGTTGTCCTGACGCTAACCCTAGTTGTCCTGGCGCTAACCCTAGTTGTCCTGACGCTCACCCTAGTTGTCCTGGCGCTAACCCTAGTTGTCCTGGCGCTAATCCTAGTTGTCCTGGCGCTCACCCTAGTTGTCCTGGCGCTCACCCTAGTTGTCCTGGTGCTAACCCTAGTTGTCCTGGCGCTCACCCTAGTTGTCCTGGCGCTAACCCTAGTTGTCCTGGCGCTAACCCTAGTTGTCCTGACGCTATCCCTAGATGTCCTGGCGCTAACCCTAGTTGTCCTGACGCTCACCCTAGTTGTCCTGGCGCTCACCCTAGTTGTCCTGGCGCTCACCCTAGTTGTCCTGGCGCTAACCCTAGTTGTCCTGGCGCTCACCCTAGTTGTCCTGGCGCTAACCCTAGTTGTCCTGGCGCTAACCCTAGTTGTCCTGGCGCTAACCCTAGTTGTCCTGACGCTAACCCTAGTTGTCCTGACGCTAACCCTAGTTGTCCTGACGCTAACCCTAGTTGTCCTGACGCTAACCCTAGTTGTCCTGGCGCTAACCCTAGTTGTCCTGACGCTAACCCTACTTGTCCTGACGCTAACCCTAGTTGTCCTGACGCTAACCCTAGTTGTCCTGACGCTAACCCTAGTTGTTCTGACGCTAACCCTACTTGTCCTGACGCTAACCCTAGTTGTCCTGGCGCTAACCCTAGTTGTCCTCTCGCTAACCCTAGTTGTCCTGGCGCTAATCCTAGTTGTCCTGGCGCTCACCCTAGTTTTCCTGACGCTAACCCTAGTTGTCCTGATGCTAACCCTAGTTGTCCTCACGCTAACCCTAGTTGTCATCACGCTAACCCTAGTTGTCCTGACGCTAACCCTAGTTGTCCTGGCGCTAACCCTAGTTGTCCTGGCGCTAACCCTAGTTGTCCTGGCGCTAACCCTAGTTGTCCTGGCGCTAACCCTAGTTGTCACGGCGCTAACCCTAGTTGTCCTGGCGCTAACCCTAGTTGTCCTGGCGCTAACCCTAGTTGTCCTGGCGCTAACCCCAGTTGTCCTGGCGCTAACCCTAGTTGTCCTGGCGTTAACCCTAGTTGTCCTGACGCTAACCCTAGTTGTCCTGACGCTAACCCTACTTGTCCTGACGCTAACCCTACTTGTCCTGACGCTAACCCTACTTGTCCTGACGCTAACCCTAGTTGTCCTGACGCTAACCCTACTTGTCCTGACGCCTACCCTAGTTGTCCTGACGCTAACCCTACTTGTCCTGACGCTAACCCTAGTTGTCCTGACGCTAACCCTAGTTGGTCTGACGCTAACCCTAGTTGTCCTGGCGCTAACCCTAGTTGTCCTGGCACTAACCCTAGTTGTCCTGACGCTAACCCTACTTGTCCTGACGCTAACCCTAGTTGTCCTGATGCTAACCCTAGTTGTCCTGACGCTAAACCTAGTTGTCCTGACGCTAACCCTAGTTGTCCTGACGCTAACCCTAGTTGTCCTGATGCTAACCCTACTTGTCCTGACGCTAACCCTAGTTGTCCTGGCGCTAACCCTAGTTGTCCTGGCGCTAACCCTAGTTGTCCTGTCGCTAACCCTAGTTGTCCTGACGCTAACCCTAGTTGTCCTGATGCTAACCCTAGTTGTCCTGACGCTAACCCTACTTGTCCTGACGCTAACCCTAGTTGTCCTGACGCTAACCCTAGTTGTCCTGACGCTAAACCTAGTTCTCCTGACGCTAACCCTAGTTGTCCTGACGCTAACCCTAGTTGTCCTGGCGCTAACCCTAGTTGTCCTGGCGCTAATCCTAGTTGTCCTGGCGCTCACCCTAGTTGTCCTGGTGCTCACCCTAGTTGTCCTGGCGCTAATCCTAGTTGTCCTGGCGCTCACCCTAGTTGTCCTGGCGCTCACCCTAGTTGTCCTGGCGCTCACCCTAGTTGTCCTGGCGCTAACCCTAGTTGTCCTGGAGCTCACCCTAGTTGTCCTGGCGCTAACCCTAGTTGTCCTGGCGCTAACCCTAGTTGTCCTGGTGCTAACCCTAGTTGTCCTGTCGCTAACCCTAGTTGTCCTGTCGCTAACCCTAGTTGTCCTGGCGCTAACCCTACTTGTCCTGATGCTAACCCTACTTGTCCTGACGCTAACCCTAGTTGTCCTGACGCTAACCCTAGTTGTCCTGACGCTAACCCTACTTGTCCTGACGCTAACCCTAGTTGTCCTGACGCTAACCCTAGTTGTCCTGACGCTAACCCTACTTGTCCTGACGCTAACCCTACTTGTGCTGACGCTAACCCTAGTTGTCCTGACGCTAACCCTAGTTGTCTTAACGCTAACCCTAGTTGTCCTGACGCTAACCCTAGTTGTCCTGACGCTAACCCTACTTGTCCTGACGCTAACCCTAGTTGTCCTGATGCTAACCCTAGTTGTCCTGACGCTAAACCTAGTTGTCCTGACGCTAACCCTAGTTGTCCTGACGCTAACCCTAGTTGTCCTGATGCTAACCCTACTTGTCCTGACGCTAACCCTAGTTGTCCTGGCGCTAACCCTAGTTGTCCTGGCGCTAACCCTAGTTGTCCTGGCGCTAACCCTAGTTGTCCTGACGCTAACCCTAGTTGTCCTGACGCTAACCCTAGTTGTCCTGACGCTAACCCTAGTTGTCCTGACGTTAACCCTAGTTGTCCTGACGCTAACCCTAGTTGTCCTGGCGCTAACCCTAGTTGTCCTGACGCTAACCCTAGTTGTCCTGACGCTAACCCTAGTTGTCCTGGCGCTAACCCTAGTTGTCCTGACGCTAACCCTAGTTGTCCTGGCGCTAACCCTAGTTGTCCTGACGCTCACCCTAGTTGTCCTGGCGCTAACCCTAGTTGTCCTGGCGCTAACCCTAGTTGTCCTGGCGCTAACCCTAGTTGTCCTGGCGCTAATCCTAGTTGTCCTGGCGCTCACCCTAGTTGTCCTGGCGCTCACCCTAGTTGTCCTGGTGCTAACCCTAGTTGTCCTGGCGCTCACCCTAGTTGTCCTGGCGCTAACCCTAGTTGTCCTGGCGCTAACCCTAGTTGTCCTGACGCTAACCCTAGATGTCCTGGCGCTAACCCTAGTTGTCCTGACGCTCACCCTAGTTGTCCTGGCGCTCACCCTAGTTGTCCTGGCGCTCACCCTAGTTGTCCTGGCGCTAACCCTAGTTGTCCTGGCGCTCACCCTAGTTGTCCTGGCGCTAACCCTAGTTGTCCTGGCGCTAACCCTAGTTGTCCTGGCGCTAACCCTAGTTGTCCTGACGCTAACCCTAGTTGACCTGACGCTAACCCTAGTTGTCCTGACGCTAGCCCTAGTTGTCCTGACGCTAACCCTAGTTGTCCTGACGCTAACCCTAGCTGTCCTGACGCTAACCCTAGTTGTCCTGACGCTAACTCTAGTTGTCCTGACGCTAACCCTAGTTGTCCTGACGTTAACCCTAGTTGTCCTGACGCTAACCCTAGTTGTCCTGGCGCTAACCCTAGTTGTCCTGACGCTAACCCTAGTTGTCCTGACGCTAACCCTAGTTGTCCTGGCGCTAATCCTAGTTGTCCTGACGCTAACCCTAGTTGTCCTGGCGCTAACCCTAGTTGTCCTGACGCTCACCCTAGTTGTCCTGGCGCTAACCCTAGTTGTCCTGGCGCTAACCCTAGTTGTCCTGGCGCTAACCCTAGTTGTCCTGGCGCTAATCCTAGTTGTCCTGGCGCTCACCCTAGTTGTCCTGGTGCTCACCCTAGTTGTCCTGGTGCTAACCCTAGTTGTCCTGGCGCTCACCCTAGTTGTCCTGGCGCTAACCCTAGTTGTCCTGGCGCTAACCCTAGTTGTCCTGACGCTAACCCTAGATGTCCTGGCGCTAACCCTAGTTGTCCTGACGCTCACCCTAGTTGTCCTGGCGCTCACCCTAGTTGTCCTGGCGCTCACCCTAGTTGTCCTGGCGCTAACCCTAGTTGTCCTGGCGCTCACCCTAGTTGTCCTGGCGCTAACCCTAGTTGTCCTGGCGCTAACCCTAGTTGTCCTGGCGCTAACCCTAGTTGTCCTGACGCTAACCCTAGTTGACCTGACGCTAACCCTAGTTGTCCTGACGCTAGCCCTAGTTGTCCTGACGCTAACCCTAGTTGTCCTGACGCTAACCCTAGCTGTCCTGACGCTAACCCTAGTTGTCCTGACGCTAACTCTAGTTGTCCTGACGCTAACCCTAGTTCTCCTGACGTTAACCCTAGTTGTCCTGACGCTAACCCTAGTTGTCCTGGCGCTAACCCTAGTTGTCCTGACGCTAACCCTAGTTGTCCTGACGCTAACCCTAGTTGTCCTGGCGCTAATCCTAGTTGTCCTGACGCTAACCCTAGTTGTCCTGGCGCTAACCCTAGTTGTCCTGACGCTCACCCTAGTTGTCCTGGCGCTAACCCTAGTTGTCCTGGCGCTAATCCTAGTTGTCCTGGCGCTCACCCTAGTTGTCCTGGCGCTCACCCTAGTTGTCCTGGTGCTAACCCTAGTTGTCCTGGCGCTCACCCTAGTTGTCCTGGCGCTAACCCTAGTTGTCCTGGCGCTAACCCTAGTTGTCCTGACGCTATCCCTAGATGTCCTGGCGCTAACCCTAGTTGTCCTGACGCTCACCCTAGTTGTCCTGGCGCTCACCCTAGTTGTCCTGGCGCTCACCCTAGTTGTCCTGGCGCTAACCCTAGTTGTCCTGGCGCTCACCCTAGTTGTCCTGGCGCTAACCCTAGTTGTCCTGGCGCTAACCCTAGTTGTCCTGGCGCTAACCCTAGTTGTCCTGACGCTAACCCTAGTTGTCCTGGCGCTAACCCTAGTTGTCCTGACGCTAACCCTACTTGTCCTGACGCTAACCCTAGTTGTCCTGACGCTAACCCTAGTTGTCCTGACGCTAACCCTAGTTGTTCTGACGCTAACCCTACTTGTCCTGACGCTAACCCTAGTTGTCCTGGCGCTAACCCTAGTTGTCCTCTCGCTAACCCTAGTTGTCCTGGCGCTAATCCTAGTTGTCCTGGCGCTCACCCTAGTTTTCCTGACGCTAACCCTAGTTGTCCTGATGCTAACCCTAGTTGTCCTCACGCTAACCCTAGTTGTCATCACGCTAACCCTAGTTGTCCTGACGCTAACCCTAGTTGTCCTGGCGCTAACCCTAGTTGTCCTGGCGCTAACCCTAGTTGTCCTGGCGCTAACCCTAGTTGTCCTGGCGCTAACCCTAGTTGTCACGGCGCTAACCCTAGTTGTCCTGGCGCTAACCCTAGTTGTCCTGGCGCTAACCCCAGTTGTCCTGGCGCTAACCCTAGTTGTCCTGGCGCTAACCCTAGTTGTCCTGACGCTAACCCTAGTTGTCCTGACGCTAACCCTACTTGTCCTGACGCTAACCCTACTTGTCCTGACGCTAACCCTACTTGTCCTGACGCTAACCCTAGTTGTCCTGACGCTAACCCTACTTGTCCTGACGCCTACCCTAGTTGTCCTGACGCTAACCCTACTTGTCCTGACGCTAACCCTAGTTGTCCTGACGCTAACCCTAGTTGGTCTGACGCTAACCCTAGTTGTCCTGGCGCTAACCCTAGTTGTCCTGGCACTAACCCTAGTTGTCCTGACGCTAACCCTACTTGTCCTGACGCTAACCCTAGTTGTCCTGATGCTAACCCTAGTTGTCCTGACGCTAAACCTAGTTGTCCTGACGCTAACCCTAGTTGTCCTGACGCTAACCCTAGTTGTCCTGATGCTAACCCTACTTGTCCTGACGCTAACCCTAGTTGTCCTGGCGCTAACCCTAGTTGTCCTGGCGCTAACCCTAGTTGTCCTGTCGCTAACCCTAGTTGTCCTGACGCTAACCCTAGTTGTCCTGATGCTAACCCTAGTTGTCCTGACGCTAACCCTACTTGTCCTGACGCTAACCCTAGTTGTCCTGACGCTAACCCTAGTTGTCCTGACGCTAAACCTAGTTCTCCTGACGCTAACCCTAGTTGTCCTGACGCTAACCCTAGTTGTCCTGGCGCTAACCCTAGTTGTCCTGGCGCTAATCCTAGTTGTCCTGGCGCTCACCCTAGTTGTCCTGGTGCTCACCCTAGTTGTCCTGGCGCTAATCCTAGTTGTCCTGGCGCTCACCCTAGTTGTCCTGGCGCTCACCCTAGTTGTCCTGGCGCTCACCCTAGTTGTCCTGGCGCTAACCCTAGTTGTCCTGGAGCTCACCCTAGTTGTCCTGGCGCTAACCCTAGTTGTCCTGGCGCTAACCCTAGTTGTCCTGGTGCTAACCCTAGTTGTCCTGTCGCTAACCCTAGTTGTCCTGTCGCTAACCCTAGTTGTCCTGGCGCTAACCCTACTTGTCCTGATGCTAACCCTACTTGTCCTGACGCTAACCCTAGTTGTCCTGACGCTAACCCTAGTTGTCCTGACGCTAACCCTACTTGTCCTGACGCTAACCCTAGTTGTCCTGACGCTAACCCTAGTTGTCCTGACGCTAACCCTACTTGTCCTGACGCTAACCCTACTTGTGCTGACGCTAACCCTAGTTGTCCTGACGCTAACCCTAGTTGTCTTAACGCTAACCCTAGTTGTCCTGACGCTAACCCTAGTTGTCCTGACGCTAACCCTACTTGTCCTGACGCTAACCCTAGTTGTCCTGATGCTAACCCTAGTTGTCCTGACGCTAAACCTAGTTGTCCTGACGCTAACCCTAGTTGTCCTGACGCTAACCCTAGTTGTCCTGATGCTAACCCTACTTGTCCTGACGCTAACCCTAGTTGTCCTGGCGCTAACCCTAGTTGTCCTGGCGCTAACCCTAGTTGTCCTGGCGCTAACCCTAGTTGTCCTGGCGCTAATCCTAGTTGTCCTGGCGCTCACCCTAGTTGTCCTGGTGCTCACCCTAGTTGTCCTGGCGCTAACCCTAGTTGTCCTGGCGCTCACCCTAGTTGTCCTGGCGCTAACCCTAGTTGTCCTGGCGCTAACCCTAGTTGTCCTGGTGCTAACCCTAGTTGTCCTGTCGCTAACCCTAGTTGTCCTGGCGCTAACCCTAGTTGTCCTGACGCTAACCCTAGTTGTCCTGACGCTAACCCTAGTTGTCCTGACGCTAACCCTAGTTGTCCTGACGCTAACCCTAGTTGTCCTGACGCTAACCCTAGTTGACCTGACGCTAACCCTAGTTGTCCTGACGCTAGCCCTAGTTGTCCTGACGCTAACCCTAGTTGTCCTGACGCTAACCCTAGTTGTCCTGACGCTAACCCTAGCTGTCCTGACGCTAACCCTAGTTGTCCTGACGCTAACCCTAGTTGTCCTGACGCTAACCCTAGTTGTCCTGACGCTAACCCTAGTTGTCCTGACGCTAACCCTAGTTGTCCTGACGCTAACCCTAGATGTCCTGGCGCTAACCCTAGTTGTCCTGACGCTCACCCTAGTTGTCCTGGCGCTCACCCTAGTTGTCCTGGCGCTAACCCTAGTTGTCCTGGCGCTCACCCTAGTTGTCCTGGCGCTAACCCTAGTTGTCCTGGCGACAACCCTAGTTGTCCTGGTGCTAACCCTAGTTGTCCTGACGCTAACCCTAGTTGTCCTGAAGCTAACCCTAGTTGTCCTGACGCTAACCCTAGTTGTCCTGACGCTAACCCTAGTTGTCCTGGCGCTAACCCTAGTTGTCCTGACGCTAACCCTACTTGTCCTGACGCTAACCCTAGTTGTTCTGACGCTAACCCTACTTGTCCTGACGCTAACCCTAGTTGTCCTGGCGCTAACCCTAGTTGTCCTCTCGCTAACCCTAGTTGTCCTGGCGCTAATCCTAGTTGTCCTGGCGCTCACCCTAGTTTTCCTGATGCTAACCCTAGTTGTCCTGATGCTAACCCTAGTTGTCCTCACGCTAACCCTAGTTGTCATCACGCTAACCCTAGTTGTCCTGACGCTAACCCTAGTTGTCCTGGCGCTAACCCTAGTTGTCCTGGCGCTAACCCTAGTTGTCCTGGCGCTAACCCTAGTTGTCCTGGCGCTAACCCTAGTTGTCACAGCGCTAACCCTAGTTGTCCTGGCGCTAACCCTAGTTGTCCTGGCGCTAACCCTAGTTGTCCTGGCGCTAACCCTAGTTGTCCTGGCGCTAACCCTAGTTGTCCTGGCGCTAACCCTAGTTGTCCTGACGCTAACCCTAGTTGTCCTGACGCTAACCCTAGTTGTCCTGGCGCTAACCCTAGTTGTCCTGGCGCTAACCCTAGTTGTCCTGGCGCTAACCCTAGTTGTCCTGACGCTAACCCTAGTTGTCCTGACGCTAACCCTACTTGTCCTGACGCTAACCCTACTTGTCCTGATGCTAACCCTACTTGACCTGACGCTAACCCTACTTGTCCTGACGCTAACCCTAGTTGTCCTGACGCTAACCCTAGTTGTCCTGACGCTAACCCTAGTTGTCCTGACGCTAACCCTAGTTGTCCTGATGCTAACCCTAGTTGTCCTGACGCTAACCCTAGTTGTCCTGACGCTAACCCTACTTGTCCTGACGCTAACCATACTTGTCCTGACGCTAACCCTACTTGACCTGATGCTAACCCTACTTGTCCTGATGCTAACCCTAGTTGTCCTGATGCTAACTCTGGTTGTCCTGACGCTAACCCTAGTTGTCCTGATGCTAACCCTAGTTGTCCTGACGCTAACCCTAGTTGTCCTGACGCTAACCCTAGTTGTCCTGATGCTAACACTACTTGTCCTGATGCTAACCCTACTTGTCCTGACGCTAACCCTACTTGTCCTGACGCTAACCCTAGTTGTCCTGACGCTAACCCTAGTTGTCCTGACGCTAACCCTACTTGTCCTGACGATAACCCTAGTTGTCCTGATGCTAACCCTAGTTGTCCTGACGCTAACCCTAGTTGTCCTGACTCTAACCTTAGTTGTCCTGATGCTAACCCTAGTTGTCCTGATGCTAACCCTAGTTGTCCTGACGCTAACCCTACTTGTCCTGATGCAAACCCTACTTGTCCTGACGCTAACCCTAGTTGTCCTGAAGCTAACCCTAGCTGTCCTGACGCTAACCCTAGTTGTCCTGACGCTAACCCTAGTTGTCCTGACGCTAACCCTAGTTGTCCTGACGCTTACCCTAGCTGTCCTGACGCTAACCCTAGTTGTCCTGACGCTAACCCTAGTTGCCCTGACGCTAACCCTAGTTGTCCTGGCGCTAACCCTAGTTGTCCTGGCGCTAACCCTAGTTGTCCTGACGCTAACCCTAGTTGTCCTGACGCTAACCCTAGTTGTCCTGACGCTAAACCTAGTTGTCCTGACGCTATCCCTAGTTGTCCTGACGCTAACCCTAGTTGTCCTGAGGCTAACCCTATTTGTCCTGAGGCTAACCCTAGTTGTCCTGACGCTAACCCTAGTTGTCCTGGCGCTAACCCTAGTTGTCCTGACGCTAACCCTATTTGTCCTGATGCTAAACCTACTTGTCCTGACGCTAACCCTAGTTGTCCTGACGCTAACCCTACTTGTCCTGACGCTAACCCTACTTGTCCTGACGCTAACCCTACTTGTCCTGACGCTAACCCTAGTTGTCCTGACGCTAACCCTACTTGTCCTGACGCTAACCCTAGTTGTCCTGACGCTAACCCTAGTTGTCCTGGCGCTAACCCTAGTTGTCCTGGCGCTAACCCTAGTTGTCCTGACGCTAACCCTAGTTGTCCTGATGCTAACCCTAGTTGTCCTGACGCTAACCCTAGTTGTCCTGACGCTAACCCTAGTTGTCCTGACGCTAACTCTAGTTGTCCTGGCGCTAACCCTAGTTGTCCTGACGCTAACCCTAGTTGTCCTGACGCTAACCCTAGTTGTCCTGATGCTAACCCTAGTTGTCCTGACGCTAACCCTAGTTGTCCTGACGCTAACTCTAGTTGTCCTGGCGCTAACCCTAGTTGTCCTGACGCTAACCCTAGTTGTCCTGACGATAACCCTAGTTGTCCTGATGCTAACCCTAGTTGTCCTGACGCTAACCCTAGTTGTCCTGACGCTAACCCTAGCTGTCCTGACGCTAACCCTAGTTGTCCTGACGCTAACCCTAGTTGTCCTGACGCTAACCCTAGTTGTCCTGACGCTAACCCTAGCTGTCCTGATGCTAACCCTAGTTGTCCTGACGCTAACCCTAGTTGCCCTGATGCTAACCCTAGTTGTCCTGGCGCTAACCCTAGTTGTCCTGGCGCTAACCCTAGTTGTCCTGATGCTAACCCTAGTTGTCCTGACGCTAACCCTAGTTGTCCTGACGCTAACCCTAGTTGTCCTGACGCTAACCCTAGTTGTCCTGAGGCTAACCCTATTTGTCCTGAGGCTAACCCTAGTTGTCCTGACGCTAACCCTAGTTGTCCTGGCGCTAACCCTAGTTGTCCTGAAGCTAACCCTAGTTGTCCTGACGCTAACCCTACTTGTCCTGACGCTAACCCTACTTGTCCTGACGCTAACCCTAGTTGTCCTGACGCCAACCCTACTTGTCCTGACGCTAACCCTAGTTGTCCTGACGCTAACCCTAGTTGTCCTGACGCTAACCCTAGTTGTCCTGACGCTAAACCTAGGTGTCCTGACGCTAAGCCTAGTTGTCCTGACGCTAACCCTAGTTGTCCTGACGCTAACCAGACTTGTCCTGATGCTAACCCTAGTTGTCCTGACGCCAACCCTACTTGTCCTGACGCTAACCCTAGTTGTCCTGACGCTAACCCTAGTTGTCCTGACGCTAACCCTAGTTGTCCTGACGCTAAACCTAGTTGTCCTGACGCTAACCCTAGTTGTCCTGACGCTAACCCTAGTTGTCCTGACGCTAACCAGACTTGTCCTGATGCTAACCCTAGTTGTCCTGACGCTAACCCTAGTTGTCCTGACGCTAACCCTATTTGTCCTGATGCTAAACCTACTTGTCCTGACGCTAACCCTAGTTGTCCTGACGCTAACCCTACTTGTCCTGACGCTAACCCTAGTTGTCCTGACGCTAACCCTACTTGTCCTGACGCAAACCCTACTTGTCCTGACGCTAACCCTAGTTGTCCTGACGCTAACCCTAGTTGTCCTGACGCTAACCCTAGTTGTCCTGACGCTAACCCTACTTGTCCTGACGCTAACCCTACTTGTCCTGACGCTAACCCTAGTTGTCCTGACGCTAACCCTAGTTGTCCTGACGCTAACCCTAGTTGTCCTGGCGCTAACCCTAGTTGTCCTGGCGCTAACCCTAGTTGTCCTCGCGCTAAGCCTAGTTGTCCTGACGCTAACCCTAGTTGTCCTGACGCTAACCCTAGTTGTCCTGACGCTAACACTAGTTGTCCTGACGCTAACTCTAGTTGTCCTGACGCTAACCCTAGTTGTCCTGGCGCTAACCCTAGTTGTCCTGGCGCTAACCCTAGTTGTTCTGGCGCTAACCCTACTTGTCCTGACGCTAACCCTAGTTGTCCTGACGCTAACCCTAGTTGTCCTGACGCTAACCCTAGTTGTCCTGACGCTAACCCTAGTTGTCCTGACGCTAACCCAAGTTGTCCAGACGCTAACCCTAGTTGTCCTGACGCTAACCCTAGTTGTCCTGATGCTAACCCTAGTTGTCCTGGCGCTAACCCTAGTTGTCCTGGCGCTAACCCTAGTTGTCCTGGCGCTAACCCTAGTTGTCCTGAAGCTAACCCTAGTTGTCCTGGCGCTAACCCTAGTTGTCCTGACGCTAACCCTAGTTGTCCTGGCGCTAACCCTAGTTGTCCTGGCGCTAACCCTAGTTGTCCTGACGCTAACCCTAGTTGTCCTGGCGCTAACCCTAGTTGTCCTGGCGCTAACCCTAGTTGTCCTCGCGCTAAGCCTAGTTGTCCTGACGCTAACCCTAGTTGTCCTGGCGCTAACCCTAGTTGTCCTGACGCTAACCCTAGTTGTCCTGACGCTAACCCTACTTGTCCTGACGCTAACCCTACTTGTCCTGACGCTAACCCTAGTTGTCCTGATGCTAACCCTAGTTGTCCTGACGCTAACCCTAGTTGTCCTGGCGCTAACCCTAGTTGTCCTGATGCTAACCCTAGTTGTCCTGACGCTAACCCTAGTTGTCCTGGCGCTAACCCTAGTTGTCCTGGCGCTAACCCTAGTTGTCCTGGCGCTAACCCTAGTTGTCCTGACGCTAACCCTATTTGTCCTGACGCTAACCCTAGTTGTCCTGACGCTAAACCTAGTTGTCCTGACGCTAACCCTAGTGGTCCTGACGCTAACCCTAGTTGTCCTGACGCTAACCCTAGTTGTCCTGACGCTAACCAGACTTGTCCTGATGCTAACCCTACTTGTCCTGACGCTAACCCTAGTTGTCCTGACGCTAACCCTAGTTGTCCTGACGCTAACCCTATTTGTCCTGATGCTAAACCTACTTGTCCTGACGCTAACCCTATTTGTCCTGATGCTAAACCTACTTGTCCTGACGCTAACCCTAGTTGTCCTGACGCTAACCCTACTTGTCCTGACGCTAACCCTAGTTGTCCTGACGCTAACCCTACTTGTCCTGACGCTAACCCTACTTGTCCTGACGCTAACCCTAGTTGTCCTGACGCTAACCCTAGTTGTCCTGACGCTAACCCTAGTTGTCCTGATGCTAACCCTACTTGTCCTGACGCTAACCCTACTTGTCCTGACGCTAACCCTAGTTGTCCTGATGCTAACCCTAGTTGTCCTGACGCTAACCCTAGTTGTCCTGGCGCTAACCCTAGTTGTACTGGCGCTAACCCTAGTTGTCCTGGCGCTAACCCTAGTTGTCCTGGCGCTAACCCTACTTGTCCTGACGCTAACCCTAGTTGTCCTGACGCTAACCCTAGTTGTCCTGACGCTAACCCTAGTTGTCCTGACGCTAACCCTAGTTGTCCAGACGCTAACCCTAGTTGTCCTGACGCTAACCCTAGTTGTCCTGGCGCTAACCCTAGTTGTCCTGGCGCTAACCCTAGTTGTCCTGGCGCTAACCCTAGTTGTCCTGACGCTAACCCTATTTGTCCTGACGCTAACCCTAGTTGTCCTGACGCTAAACCTAGTTGTCCTGACGCTAACCCTAGTTGTCCTGACGCTAACCCTAGTTGTCCTGACGCTAACCCTAGTTGTCCTGACGCTAACCAGACTTGTCCTGATGCTAACCCTACTTGTCCTGACGCTAACCCTAGTTGTCCTGACGCTAACCCTACTTGTCCTGACGCTAACCCTAGTTGTCCTGACGCTAACCCTACTTGTCCTGACGCTAACCCTACTTGTCCTGACGCTAACCCTAGTTGTCCTGACGCTAACCCTAGTTGTCCTGACGCTAACCCTACTTGTCCTGACGCTAACCCTAGTTGTCCTGACGCTAACCCTAGTTGTCCTGACGCTAACCCTAGTTGTCCTGACGCTAACCGTAGTTGTCCTGACGCTAACCCTACTTGTCCTGACGCTAACCCTAGTTATCCTGACGCTAACCCTACTTGTCCTGACGCTAACCCTAGTTGTCCTGACGCTAACCAATGTTGTCCTGACGCTAACCCTAGTTGTCCTGACGCTAACCCTACTTGTCCTGACGCTAACCCTAGTTGTCCTGACGCTAACCCTAGTTGTCCTGATGCTAACCCTACTTGTCCTGACGCTAACCCTACTTGTCCTGACGCTAACCCTAGTTGTCCTGAAGCTAACCCTAGTTGTACTGACGCTAACCCGAGTTGTCCTGACGCTAACCCGAGTTGTCCTGACGCTAACCCGAGTTGTCCTGATGCTAAACCGAGTTGCCCTGACGCTAACCCGAGTTGTCCTGACGCTAACCCGAGTTGTCCTGACGCTAACCCGAGTAGTCCTGACGCTAACCCTACTTGTCCTGACGCTAACCCGAGTTTTCCTGACGCTAACCCGAGATGTCCTGACGCTAACCCGAGTTGTCCTGACGCTAACCCGAGTTGTCCTGACGCTAACCCGAGTTGCCCTGACGCTAACCCGAGTTGTCCTGACGATAACCCGAGTTGTCCTGACGCTAACCCGAGTTGTCCTGACGCTAACCCGACTTGTCCTGACGCTAACCCGAGTTGTCCTGACGCTAACCCGAGTTGCTCTGACGCTAACCCGAGTTGTCCTGACGATAACCCGAGTTGTACTGACGCTAACCCGAGTTGTCCTGACGCTAAACCTAGTTGTCCTGACGCTAACCCTGCATGTCCTGACTCTAACCCTAGTTGCCCTGACGCTAACCCTAGTTGTCCTGACGCTAACCCTAGTTATCCTGACGCTAACCCTAGTTGTCCTGACGCTAACCCTAGTTATCCTGACGCTAACCCTAGTTGTCCTGACGCTAACCCTACTTGTCCTGACGATAACCCTAGTTGTCCTGACGCTAACCCTAGTTGTCCTGACGCTAACCCTACTTGTCCTGACTCTAACCCTAGTTGTCCTGACGCTAACCCTGGTTGTCCTGACGCTAACCCTAGTTGTCCTGACACTAACCCTACTTGTCCTGACGCTAACCCTACTTGTCCTGACGCTAACCCTACTTGTCCTGACGCTAACCCTACTTGTCCTGACGCTAACCCTAGTTGTCCTGACGCTAACCCTAGTTGTCCTGACGCTAACCCTACTTGTCCTGATGCTAACCCTAGTTGTCCTGATGCTAACTCTGGTTGTCCTGACGCTAACCCTAGTTGTCCTGATGCTAACCCTAGTTGTCCTGACGCTAACCCTAGTTGTCCTGACGCTAACCCTAGTTGTCCTGATGCTAACACTACTTGTCCTGATGCTAACCCTACTTGTCCTGACGCTAACCCTACTTGTCCTGACGCTAACCCTAGTTGTCCTGACGCTAACCCTAGTTGTCCTGACGCTAACCCTACTTGTCCTGACGATAACCCTAGTTGTCCTGATGCTAACCCTAGTTGTCCTGACGCTAACCCTAGTTGTCCTGACTCTAACCTTAGTTGTCCTGATGCTAACCCTAGTTGTCCTGATGCTAACCCTAGTTGTCCTGACGCTAACCCTACTTGTCCTGATGCAAACCCTACTTGTCCTGACGCTAACCCTAGTTGTCCTGAAGCTAACCCTAGCTGTCCTGACGCTAACCCTAGTTGTCCTGACGCTAACCCTAGTTGTCCTGACGCTAACCCTAGTTGTCCTGACGCTAACCCTAGCTGTCCTGACGCTAACCCTAGTTGTCCTGACGCTAACCCTAGTTGCCCTGACGCTAACCCTAGTTGTCCTGGCGCTAACCCTAGTTGTCCTGGCGCTAACCCTAGTTGTCCTGACGCTAACCCTAGTTGTCCTGACGCTAACCCTAGTTGTCCTGACGCTAAACCTAGTTGTCCTGACGCTATCCCTAGTTGTCCTGACGCTAACCCTAGTTGTCCTGAGGCTAACCCTATTTGTCCTGAGGCTAACCCTAGTTGTCCTGACGCTAACCCTAGTTGTCCTGGCGCTAACCCTAGTTGTCCTGACGCTAACCCTATTTGTCCTGATGCTAAACCTACTTGTCCTGACGCTAACCCTAGTTGTCCTGACGCTAACCCTACTTGTCCTGACGCTAACCCTACTTGTCCTGACGCTAACCCTACTTGTCCTGACGCTAACCCTAGTTGTCCTGACGCTAACCCTACTTGTCCTGACGCTAACCCTAGTTGTCCTGACGCTAACCCTAGTTGTCCTGGCGCTAACCCTAGTTGTCCTGGCGCTAACCCTAGTTGTCCTGACGCTAACCCTAGTTGTCCTGATGCTAACCCTAGTTGTCCTGACGCTAACCCTAGTTGTCCTGACGCTAACCCTAGTTGTCCTGACGCTAACTCTAGTTGTCCTGGCGCTAACCCTAGTTGTCCTGACGCTAACCCTAGTTGTCCTGACGCTAACCCTAGTTGTCCTGATGCTAACCCTAGTTGTCCTGACGCTAACCCTAGTTGTCCTGACGCTAACTCTAGTTGTCCTGGCGCTAACCCTAGTTGTCCTGACGCTAACCCTAGTTGTCCTGACGCTAACCCTAGTTGTCCTGATGCTAACCCTAGCTGTCCTGACGCTAAACCTAGTTGTCCTGACGCTAACCCTAGTTGTCCTGACGCTAACCCTAGTTGTCCTGACGCTAACCCTAGTTGTCCTGACGATAACCCTAGTTGTCCTGATGCTAACCCTAGTTGTCCTGACGCTAACCCTAGTTGTCCTGACGCTAACCCTAGCTGTCCTGACGCTAACCCTAGTTGTCCTGACGCTAACCCTAGTTGTCCTGACGCTAACCCTAGTTGTCCTGACGCTAACCCTAGCTGTCCTGATGCTAACCCTAGTTGTCCTGACGCTAACCCTAGTTGCCCTGATGCTAACCCTAGTTGTCCTGGCGCTAACCCTAGTTGTCCTGGCGCTAACCCTAGTTGTCCTGATGCTAACCCTAGTTGTCCTGACGCTAACCCTAGTTGTCCTGACGCTAACCCTAGTTGTCCTGACGCTAACCCTAGTTGTCCTGAGGCTAACCCTATTTGTCCTGAGGCTAACCCTAGTTGTCCTGACGCTAACCCTAGTTGTCCTGGCGCTAACCCTAGTTGTCCTGAAGCTAACCCTAGTTGTCCTGACGCTAACCCTACTTGTCCTGACGCTAACCCTACTTGTCCTGACGCTAACCCTAGTTGTCCTGACGCCAACCCTACTTGTCCTGACGCTAACCCTAGTTGTCCTGACGCTAACCCTAGTTGTCCTGACGCTAACCCTAGTTGTCCTGACGCTAAACCTAGGTGTCCTGACGATAAGCCTAGTTGTCCTGACGCTAACCCTAGTTGTCCTGACGCTAACCAGACTTGTCCTGATGCTAACCCTAGTTGTCCTGACGCTAACCCTACTTGTCCTGACGATAACCCTAGTTGTCCTGATGCTAACCCTAGTTGTCCTGACGCTAACCCTAGTTGTCCTGACTCTAACCTTAGTTGTCCTGATGCTAACCCTAGTTGTCCTGATGCTAACCCTAGTTGTCCTGACGCTAACCCTACTTGTCCTGATGCAAACCCTACTTGTCCTGACGCTAACCCTAGTTGTCCTGAAGCTAACCCTAGCTGTCCTGACGCTAACCCTAGTTGTCCTGACGCTAACCCTAGTTGTCCTGACGCTAACCCTAGTTGTCCTGACGCTAACCCTAGCTGTCCTGACGCTAACCCTAGTTGTCCTGACGCTAACCCTAGTTGCCCTGACGCTAACCCTAGTTGTCCTGGCGCTAACCCTAGTTGTCCTGGCGCTAACCCTAGTTGTCCTGACGCTAACCCTAGTTGTCCTGACGCTAACCCTAGTTGTCCTGACGCTAAACCTAGTTGTCCTGACGCTATCCCTAGTTGTCCTGACGCTAACCCTAGTTGTCCTGAGGCTAACCCTATTTGTCCTGAGGCTAACCCTAGTTGTCCTGACGCTAACCCTAGTTGTCCTGGCGCTAACCCTAGTTGTCCTGACGCTAACCCTATTTGTCCTGATGCTAAACCTACTTGTCCTGACGCTAACCCTAGTTGTCCTGACGCTAACCCTACTTGTCCTGACGCTAACCCTACTTGTCCTGACGCTAACCCTACTTGTCCTGACGCTAACCCTAGTTGTCCTGACGCTAACCCTACTTGTCCTGACGCTAACCCTAGTTGTCCTGACGCTAACCCTAGTTGTCCTGGCGCTAACCCTAGTTGTCCTGGCGCTAACCCTAGTTGTCCTGACGCTAACCCTAGTTGTCCTGATGCTAACCCTAGTTGTCCTGACGCTAACCCTAGTTGTCCTGACGCTAACCCTAGTTGTCCTGACGCTAACTCTAGTTGTCCTGGCGCTAACCCTAGTTGTCCTGACGCTAACCCTAGTTGTCCTGACGCTAACCCTAGTTGTCCTGATGCTAACCCTAGTTGTCCTGACGCTAACCCTAGTTGTCCTGACGCTAACTCTAGTTGTCCTGGCGCTAACCCTAGTTGTCCTGACGCTAACCCTAGTTGTCCTGACGCTAACCCTAGTTGTCCTGATGCTAACCCTAGCTGTCCTGACGCTAAACCTAGTTGTCCTGACGCTAACCCTAGTTGTCCTGACGCTAACCCTAGTTGTCCTGACGCTAACCCTAGTTGTCCTGACGATAACCCTAGTTGTCCTGATGCTAACCCTAGTTGTCCTGACGCTAACCCTAGTTGTCCTGACGCTAACCCTAGCTGTCCTGACGCTAACCCTAGTTGTCCTGACGCTAACCCTAGTTGTCCTGACGCTAACCCTAGTTGTCCTGACGCTAACCCTAGCTGTCCTGATGCTAACCCTAGTTGTCCTGACGCTAACCCTAGTTGCCCTGATGCTAACCCTAGTTGTCCTGGCGCTAACCCTAGTTGTCCTGGCGCTAACCCTAGTTGTCCTGATGCTAACCCTAGTTGTCCTGACGCTAACCCTAGTTGTCCTGACGCTAACCCTAGTTGTCCTGACGCTAACCCTAGTTGTCCTGAGGCTAACCCTATTTGTCCTGAGGCTAACCCTAGTTGTCCTGACGCTAACCCTAGTTGTCCTGGCGCTAACCCTAGTTGTCCTGAAGCTAACCCTAGTTGTCCTGACGCTAACCCTACTTGTCCTGACGCTAACCCTACTTGTCCTGACGCTAACCCTAGTTGTCCTGACGCCAACCCTACTTGTCCTGACGCTAACCCTAGTTGTCCTGACGCTAACCCTAGTTGTCCTGACGCTAACCCTAGTTGTCCTGACGCTAAACCTAGGTGTCCTGACGATAAGCCTAGTTGTCCTGACGCTAACCCTAGTTGTCCTGACGCTAACCAGACTTGTCCTGATGCTAACCCTAGTTGTCCTGACGCCAACCCTACTTGTCCTGACGCTAACCCTAGTTGTCCTGACGCTAACCCTAGTTGTCCTGACGCTAACCCTAGTTGTCCTGACGCTAAACCTAGTTGTCCTGACGCTAACCCTAGTTGTCCTGACGCTAACCCTAGTTGTCCTGACGCTAACCAGACTTGTCCTGATGCTAACCCTAGTTGTCCTGACGCTAACCCTAGTTGTCCTGACGCTAACCCTATTTGTCCTGATGCTAAACCTACTTGTCCTGACGCTAACCCTAGTTGTCCTGACGCTAACCCTACTTGTCCTGACGCTAACCCTAGTTGTCCTGACGCTAACCCTACTTGTCCTGACGCAAACCCTACTTGTCCTGACGCTAACCCTAGTTGTCCTGACGCTAACCCTAGTTGTCCTGACGCTAACCCTAGTTGTCCTGACGCTAACCCTACTTGTCCTGACGCTAACCCTACTTGTCCTGACGCTAACCCTAGTTGTCCTGACGCTAACCCTAGTTGTCCTGACGCTAACCCTAGTTGTCCTGGCGCTAACCCTAGTTGTCCTGGCGCTAACCCTAGTTGTCCTCGCGCTAAGCCTAGTTGTCCTGACGCTAACCCTAGTTGTCCTGACGCTAACCCTAGTTGTCCTGACGCTAACACTAGTTGTCCTGACGCTAACTCTAGTTGTCCTGACGCTAACCCTAGTTGTCCTGGCGCTAACCCTAGTTGTCCTGGCGCTAACCCTAGTTGTTCTGGCGCTAACCCTACTTGTCCTGACGCTAACCCTAGTTGTCCTGACGCTAACCCTAGTTGTCCTGACGCTAACCCTAGTTGTCCTGACGCTAACCCTAGTTGTCCTGACGCTAACCCTAGTTGTCCAGACGCTAACCCTAGTTGTCCTGACGCTAACCCTAGTTGTCCTGATGCTAACCCTAGTTGTCCTGGCGCTAACCCTAGTTGTCCTGGCGCTAACCCTAGTTGTCCTGGCGCTAACCCTAGTTGTCCTGAAGCTAACCCTAGTTGTCCTGGCGCTAACCCTAGTTGTCCTGACGCTAACCCTAGTTGTCCTGGCGCTAACCCTAGTTGTCCTGGCGCTAACCCTAGTTGTCCTGACGCTAACCCTAGTTGTCCTGGCGCTAACCCTAGTTGTCCTGGCGCTAACCCTAGTTGTCCTCGCGCTAAGCCTAGTTGTCCTGACGCTAACCCTAGTTGTCCTGGCGCTAACCCTAGTTGTCCTGACGCTAACCCTAGTTGTCCTGACGCTAACCCTACTTGTCCTGACGCTAACCCTACTTGTCCTGACGCTAACCCTAGTTGTCCTGACGCTAACCCTAGTTGTCCTGACGCTAACCCTAGTTGTCCTGGCGCTAACCCTAGTTGTCCTGATGCTAACCCTAGTTGTCCTGACGCTAACCCTAGTTGTCCTGGCGCTAACCCTAGTTGTCCTGGCGCTAACCCTAGTTGTCCTGGCGCTAACCCTAGTTGTCCTGACGCTAACCCTATTTGTCCTGACGCTAACCCTAGTTGTCCTGACGCTAAACCTAGTTGTCCTGACGCTAACCCTAGTGGTCCTGACGCTAACCCTAGTTGTCCTGACGCTAACCCTAGTTGTCCTGACGCTAACCAGACTTGTCCTGATGCTAACCCTACTTGTCCTGACGCTAACCCTAGTTGTCCTGACGCTAACCCTAGTTGTCCTGACGCTAACCCTATTTGTCCTGATGCTAAACCTACTTGTCCTGACGCTAACCCTATTTGTCCTGATGCTAAACCTACTTGTCCTGACGCTAACCCTAGTTGTCCTGACGCTAACCCTACTTGTCCTGACGCTAACCCTAGTTGTCCTGACGCTAACCCTACTTGTCCTGACGCTAACCCTACTTGTCCTGACGCTAACCCTAGTTGTCCTGACGCTAACCCTAGTTGTCCTGACGCTAACCCTAGTTGTCCTGATGCTAACCCTACTTGTCCTGACGCTAACCCTACTTGTCCTGACGCTAACCCTAGTTGTCCTGATGCTAACCCTAGTTGTCCTGACGCTAACCCTAGTTGTCCTGGCGCTAACCCTAGTTGTACTGGCGCTAACCCTAGTTGTCCTGGCGCTAACCCTAGTTGTCCTGGCGCTAACCCTACTTGTCCTGACGCTAACCCTAGTTGTCCTGACGCTAACCCTAGTTGTCCTGACGCTAACCCTAGTTGTCCTGACGCTAACCCTAGTTGTCCAGATGCTAACCCTAGTTGTCCTGACGCTAACCCTAGTTGTCCTGGCGCTAACCCTAGTTGTCCTGGCGCTAACCCTAGTTGTCCTGGCGCTAACCCTAGTTGTCCTGACGCTAACCCTATTTGTCCTGACGCTAACCCTAGTTGTCCTGACGCTAAACCTAGTTGTCCTGACGCTAACCCTAGTTGTCCTGACGCTAACCCTAGTTGTCCTGACGCTAACCCTAGTTGTCCTGACGCTAACCAGACTTGTCCTGATGCTAACCCTACTTGTCCTGACGCTAACCCTAGTTGTCCTGACGCTAACCCTACTTGTCCTGACGCTAACCCTAGTTGTCCTGACGCTAACCCTACTTGTCCTGACGCTAACCCTACTTGTCCTGACGCTAACCCTAGTTGTCCTGACGCTAACCCTAGTTGTCCTGACGCTAACCCTACTTGTCCTGACGCTAACCCTAGTTGTCCTGACGCTAACCCTAGTTGTCCTGACGCTAACCCTAGTTGTCCTGACGCTAACCGTAGTTGTCCTGACGCTAACCCTACTTGTCCTGACGCTAACCCTAGTTTTCCTGACGCTAACCCTACTTGTCCTGACGCTAACCCTAGTTGTCCTGACGCTAACCAATGTTGTCCTGACGCTAACCCTAGTTGTCCTGACGCTAACCCTACTTGTCCTGACGCTAACCCTAGTTGTCCTGACGCTAACCCTAGTTGTCCTGATGCTAACCCTACTTGTCCTGACGCTAACCCTACTTGTCCTGACGCTAACCCTACTTGTCCTGACGCTAACCCTAGTTGTCCTGAAGCTAACCCTAGTTGTACTGACGCTAACCCGAGTTGTCCTGACGCTAACCCGAGTTGTCCTGACGCTAACCCGAGTTGTCCTGATGCTAAACCGAGTTGCCCTGACGCTAACCCGAGTTGTCCTGACGCTAACCCGAGTTGTCCTGACGCTAACCCGAGTAGTCCTGACGCTAACCCTACTTGTCCTGACGCTAACCCGAGTTTTCCTGACGCTAACCCGAGATGTCCTGACGCTAACCCGAGTTGTCCTGACGCTAACCCGAGTTGTCCTGACGCTAACCCGAGTTGCCCTGACGCTAACCCGAGTTGTCCTGACGATAACCCGAGTTGTCCTGACGCTAACCCGAGTTGTCCTGACGCTAACCCGACTTGTCCTGACGCTAACCCGAGTTGTCCTGACGCTAACCCGAGTTGCTCTGACGCTAACCCGAGTTGTCCTGACGATAACCCGAGTTGTACTGACGCTAACCCGAGTTGTCCTGACGCTAAACCTAGTTGTCCTGACGCTAACCCTGCTTGTCCTGACTCTAACCCTAGTTGCCCTGACGCTAACCCTAGTTGTCCTGACGCTAACCCTAGTTATCCTGACGCTAACCCTAGTTGTCCTGACGCTAACCCTAGTTATCCTGACGCTAACCCTAGTTGTCCTGACGCTAACCCTACTTGTCCTGACGATAACCCTAGTTGTCCTGACGCTAACCCTAGTTGTCCTGACGCTAACCCTACTTGTCCTGACTCTAACCCTAGTTGTCCTGACGCTAACCCTGGTTGTCCTGACGCTAACCCTAGTTGTCCTGACACTAACCCTACTTGTCCTGACGCTAACCCTACTTGTCCTGACGCTAACCCTACTTGTCCTGACGCTAACCCTAGTTGTCCTGACGCTAACCCTACTTGTCCTGACGCTAACCCTAGTTGTCCTGACGCTAACCCTAGTTGTCCTGACGCTAACCCTATTTGTCCTGACGCTAACCCTAGTTGTCCTGACGCTAACCCTACATGTCCTGACGCTAACCCTACTTGTCCTGACGCTAACCCTAGTTGTCCTGACGCTAACCCTAGTTGTCCTGACGCTAACCCTAGTTGTCCTGACGCTAACCCTAGTTGTCCTGACGCTAACCCTACTTTTCCTGATGCTAACCCTACTTGTCCTGACGCTTACCCTAGTTGTCCTGACGCTAACCGTAGTTGTCCTGACGCTAACCCTAGTTGTCCTGACGCTAACCCTACTTGTCCTGACGCTAACCCTAGTTGTCCTGACGCTAACCCTACTTGTCCTGACGCTAACCCTAGTAGTCCTGACGCTAACCCTAGTTGTCCTGACGCTAACCCCAGTTGTCCTGACGCTAACCCTACTTGTCCTGACGCTAACCCTACTTGTCCTGACGCTAACCCTAGTTGTCCTGACGCTAACCCTAGTTGTCCTTACGCTAACCCTACTTGTCCTGACGCTAACCCTACTTGTCCTGACGCTAACCCTAGTTGTCCTGACGCTAACCCTAGTTGTCCTGACGCTAACCCTAGTTGTCCTGACGCTAACCCTAGTTGTCCTGACGCTAACCCTAGTTGTCCTGACGCTAACCCTAGTTGTCCTAACGCTAACCCTAGTTGTCCTGACGCTAACCCTAGTTGTCCTGACGCTAACCCTAGTTGTTCTGACGCTAACCCTAGTTGTCCTGACGCTAACCCTAGTTGTCCTGACGCTAACCCTAGTTGTCCTGACGCTAAACCTAGTTGTCCTGACGCTAACCCTAGTTGTCCTGACGCTAACCCTAGTTGTCCTGGCGCTAACCCTAGTTGTCCTGGCGCTAATCCTAGTTGTCCTGGCGCTCACCCTAGTTGTCCTGGTGCTCACCCTAGTTGTCCTGGCGCTAATCCTAGTTGTCCTGGCGCTCACACTAGTTGTCCTGGCGCTCACCCTAGTTGTCCTGGCGCTCACCCTAGTTGTCCTGGCGCTAACCCTAGTTGTCCTGGCGCTAACCCTAGTTGTCCTGGCGCTCACCCTAGTTGTCCTGGCGCTAACCCTAGTTGTCCTGGCGCTAACCCTAGTTGTCCTGGTGCTAACCCTAGTTGTCCTGTCGCTAACCCTAGTTGTCCTGTCGCTAACCCTAGTTGTCCTGGCGCATACCCTACTTGTCCTGATGCTAACCCTACTTGTCCTGACGCTAACCCTAGTTGTCCTGACGCTAACCCTAGTTGTCCTGACGCTAACCCTACTTGTCCTGATGCTAACCCTAGTTGTCCTGACGCTAACCCTAGTTGTCCTGACGCTAACCCTACTTGTCCTGACGCTAACCCTACTTGTGCTGACGCTAACCCTAGTTGTCCTGACGCTAACCCTAGTTGTCTTAACGCTAACCCTAGTTGTCCTGACGCTAACCCTAGTTGTCCTGACGCTAACCCTACTTGTCCTGACGCTAACCCTAGTTGTCCTGATGCTAACCCTAGTTGTCCTGACGCTAAACCTAGTTGTCCTGACGCTAACCCTAGTTGTCCTGACGCTAACCCTAGTTGTCCTGATGCTAACCCTACTTGTCCTGACGCTAACCCTAGTTGTCCTGGCGCTAACCCTAGTTGTCCTGGCGCTAACCCTAGTTGTCCTGGCGCTAACCCTAGTTGTCCTGGCGCTAATCCTAGTTGTCCTGGCGCTCACCCTAGTTGTCCTGGTGCTCACCCTAGTTGTCCTGGCGCTAACCCTAGTTGTCCTGGCGCTCACCCTAGTTGTCCTGGCGCTAACCCTAGTTGTCCTGGCGCTAACCCTAGTTGTCCTGGTGCTAACCCTAGTTGTCCTGTCGCTAACCCTAGTTGTCCTGGCGCTAACCCTAGTTGTCCTGACGCTAACCCTAGTTGTCCTGACGCTAACCCTAGTTGTCCTGACGCTAACCCTAGTTGTCCTGACGCTAACCCTAGTTGTCCTGACGCTAACCCTAGTTGTCCTGACGCTAACCCTAGTTGACCTGACGCTAACCCTAGTTGTCCTGACGCTAGCCCTAGTTGTCCTGACGCTAACCCTAGTTGTCCTGACGCTAACCCTAGCTGTCCTGACGCTAACCCTAGTTGTCCTGACGCTAACCCTAGTTGTCCTGACGCTAACCCTAGTTGTCCTGACGTTAACCCTAGTTGTCCTGACGCTAACCCTAGTTGTCCTGGCGCTAACCCTAGTTGTCCTGACGCTAACCCTAGTTGTCCTGACGCTAACCCTAGTTGTCCTGGCGCTAACCCTAGTTGTCCTGACGCTAACCCTAGTTGTCCTGGCGCTAACCCTAGTTGTCCTGACGCTCACCCTAGTTGTCCTGGCGCTAACCCTAGTTGTCCTGGCGCTAACCCTAGTTGTCCTGGCGCTAACCCTAGTTGTCCTGGCGCTAATCCTAGTTGTCCTGGCGCTCACCCTAGTTGTCCTGGCGCTCACCCTAGTTGTCCTGGTGCTAACCCTAGTTGTCCTGGCGCTCACCCTAGTTGTCCTGGCGCTAACCCTAGTTGTCCTGACGCTAACCCTAGATGTCCTGGCGCTAACCCTAGTTGTCCTGACGCTCACCCTAGTTGTCCTGGCGCTCACCCTAGTTGTCCTGGCGCTCACCCTAGTTGTCCTGGCGCTAACCCTAGTTGTCCTGGCGCTCACCCTAGTTGTCCTGGCGCTAACCCTAGTTGTCCTGGCGCTAACCCTAGTTGTCCTGGCGCTAACCCTAGTTGTCCTGACGCTAACCCTAGTTGACCTGACGCTAACCCTAGTTGTCCTGACGCTAGCCCTAGTTGTCCTGACGCTAACCCTAGTTGTCCTGACGCTAACCCTAGCTGTCCTGACGCTAACCCTAGTTGTCCTGACGCTAACTCTAGTTGTCCTGACGCTAACCCTAGTTGTCCTGACGTTAACCCTAGTTGTCCTGACGCTAACCCTAGTTGTCCTGGTGCTAACCCTAGTTGTCCTGACGCTAACCCTAGTTGTCCTGACGCTAACCCTAGTTGTCCTGGCGCTAATCCTAGTTGTCCTGACGCTAACCCTAGTTGTCCTGGCGCTAACCCTAGTTGTCCTGACGCTCACCCTAGTTGTCCTGGCGCTAACCCTAGTTGTCCTGGCGCTAATCCTAGTTGTCCTGGCGCTCACCCTAGTTGTCCTGGCGCTCACCCTAGTTGTCCTGGTGCTAACCCTAGTTGTCCTGGCGCTCACCCTAGTTGTCCTGGCGCTAACCCTAGTTGTCCTGGCGCTAACCCTAGTTGTCCTGACGCTAACCCTAGATGTCCTGGCGCTAACCCTAGTTGTCCTGACGCTCACCCTAGTTGTCCTGGCGCTCACCCTAGTTGTCCTGGCGCTCACCCTAGTTGTCCTGGCGCTAACCCTAGTTGTCCTGGCGCTCACCCTAGTTGTCCTGGCGCTAACCCTAGTTGTCCTGGCGCTAACCCTAGTTGTCCTGGCGCTAACCCTAGTTGTCCTGACGCTAACCCTAGTTGTCCTGACGCTAACCCTAGTTGTCCTGACGCTAACCCTAGTTGTCCTGACGCTAACCCTAGTTGTCCTGGCGCTAACCCTAGTTGTCCTGACGCTAACCCTACTTGTCCTGACGCTAACCCTAGTTGTCCTGACGCTAACCCTAGTTGTTCTGACGCTAACCCTACTTGTCCTGACGCTAACCCTAGTTGTCCTGGCGCTAACCCTAGTTGTCCTCTCGCTAACCCTAGTTGTCCTGGCGCTAATCCTAGTTGTCCTGGCGCTCACCCTAGTTTTCCTGACGCTAACCCTAGTTGTCCTGATGCTAACCCTAGTTGTCCTCACGCTAACCCTAGTTGTCATCACGCTAACCCTAGTTGTCCTGACGCTAACCCTAGTTGTCCTGGCGCTAACCCTAGTTGTCCTGGCGCTAACCCTAGTTGTCCTGGCGCTAACCCTAGTTGTCCTGGCGCTAACCCTAGTTGTCACGGCGCTAACCCTAGTTGTCCTGGCGCTAACCCTAGTTGTCCTGGCGCTAACCCTAGTTGTCCTGGCGCTAACCCCAGTTGTCCTGGCGCTAACCCTAGTTGTCCTGGCGCTAACCCTAGTTGTCCTGACGCTAACCCTAGTTGTCCTGACGCTAACCCTACTTGTCCTGACGCTAACCCTACTTGTCCTGACGCTAACCCTACTTGTCCTGACGCTAACCCTAGTTGTCCTGACGCTAACCCTACTTGTCCTGACGCCTACCCTAGTTGTCCTGACGCTAACCCTACTTGTCCTGACGCTAACCCTAGTTGTCCTGACGCTAACCCTAGTTGGTCTGACGCTAACCCTAGTTGTCCTGGCGCTAAACCTAGTTGTCCTGGCACTAACCCTAGTTGTCCTGACGCTAACCCTAGTTGTCCTGACGCTAACCCTAGTTGTCCTGACGCTAACCCTAGTTGTCCTGACGCTAACCCTAGTTGTCCTGACGCTAACCCAAGTTGTCCTGACACTAACCCTAGTTGTCCTGACGCTAACCCTACTTGTCCTGACGCTAACCCTACTTGTCCTGACGCTAACCCTACTTGTCCTGACGCTAACCCTAGTTGTCCTGACGCTAACCCTAGTTGTCCTGACGCTAACCCTACTTGTCCTGACGCTCACCCTAGTTGTCCTGACGCTAACCCTACTTGTCCTGACGCTAACCCTAGTTGTCCTGACGCTAACCCTAGTTGTCCTGGCGCTAACCCTAGTTGTCCTGACGCTAACCCTAGTTGTCCTGACGCTAACCCTAGTTGTCCTGACGCTAACCCTAGTTGTCCTGGCGCTAACCCTAGTTGTCCTGACGCTAACCCTAGTTGTCCTGACGGTAACCCTAGTTGTCCTGACGCTAACCCTAGTTGTCCTGACGCTAACCCTAGTTGTCCTGGCGCTAACCCTAGTTGTCCTGATGCTAACCCTACTTGTCCTGACGCTAACCCTTCTTGTCCTGACGCTAACCCTAGTTGTCCTGACGCTAACCCAAGTTGTCCTGACGCTAACCCTAGTTGTCCTGACGCTAACCCTACTTGTCCTGACGCTAACCCTACTTGTCCTGACGCTAACCCTAGTTGTCCTGACGCTAACCCTACTTGTCCTGACGCTAACCCTAGTTGTCCTGACGCTAACCCGAGTTGTCCTGACGCTAACCCTAGTTGTCCTGACGCTAACCCTAGTTGTCCTGACGTTAACCCTAGTTGTCCTGACGCTAACCCTAGTTGTCTTGGCGCTAACCCTAGTTGTCCTGACGCTAACCCTAGTTGTCCTGACGCTAACCCTAGTTGTCCTGGCGCTAACCCTAGTTGTCCTGACGCTAACCCTAGTTGTCCTGGCGCTAACCCTAGTTGTCCTGACGCTCACCCTAGTTGTCCTGGCGCTAACCCTAGTTGTCCTGGCGCTAACCCTAGTTGTCCTGGCGCTAACCCTAGTTGTCCTGGCGCTAATCCTAGTTGTCCTGGCGCTCACCCTAGTTGTCCTGGCGCTCACCCTAGTTGTCCTGGTGCTAACCCTAGTTGTCCTGGCGCTCACCCTAGTTGTCCTGGCGCTAACCCTAGTTGTCCTGGCGCTAACCCTAGTTGTCCTGACGCTAACCCTAGATGTCCTGGCGCTAACCCTAGTTGTCCTGACGCTCACCCTAGTTGTCCTGGCGCTCACCCTAGTTGTCCTGGCGCTCACCCTAGTTGTCCTGGCGCTAACCCTAGTTGTCCTGGCGCTCACCCTAGTTGTCCTGGCGCTAACCCTAGTTGTCCTGGCGCTAACCCTAGTTGTCCTGGCGCTAACCCTAGTTGTCCTGACGCTAACCCTAGTTGACCTGACGCTAACCCTAGTTGTCCTGACGCTAGCCCTAGTTGTCCTGACGCTAACCCTAGTTGTCCTGACGCTAACCCTAGCTGTCCTGACGCTAACCCTAGTTGTCCTGACGCTAACTCTAGTTGTCCTGACGCTAACCCTAGTTGTCCTGACGTTAACCCTAGTTGTCCTGACGCTAACCCTAGTTGTCCTGGCGCTAACCCTAGTTGTCCTGACGCTAACCCTAGTTGTCCTGACGCTAACCCTAGTTGTCCTGGCGCTAATCCTAGTTGTCCTGACGCTAACCCTAGTTGTCCTGGCGCTAACCCTAGTTGTCCTGACGCTCACCCTAGTTGTCCTGGCGCTAACCCTAGTTGTCCTGGCGCTAATCCTAGTTGTCCTGGCGCTCACCCTAGTTGTCCTGGCGCTCACCCTAGTTGTCCTGGTGCTAACCCTAGTTGTCCTGGCGCTCACCCTAGTTGTCCTGGCGCTAACCCTAGTTGTCCTGGCGCTAACCCTAGTTGTCCTGACGCTAACCCTAGATGTCCTGGCGCTAACCCTAGTTGTCCTGACGCTCACCCTAGTTGTCCTGGCGCTCACCCTAGTTGTCCTGGCGCTCACCCTAGTTGTCCTGGCGCTAACCCTAGTTGTCCTGGCGCTCACCCTAGTTGTCCTGGCGCTAACCCTAGTTGTCCTGGCGCTAACCCTAGTTGTCCTGGCGCTAACCCTAGTTGTCCTGACGCTAACCCTAGTTGTCCTGACGCTAACCCTAGTTGTCCTGACGCTAACCCTAGTTGTCCTGACGCTAACCCTAGTTGTCCTGGCGCTAACCCTAGTTGTCCTGACGCTAACCCTACTTGTCCTGACGCTAACCCTAGTTGTCCTGACGCTAACCCTAGTTGTCCTGACGCTAACCCTAGTTGTTCTGACGCTAACCCTACTTGTCCTGACGCTAACCCTAGTTGTCCTGGCGCTAACCCTAGTTGTCCTCTCGCTAACCCTAGTTGTCCTGGCGCTAATCCTAGTTGTCCTGGCGCTCACCCTAGTTTTCCTGACGCTAACCCTAGTTGTCCTGATGCTAACCCTAGTTGTCCTCACGCTAACCCTAGTTGTCATCACGCTAACCCTAGTTGTCCTGACGCTAACCCTAGTTGTCCTGGCGCTAACCCTAGTTGTCCTGGTGCTAACCCTAGTTGTCCTGGCGCTAACCCTAGTTGTCCTGGCGCTAACCCTAGTTGTCACGGCGCTAACCCTAGTTGTCCTGGCGCTAACCCTAGTTGTCCTGGCGCTAACCCTAGTTGTCCTGGCGCTAACCCCAGTTGTCCTGGCGCTAACCCTAGTTGTCCTGGCGCTAACCCTAGTTGTCCTGACGCTAACCCTAGTTGTCCTGACGCTAACCCTACTTGTCCTGACGCTAACCCTACTTGTCCTGACGCTAACCCTACTTGTCCTGACGCTAACCCTAGTTGTCCTGACGCTAACCCTACTTGTCCTGACGCCTACCCTAGTTGTCCTGACGCTAACCCTACTTGTCCTGACGCTAACCCTAGTTGTCCTGACGCTAACCCTAGTTGGTCTGACGCTAACCCTAGTTGTCCTGGCGCTAACCCTAGTTGTCCTGGCACTAACCCTAGTTGTCCTGACGCTAACCCTAGTTGTCCTGACGCTAACCCTAGTTGTCCTGACGCTAACCCTAGTTGTCCTGACGCTAACTCTAGTTGTCCTGACGCTAACCCAAGTTGTCCTGACACTAACCCTAGTTGTCCTGACGCTAACCCTACTTGTCCTGACGCTAACCCTACTTGTCCTGACGCTAACCCTACTTGTCCTGACGCTAACCCTAGTTGTCCTGACGCTAACCCTAGTTGTCCTGACGCTAACCCTACTTGTCCTGACGCTCACCCTAGTTGTCCTGACGCTAACCCTACTTGTCCTGACGCTAACCCTAGTTGTCCTGACGCTAACCCTAGTTGTCCTGGCGCTAACCCTAGTTGTCCTGACGCTAACCCTAGTTGTCCTGACGCTAACCCTAGTTGTCCTGACGCTAACCCTAGTTGTCCTGACGCTAACCCGAGTTGTCCTGACGCTAACCCGAGTTGTCCTGACGCTAACGCGAGTTGTCCTGACGCTAACCCGAGTTGTCCTGACGCTAACCCGAGTTGTCCTGACGCTAACCCGAGTTGTCCTGACGGTAACCCTAGTTGTCCTGACGCTAACCCTAGTTGTCCTGACGCTAACCCTAGTTGTCCTGACGGTAACCATAGTTGTCCTGACGCTAACCCTACTTGTACAGATGCTAACCCTAGTTGTCCTGATGCTAACCCTACTTGTCCTGACGCTAACCCTACTTGTCCTGACGCTAACCCTAGTTGTCCTGACGCTAACCCAAGTTGTCCTGACGCTAACCCTAGTTGTCCTGACGCTAACCCTAGTTGTCCTGACGCTAACCCTACTTGTCCTGACGCTAACCCTACTTGTCCTGACGCTAACCCTAGTTGTCCTGACGCTAACCCTACTTGTCCTGACGCTAACCCTAGTTGTCCTGACGCTAACCCGAGTTGTCCTGACGCTAACCCTAGTTGTCCTGACGCTAACCCTAGTTGTCCTGACGCTAACCCTACTTGTCCTGACGCTAACCCTAGTTGTCCTGACGCTAACCCTAGTTGTCCTAACGCTAACCCTAGTTGTCCTGACGCTAACCCTAGTTGTCCTGACGCTAACCCTAGTTGTCCTGACGCTAACCCTACTTGTCCTGACGCTAACCCTAGTTGTCCTGACGCTAACCCTAGTTGTCCTGACGCTAACCCTAGTTGTCCTGACGCTAAACCTATTTGTCCTGACGCTAACCCTAGTTGTCCTGACGCTAACCCTAGTTGTCCTGGCGCTAACCCTAGTTGTCCTGGCGCTAATCCTAGTTTTCCTGGCGCTCACCCTAGTTGTCCTGGTGCTCACCCTAGTTGTCCTGGCGCTAATCCTAGTTGTCCTGGCGCTCACCCTAGTTGTCCTGGCGCTCACCCTAGTTGTCCTGGCGCTCACCCTAGTTGTCCTGGCGCTAACCCTAGTTGTCCTGGCGCTAACCCTAGTTGTCCTGGCGCTCACCCTAGTTGTCCTGGCGCTAACCCTAGTTGTCCTGGCGCTAACCCTAGTTGTCCTGGTGCTAACCCTAGTTGTCCTGTCGCTAACCCTAGTTGTCCTGGCGCTAACCCTAGTTGTCCTGACGCTAACCCTAGTTGTCCTGACGCTAACCCTAGTTGTCCTGGCGCTAACCCTAGTTGTCCTGACGCTAACCCTAGTTGTCCTGACGCTAACCCTAGTTGTCCTGACGCTAACCCTAGTTGACCTGACGCTAACCCTAGTTGTCCTGACGCTAGCCATAGTTGTCCTGACGCTAACCCTAGTTGTCCTGACGCTAACCCTAGTTGTCCTGACGCTAACCCTACCTGTCCTGACGCTAACCCTAGTTGTCCTGACGCTAACCCTAGTTGTCCTGACGCTAACCCTAGTAGTCCTGACGCTAACCCTAGTTGTCCTGACGCTAACCCCAGTTGTCCTGACGCTAACCCTACTTGTCCTGACGCTAACCCTAGTTGTCCTGACGCTAACCCTAGTTGTCCTGACGCTAACCCTACTTGTCCTGATGCTAACCCTACTTGTCCTGACGCTAACCCTAGTTGTCCTGACGCTAACCCTAGTTGTCCTGACGCTAACCCTACTTGTCCTGACGCTAACCCTAGTTGTCCTGACGCTAACCCTAGTTGTCCTGACGCTAACCCTCCTTGTCCTGACGCTAACCCTACTTGTGCTGACGCTAACCCTAGTTGTCCTGACGCTAACCCTAGTTGTCTTAACGCTAACCCTAGTTGTCCTGACGCTAACCCTAGTTGTCCTGACGCTAACCCTACTTGTCCTGACGCTAACCCTAGTTGTCCTGATGCTAACCCTAGTTGTCCTGACGCTAAACCTAGTTGTCCTGACGCTCACCCTAGTTGTCCTGGCGCTCACCCTAGTTGTCCTGGCGCTCACCCTAGTTGTCCTGGCGCTAACCCTAGTTGTCCTGGCGCTAACCCTAGTTGTCCTGGCGCTCACCCTAGTTGTCCTGGCGCTCACCCTAGTTGTCCTGGCGCTAACCCTAGTTGTCCTGGCGCTAACCCTAGTTGTCCTGGCGCTCACCCTAGTTGTCCTGGCGCTAACCCTAGTTGTCCTGGCGCTAACCCTAGTTGTCCTGGTGCTAACCCTAGTTGTCCTGTCGCTAACCCTAGTTGTCCTGGCGCTAACCCTAGTTGTCCTGACGCTAACCCTAGTTGTCCTGACGCTAACCCTAGTTGTCCTGGCGCTAACCCTAGTTGTCCTGACGCTAACCCTAGTTGTCCTGACGCTAACCCTAGTTGTCCTGACGCTAACCCTAGTTGACCTGACGCTAACCCTAGTTGTCCTGACGCTAGCCATAGTTGTCCTGACGCTAACCCTAGTTGTCCTGACGCTAACCCTAGTTGTCCTGACGCTAACCCTACCTGTCCTGACGCTAACCCTAGTTGTCCTGACGCTAACCCTAGTTGTCCTGACGCTAACCCTAGTAGTCCTGACGCTAACCCTAGTTGTCCTGACGCTAACCCCAGTTGTCCTGACGCTAACCCTACTTGTCCTGACGCTAACCCTAGTTGTCCTGACGCTAACCCTAGTTGTCCTGACGCTAACCCTACTTGTCCTGATGCTAACCCTACTTGTCCTGACGCTAACCCTAGTTGTCCTGACGCTAACCCTAGTTGTCCTGACGCTAACCCTACTTGTCCTGACGCTAACCCTAGTTGTCCTGACGCTAACCCTAGTTGTCCTGACGCTAACCCTCCTTGTCCTGACGCTAACCCTACTTGTGCTGACGCTAACCCTAGTTGTCCTGACGCTAACCCTAGTTGTCTTAACGCTAACCCTAGTTGTCCTGACGCTAACCCTAGTTGTCCTGACGCTAACCCTACTTGTCCTGACGCTAACCCTAGTTGTCCTGATGCTAACCCTAGTTGTCCTGACGCTAAACCTAGTTGTCCTGACGCTAACCCTAGTTGTCCTGACGCTAACCCTAGTTGTCCTGATGCTAACCCTACTTGTCCTGACGCTAACCCTAGTTGTCCTGGCGCTAACCCTAGTTGTCCTGGCGCTAACCCTAGTTGTCCTGGCGCTAACCCTAGTTGTCCTGGCGCTAATCCTAGTTGTCCTGGCGCTCACCCAATTGTCCTGGTGCTCACCCTAGTTGTCCTGGCGCTAACCCTAGTTGTCCTGGCGCTCACCCTAGTTGTCCTGGCGCTAACCCTAGTTGTCCTGGCGCTAACCCTAGTTGTCCTGGTGCTAACCCTAGTTGTCCTGTCGCTAACCCTAGTTGTCCTGGCGCTAACCCTAGTTGTCCTGACGCTAACCCTAGTTGTCCTGAAGCTAACCCTAGTTGTCCTGATGCTATCCCTAGTTGTCCTGACGCTAACCCTAGTTGTCCTGACGCTAACCCTAGTTGTCCTGACGCTAACCCTAGTTGTCCTGACGCTAACCCTAGTTGACCTGACGCTAACCCTAGTTGTCCTGACGCTAGCCCTAGTTGTCCTGACGCTAACCCTAGTTGTCCTGACGCTAACCCTAGTTGTCCTGACGCTAACCCTAGCTGTCCTGACGCTAACCCTAGTTGTCCTGACGCTAACCCTAGTTGTCCTGACGCTAACCCTAGTTGTCCTGACGCTAACCCTAGTTGTCCTGACGCTAACCCTAGTTGTCCTGACGCTAACCCTAGTTGTCCTGACGCTAACCCTAGTTGTCCTGGCGCTAACCCTAGTTGTCCTGGCGCTAACCCAAGTTGTCCTGGCGCTAACCCTATTTGTCCTGGTGCTAACCCTAGTTGTCCTGACGCTAACCCTAGTTGTCCTGACGATATCCCTAGTTGTCCTGACGCTAACCCTAGTTGTCCTGGCGCTAACCCTTGTTGTCCTGGCGCTAACTCTAGTTGTCCTGGCGCTAACCCTAGTTGTCCTGGCGCTCACCCTAGTTGTCCTGGCGCTAACCCTAGTTGTCCTGGCGCTAACCCTAGTTGTCCTGGCGCTAACCCTAGTTGTCCTGGCGCTAACCCTAGTTGTCCTGGCGCTAACCCTAGTTGTCCTGGCGCTAACCCTAGTTGTCCTGGCGCTAACCCAAGTTGTTCTGGCGCTAACCCTAGTTGTCCTGGCGCTAACCCTAGTTGTCCTGGCGCTAACCCTAGTTGTCCTGGCGCTAACCCTAGTTGTCCTTTCGCTAAACCAAGTTGTCCTGGTGCTAACCCTAGTTGTCCTGGCGCTAACCCTAGTTGTCCTGGCGCTAACCCTAGTTGTCCTGGCGCTAACCCTAGTTGTCCTGGCGCTAACCCTAGTTGTCCTGGCGATAACCCTAGTTGTCCTGACGCTAACCCTAGTTGTCCTGACGCTAACCCTAGTTGTCCTGACGCTAAACCTAGTTGTCCTGACGCTAACCCGAGTTGTCCTGACGCTAACCCGAGTTGTCCTGATGCTAACCCGAGTTGTCCTGATGCTAACCCTAGTTGTCCTGACGCTAACCCGAGTTGTCCTGACGCTAACCCGAGTTGTCCTGACGCTAACCCGAGTTGTCCTGACGCTAACCCGAGTTGTCCTGACGCTAACCCTAGTTGTCCTGACGCTAACCCGAGTTGTCCTGATGCTAACCCGAGTTGTCCTGATGCTAACCCGAGTTGTCCTGATGCTAACCCTACTTGTCCTGACGCTAACCCTACTTGTCCTGACGCTAACCCTACTTGTCCTGACGCTAACCCTAGTTGTCCTGACGCTAACCCTAGTTGTCCTGACGCTAACCCTACTTGTCCTGACGCTAACCCTAGTTGTCCTGACGCTAAACCGAGTTGTCCTGACGCTTACCCTACTTGTCCTGACGCTAACCCTACTTGTCCTGACGCTAACCCTACTTGTCCTGACGCTAACCCTAGTTGTCCTGACGCTAACCCTACTTGTCCTGACGCTAGCCCTACTTGTCCTGACGCTAACCCTACTTGTCCTGACGCTAACCCTAGTTGTCCTGACGCTAACCCTAC
The DNA here is from genome assembly GCF_046119375.1 of Phyllobates terribilis. NCBI lineage: Eukaryota > Metazoa > Chordata > Amphibia > Anura > Dendrobatidae > Phyllobates > Phyllobates terribilis. The sequence goes on along the minus strand of NW_027363676.1, from coordinate 213,626 downwards.
TTGTCCTGACGCTAACCCTAGTTGTCCTGACGCTAACCCTACTTGTCCTGACGCTAACCCTAGTTGTCCTGACGCTAACCCTAGTTGTCCTGACGCTAACCATAGTTGTCCTGGCACTAACCCTAGTTGTCCTGACGCTAACCCTAGTTGTCCTGACACTAACCCTAGTTGTCCTGACGCTAACCCTAGTTGTCCTGACGCTAACCCAAGTTGTCCTGACGCTAAACCTAGTTGTCCTGACGCTAACCCTAGTTGTCCTGACGCTAACCCTACTTGTCCTGACGCTAACCCTAGTTGTCCTGACGCTAACCCTAGTTGTCCTGACGCTAACCCTACTTCTCCTGATGCTAACCCTAGTTGTCCTGACGCTAACCCTACTTGTCCTGATGCTAACCCTAGTTGTCCTGACGCTAACCCTAGTTGTCCTGACGCTAACCCTAGTTGTCCTGGCGCTAACCCTAGTTGTCCTGGCGCTAACCCTAGTTGTCCTGGCGCTAACCCTAGTTGTCCTGACGCTAACCCTAGTTGTCCTGACGCTATCCCTAGTTGTCCTGACGCTAACTCTAGTTGTCCTGGTGCTAACCCTAGTTGTCCTGGCGCTCACCCTAGTTGTCCTGGCGCTCACCCTAGTTGTCCTGGCGCTAACCCTAGTTGTCCTGGCGCTAACCCTAGTTGTCCTGGCGCTAACCCTAGTTGTCCTGGCGCTAACCCTAGTTGTCCTGGCGCTAACCCTAGTTGTCACGGCGCTAATCCTAGTTGTCCTGTCACTAACCCTAGTTGTCCTGGCGCTAACCCTAGTTGTCCTGGCGCTAACCCTCGTTGTCCTGGTGCTAACCCTAGTTGTCCTGGCGCTAACCCAAGTTGTCCTGGCGCTAACCCTATTTGTCCTGGTGCTAACCCTAGTTGTCCTGACGCTAACCCTAGTTGTCCTGACGATATCCCTAGTTGTCCTGACGCTAACCCTAGTTGTCCTGGCGCTAACCCTTGTTGTCCTGGTGCTAACTCTAGTTGTCCTGGCGCTAACCCTAGTTGTCCTGGCGCTCACCCTAGTTGTCCTGGCGCTCACCCTAGTTGTCCTGGCGCTAACCCTAGTTGTCCTGGCGCTAACCCTAGTTGTCCTGGCGCTAACCCTAGTTGTCCTGGCGCTAACCCTAGTTGTCCTGGCGCTAACCCTAGTTGTCCTGGCGCTAACCCTAGTTGTCCTGGCGCTAACCCTAGTTGTCCTGGCGCTAACCCAAGTTGTTCTGGCGCTAACCCTAGTTGTCCTGGCGCTAACCCTAGTTGTCCTGGCGCTAACCCTAGTTGTCCTGGCGCTAACCCTAGTTGTCCTTTCGCTAAACCAAGTTGTCCTGGTGCTAACCCTAGTTGTCCTGGCGCTAACCCTAGTTGTCCTGGCGCTAACCCTAGTTGTCCTGGCGCTAACCCTAGTTGTCCTGGCGCTAACCCTAGTTGTCCTGGCGCTAACCCTAGTTGTCCTGGCGATAACCCTAGTTGTCCTGACGCTAACCCTAGTTGTCCTGACGCTAACCCTAGTTGTCCTGACGCTAAACCTAGTTGTCCTGACGCTAACCCGAGTTGTCCTGACGCTAACCCGAGTTGTCCTGACGCTAACCCGAGTTGTCCTGATGCTAACCCGAGTTGTCCTGACGCTAACCCTAGTTGTCCTGACGCTAACCCGAGTTGTCCTGACGCTAACCCGAGTTGTCCTGACGCTAACCCGAGTTGTCCTGACGCTAACCCGAGTTGTCCTGACGCTAACCCGAGTTGTCCTGACGCTAACCCTAGTTGTCCTGACGCTAACCCGAGTTGTCCTGATGCTAACCCGAGTTGTCCTGACGCTAACCCGAGTTGTCCTGATGCTAACCCTACTTGTCCTGACGCTAACCCTACTTGTCCTGACGCTAACCCTACTTGTCCTGACGCTAACCCTAGTTGTCCTGACGCTAACCCTACTTGTCCTGACGCTAACCCTAGTTGTCCTGACGCTAACCCTAGTTGTCCTGACGCTAAACCGAGTTGTCCTGACGCTAACCCTACTTGTCCTGACGCTAACCCTACTTGTCCTGACGCTAACCCTAGTTGTCCTGATGCTAACCCTACTTGTCCTGACGCTAGCCCTACTTGTCCTGACGCTAACCCTACTTGTCCTGACGCTAACCCTAGTTGTCCTGACGCTAACCCTACTTGTCCTGACGCTAACCCTAGTTGTCCTGACGCTAACCCTAGTTGTCCTGACGCTAACCCTACTTGTCCTGACGCTAACCCTAGTTGTCCTGACGCTAACCATAGTTGTCCTGATGCTAACCCTAGTTGTCCTGATGCTAAGCCTAGTTGTCCTGACGCTAACCCTAGTTGTCCTGGCGCTAACCCTAGTTGTCCTGGCACTAACCCTAGTTGTCCTGACGCTAACCCTAGTTGTCCTGACGCTAACCCTAGTTGTCCTAACGCTAACCCGAGTTGTCCTGACGCTAACCCTAGTTGTCCTGACGCTAACCCTAGTTGTCCTGACGCTAACCCTACTTGTCCTGACGCTAACCCTAGTTGTCCTGACGCTAACCCTAGTTGTCCTGACGCTAACCCTACTTGTCCTGACGCTAACCCTAGTTGTCCTGACGCTAACCCTAGTTGTCCTGACGCTAACCCTAGTTGTCCTGACGCTAACCCTAGTTGTCCTGGCGCTAACCCTAGTTGTCCTGGCACTAACCCTAGTTGTCCTGGCGCTAACCCTAGTTGTCCTGGCGCTAACCCTAGTTGTCCTGGCGCTAACCCTAGTTGTCACGCCGCTAACCCTAGTTGTCCTGGCACTAACCCTAGTTGTCCTGGCGCTAACCCTAGTTGTCCTGGCGCTAACCCTCGTTGTCCTGGCGCTAACCCTAGTTGTCCTGGCGCTAACCCAAGTTGTCCTGGCGCTAACCCTATTTGTCCTGGTGCTAACCCTAGTTGCCCTGATGCTAACCCTAGTTGTCCTGACGATATCCCTAGTTGTCCTGACGCTAACCCTAGTTGTCCTGGCGCTAACCCTTGTTGTCCTGGCGCTAACTCTAGTTGTCCTGGCGCTAACCCTAGTTGTCCTGGCGCTCACCCTAGTTGTCCTGGCGCTCACCCTAGTTGTCCTGGCGCTAACCCTAGTTGTCCTGGCGCTAACCCTAGTTGTCCTGGCGCTAACCCTAGTTGTCCTGGCGCTAACCCTAGTTGTCCTGGCGCTAACCCGAGTTGTCCTGACGCTAACCCGAGTTGTCCTGATGCTAACCCTACTTGTCCTGACGCTAACCCTACTTGTCCTGACGCTAACCCTACTTGTCCTGACGCTAACCCTAGTTGTCCTGACGCTAACCCTACTTGTCCTGACGCTAACCCTAGTTGTCCTGACGCTAACCCTAGTTGTCCTGACGCTAAACCGAGTTGTCCTGACGCTAACCCTACTTGTCCTGACGCTAACCCTACTTGTCCTGACGCTAACCCTAGTTGTCCTGATGCTAACCCTACTTGTCCTGACGCTAGCCCTACTTGTCCTGACGCTAACCCTACTTGTCCTGACGCTAACCCTAGTTGTCCTGACGCTAACCCTACTTGTCCTGACGCTAACCCTAGTTGTCCTGACGCTAACCCTAGTTGTCCTGACGCTAACCCTACTTGTCCTGACGCTAACCCTAGTTGTCCTGACGCTAACCATAGTTGTCCTGATGCTAACCCTAGTTGTCCTGATGCTAAGCCTAGTTGTCCTGACGCTAACCCTAGTTGTCCTGGCGCTAACCCTAGTTGTCCTGGCACTAACCCTAGTTGTCCTGACGCTAACCCTAGTTGTCCTGACGCTAACCCTAGTTGTCCTAACGCTAACCCGAGTTGTCCTGACGCTAACCCTAGTTGTCCTGACGCTAACCCTAGTTGTCCTGACGCTAACCCTACTTGTCCTGACGCTAACCCTAGTTGTCCTGACGCTAACCCTAGTTGTCCTGACGCTAACCCTACTTGTCCTGACGCTAACCCTAGTTGTCCTGACGCTAACCCTAGTTGTCCTGACGCTAACCCTAGTTGTCCTGACGCTAACCCTAGTTGTCCTGGCGCTAACCCTAGTTGTCCTGGCACTAACCCTAGTTGTCCTGGCGCTAACCCTAGTTGTCCTGGCGCTAACCCTAGTTGTCCTGGCGCTAACCCTAGTTGTCACGCCGCTAACCCTAGTTGTCCTGGCACTAACCCTAGTTGTCCTGGCGCTAACCCTAGTTGTCCTGGCGCTAACCCTCGTTGTCCTGGCGCTAACCCTAGTTGTCCTGGCGCTAACCCAAGTTGTCCTGGCGCTAACCCTATTTGTCCTGGTGCTAACCCAAGTTGCCCTGATGCTAACCCTAGTTGTCCTGGCGCTAACTCTAGTTGTCCTGGCGCTAACCCTAGTTGTCCTGGCGCTCACCCTAGTTGTCCTGGCGCTAACCCTAGTTGTCCTGGCGCTAACCCTAGTTGTCCTGGCGCTAACCCTAGTTGTCCTGGCGCTAACCCAAGTTGTTCTGGCGCTAACCCTAGTTGTCCTGGCGCTAACCCTAGTTGTCCTGGCGCTAACCCTAGTTGTCCTTTCGCTAAACCAAGTTGTCCTGGTGCTAACCCTAGTTGTCCTGGCGCTAACCCTAGTTGTCCTGGCGCTAACCCTAGTTGTCCTGGCGCTAACCCTAGTTGTCCTGGCGCTAACCCTAGTTGTCCTGGCGCTAACCCTAGTTGTCCTGGCGATAACCCTAGTTGTCCTGACGCTAACCCTAGTTGTCCTGACGCTAACCCTAGTTGTCCTGACGCTAAACCTAGTTGTCCTGACGCTAACCCGAGTTGTCCTGACGCTAACCCGAGTTGTCCTGACGCTAACCCGAGTTGTCCTGATGCTAACCCGAGTTGTCCTGACGCTAACCCTAGTTGTCCTGACGCTAACCCGAGTTGTCCTGACGCTAACCCGAGTTGTCCTGACGCTAACCCGAGTTGTCCTGACGCTAACCCGAGTTGTCCTGACGCTAACCCGAGTTGTCCTGACGCTAACCCTAGTTGTCCTGACGCTAACCCGAGTTGTCCTGATGCTAACCCGAGTTGTCCTGACGCTAACCCGAGTTGTCCTGATGCTAACCCTACTTGTCCTGACGCTAACCCTACTTGTCCTGACGCTAACCCTACTTGTCCTGACGCTAACCCTACTTGTCCTGACGCTAACCCTAGTTGTCCTGACGCTAACCCTAGTTGTCCTGACGCTAAACCGAGTTGTCCTGACGCTAACCCTACTTGTCCTGACGCTAACCCTACTTGTCCTGACGCTAACCCTACTTGTCCTGACGCTAACCCTAGTTGTCCTGACGCTAACTCTACTTGTCCTGACGCTAGCCCTACTTGTCCTGACGCTAACCCTACTTGTCCTGACGCTAACCCTAGTTGTCCTGACGCTAACCCTACTTGTCCTGACGCTAACCCTAGTTGTCCTGACGCTAACCCTACTTGTCCTGACGCTAACCCTAGTTGTCCTGACGCTAACCCTAGTTGTCCTGACGCTAACCATAGTTGTCCTGATGCTAACCCTAGTTGTCCTGATGCTAAGCCTAGTTGTCCTGACGCTAACCCTAGTTGTCCTGGCTCTAACCCTAGTTGTCCTGGCACTAACCCTAGTTGTCCTGACGCTAACCCTAGTTGTCCTGACGCTAACCCTAGTTGTCCTAACGCTAACCCGAGTTGTCCTGACGCTAACCCTAGTTGTCCTGACGCTAACCCGAGTTGTCCTGACGCTAACCCGAGTTGTCCTGATGCTAACCCTACTTGTCCTGACGCTAACCCTACTTGTCCTGACGCTAATCCTACTTGTCCTGACGCTAACCCTAGTTGTCCTGACGCTAACCCTACTTGTCCTGACGCTAACCCTAGTTGTCCTGACGCTAACCCTAGTTGTCCTGACGCTAACCCTACTTGTCCTGACGCTAACCCTACTTGTCCTGACGCTAACCCTAGTTGTCCTGACGCTAACCCTAGTTGTCCTGACGCTAACCCTACTTGTCCTGACGCTAACCCTACTTGTCCTGACGCTAACCCTAGTTGTCCTGACGCTAACCCTAGTTGTCCTGACGCTAACCCTAGTTGTCCTGGCGCTAACCCTAGTTGTCCTGGCGCTAACCCTAGTTGTCCTGACGCTAACCCTAGTTGTCCTGACGCTAACCCTTGTTGTCCTGACGCTAACCCTAGTTGTCCTGACGCTAACCCAAGTTGGCCTGACGCTAACCCTAGTTGTCCTGACGCTAACCCTAGTTGTCCTGACGCTAATCCTACTTGTCCTGACGCTAACCCTACTTGTCCTAACGCTAACCCTAGTTGTCCTGACGCTAACCCTAGTTGTCCTGACGCTAACCCTACTTCTCCTGACGCTAACCCTACTTGTCCTGACGCTAACCCTAGTTGTCCTGAAGCTAACCCTAGTTGTCCTGACGCTAACCCTAGTTGTCCTGACGCTAACCCTACTTGTCCTGACGCTAACCCTACTTGTCCTGACGCTAACCCTAGTTGTCCTGACGCTAACCCTACTTGTCCTGACGCTAACCCTAGTTGTCCTGACGCTAACCCTAGTTGTCCTGACGCTAACCTTAGTTGTCCTGACGCTAACCCTAGTTGTCCTGGCGCTAACCCTAGTTGTCCTGGCACTAACCCTAGTTGTCCTGACGATAACCCTAGTTGTCCTGACGCTAACCCTTGTTGTCCTGACGCTAACCCTAGTTGTCCTGATGCTAACCCAAGTTGGCCTGACGCTAACCCTAGTTGTACTGACGCTAACCCTAGTTGTCCTGACGCTAATCCTACTTGTCCTGACGCTAACCCTACTTGTCCTAACGCTAACCCCAGTTGTCCTGACGCTAACCCTAGTTGTCCTGACGCTAACCCTACTTGTCCTGGCGATAACCCTAGTTGTCCTGACGCTAACCCTAGTTGTCCTGACGCTAACCCTAGTTGTCCTGACGCTAAACCTAGTTGTCCTGACGCTAACCCGAGTTGTCCTGACGCTAACCCGAGTTGTCCTGACGCTAACCCGAGTTGTCCTGACGCTAACCCTAGTTGTCCTGACGCTAACCCGAGTTGTCCTGACGCTAACCCGAGTTGTCCTGACGCTAACCCGAGTTGTCCTGACGCTAACCCTAGTTGTCCTGACGCTAACCCGAGTTGTCCTGATGCTAACCCGAGTTGTCCTGACGCTAACCCGAGTTGTCCTGATGCTAACCCTACTTGTCCTGACGCTAACCCTACTTGTCCTGACGCTAACCCTAGTTGTCCTGACGCTAACCCTACTTGTCCTGACGCTAACCCTAGTTGTCCTGACGCTAACCCTAGTTGTCCTGACGCTAAACCGAGTTGTCCTGACGCTAACCCTACTTGTCCTGACGCTAACCCTACTTGTCCTGACGCTAACCCTACTTGTCCTGACGCTAACCCTAGTTGTCCTGACGCTAACCCTACTTGTCCTGACGCTAGCCCTACTTGTCCTGACGCTAGCCCTACTTGTCCTGACTCTAACCCTACTTGTCCTGACGCTAACCCTAGTTGTCCTGACGCTAACCCTACTTGTCCTGACGCTAACCCTAGTTGTCCTGACGCTAACCCTACTTGTCCTGACGCTAACCCTAGTTGTCCTGACGCTAACCCGAGTTGTCCTGGCGCTAACCCTAGTTGTCCTGGCGCTAACCCTAGTTGTCCTGACGCTAACCCTAGTTGTCCTGGCGCTAACCCAAGTTGTCCTGGCGCTAACCCTATTTGTCCTGGTGCTAACCCTAGTTGTCCTGACGCTAACCCTAGTTGTCCTGACGATATCCCTAGTTGTCCTGACGCTAACCCTAGTTGTCCTGGCGCTAACCCTTGTTGTCCTGGCGCTAACTCTAGTTGTCCTGGCGCTAACCCTAGTTGTCCTGGCGCTCACCCTAGTTGTCCTGGCGCTCACCCTAGCTGTCCTGGCGCTAACCCTAGTTGTCCTGGCGCTAACCCTAGTTGTCCTGGCGCTAACCCTAGTTGTCCTGGCGCTAACCCTAGTTGTCCTGGCGATAACCCTAGTTGTCCTGACGCTAACCCTAGTTGTCCTGACGCTAACCCTATTTGTCCTGACGCTAAACCTAGTTGTCCTGACGCTAACCCGAGTTGTCCTGACGCTAACCCGAGTTGTCCTGACGCTAACCCGAGTTGTCCTGATGCTAACCCGAGTTGTCCTGGCGCTAACCCTAGTTGTCCTGGCGCTAACCCTAGTTGTCCTGGCGCTAACCCTAGTTGTCCTGACGCTAACCCTAGTTGTCCTGGCGCTAACCCAAGTTGTCCTGGCGCTAACCCTATTTGTCCTGGTGCTAACCCTAGTTGTCCTGGCGCTAACCCTAGTTGTCCTGGCACTAACCCTAGTTGTCCTGACGCTAACCCTAGTTGTCCTGACGCTAACCCTTGTTGTCCTGACGCTAACCCTAGTTGTCCTGACGCTAACCCAAGTTGGCCTGACGCTAACCCTAGTTGTACTGACGCTAACCCTAGTTGTCCTGACGCTAATCCTACTTGTCCTGACGCTAACCCTACTTGTCCTAACGCTAACCCCAGTTGTCCTGACGCTAACCCTAGTTGTCCTGACGCTAACCCTACTTGTCCTGACGCTAACCCTAGTTGTCCTGATGCTAACCCTACTTGTCCTGACGCTAACCCTAGTTGTCCTGACGCTAACCCTAGTTGTCCTGACGCTAACCCTACTTGTCCTGACGCTAACCCTAGTTGTCCTGACGCTAACCCTAGTTGTCCTGATGCTAACCCTAGTTGTCCTGACGCTAACCCTAGTTGTCCTGGCGCTAACCCTAGTTGTCCTGGCGCTAACCCTAGTTGTCCTGACGCTAACCCTAGTTGTCCTGACGCTAACCCTAGTTGTCCTGACGCTAACCCTAGTTGTCCTGGCGCTAACCCTAGTTGTCCTGGCGCTAACCCTAGTTGTCCTGACGCTAACCCTAGTTGTCCTGGCGCTAACCCAAGTTGTCCTGGCGCTAACCCTATTTGTCCTGGTGCTAACCCTAGTTGTCCTGACGCTAACCCTAGTTGTCCTGACGATATCCCTAGTTGTCCTGACGCTAACCCTAGTTGTCCTGGCGCTAACCCTTGTTGTCCTGGCGCTAACTCTAGTTGTCCTGGCGCTAACCCTAGTTGTCCTGGCGCTCACCCTAGCTGTCCTGGCGCTAACCCTAGTTGTCCTGGCGCTAACCCTAGTTGTCCTGGCGCTAACCCTAGTTGTCCTGGCGCTAACCCTAGTTGTCCTGGCGCTAACCCTAGTTGTCCTGGCGATAACCCTAGTTGTCCTGACGCTAACCCTAGTTGTCCTGACGCTAACCCTAGTTGTCCTGACGCTAAACCTAGTTGTCCTGACGCTAACCCGAGTTGTCCTGACGCTAACCCGAGTTGTCCTGACGCTAACCCGAGTTGTCCTGATGCTAACCCGAGTTGTCCTGGCGCTAACCCTAGTTGTCCTGGCGCTAACCCTAGTTGTCCTGGCGCTAACCCTAGTTGTCCTGACGCTAACCCTAGTTGTCCTGGCGCTAACCCAAGTTGTCCTGGCGCTAACCCTATTTGTCCTGGTGCTAACCCTAGTTGTCCTGACGCTAACCCTAGTTGTCCTGACGATATCCCTAGTTGTCCTGACGCTAACCCTAGTTGTCCTGGCGCTAACCCTTGTTGTCCTGGCGCTAACTCTAGTTGTCCTGGCGCTAACCCTAGTTGTCCTGGCGCTCACCCTAGTTGTCCTGGCGCTCACCCTAGTTGTCCTGGCGCTAACCCTAGTTGTCCTGGCGCTAACCCTAGTTGTCCTGGCGCTAACCCTAGTTGTCCTGGCGCTAACCCTAGTTGTCCTGGCGCTAACCCTAGTTGTCCTGGCGCTAATCCTAGTTGTCCTGGCGCTAACCCAAGTTGTTCTGGCGCTAACCCTAGTTGTCCTGGCGCTAACCCTAGTTGTCCTGGCGCTAACCCTAGTTGTCCTGGCGCTAACCCTAGTTGTCCTTTCGCTAACCCAAGTTGTCCTGGTGCTAACCCTAGTTGTCCTGGCGCTAACCCTAGTTGTCCTGGCGCTAACCCTAGTTGTCCTGGCGCTAACCCTAGTTGTCCTGGCGCTAACCCTAGTTGTCCTGGCGATAACCCTAGTTGTCCTGACGCTAACCCTAGTTGTCCTGACGCTAACCCGAGTTGTCCTGACGCTAACCCGAGTTGTCCTGACGCTAACCCGAGTTGTCCTGATGCTAACCCGAGTTGTCCTGACGCTAACCCTAGTTGTCCTGACGCTAACCCGAGTTGTCCTGACGCTAACCCGAGTTGTCCTGACGCTAACCCGAGTTGTCCTGACGCTAACCCGAGTTGTCCTGACGCTAACCCGAGTTGTCCTGACGCTAACCCTAGTTGTCCTGACGCTAACCCGAGTTGTCCTGATGCTAACCCGAGTTGTCCTGACGCTAACCCGAGTTGTCCTGATGCTAACCCTACTTGTCCTGACGCTAACCCTACTTGTCCTGACGCTAACCCTACTTGTCCTGACGCTAACCCTAGTTGTCCTGACGCTAACCCTACTTGTCCTGACGCTAACCCTAGTTGTCCTGACGCTAACCCTAGTTGTCCTGACGCTAAACCGAGTTGTCCTGATGCTAACCCTACTTGTCCTGACGCTAACCCTACTTGTCCTGACGCTAACCCTACTTGTCCTGACGCTAACCCTAGTTGTCCTGACGCTAACCCTACTTGTCCTGACGCTAGCCCTACTTGTCCTGACGCTAACCCTACTTGTCCTGACGCTAACCCTAGTTGTCCTGACGCTAACCCTACTTGTCCTGACGCTAACCCTAGTTGTCCTGACGCTAACTCTACTTGTCCTGACGCTAACCCTAGTTGTCCTGACGCTAACCCTAGTTGTCCTGACGCTAACCATAGTTGTCCTGATGCTAACCCTAGTTGTCCTGATGCTAAGCCTAGTTGTCCTGACGCTAACCCTAGTTGTCCTGGCGCTAACCCTAGTTGTCCTGGCACTAACCCTAGTTGTCCTGACGCTAACCCTAGTTGTCCTGACGCTAACCCTAGTTGTCCTAACGCTAACCCGAGTTGTCCTGACGCTAACCCTAGTTGTCCTGACGCTAACCCGAGTTGTCCTGACGCTAACCCGAGTTGTCCTGACGCTAACCCGAGTTGTCCTGATGCTAACCCTACTTGTCCTGACGCTAACCCTACTTGTCCTGACGCTAATCCTACTTGTCCTGACGCTAACCCTAGTTGTCCTGACGCTAACCCTACTTGTCCTGACGCTAATCCTAGTTGTCCTGACGCTAACCCTAGTTGTCCTGACGCTAACCCTAGTTGTCCTGACGCTAACCCTACTTGTCCTGACGCTAACCCTAGTTGTCCTGACGCTAACCCTACTTGTCCTGACGCTAACCCTACTTGTCCTGACGCTAACCCTAGTTGTCCTGACGCTAACCCTAGTTGTCCTGACGCTAACCCTAGTTGTCCTGACGCTAACCCTAGTTGTCCTGGCGCTAACCCTAGTTGTCCTGGCACTAACCCTATTTGTCCTGATGCTAACCCTAGTTGTCCTGACGCTAACCCTTGTTGTCCTGACGCTAACCCTAGATGTCCTGACGCCAACCCAAGTTGGCCTGACGCTAACCCTAGTTGTCCTGACGCTAACCCTAGTTGTCCTGACGCTAATCCTACTTGTCCTGACGCTAACCCTACTTGTCCTAACGCTAACCCTAGTTGTCCTGACGCTAACCCTAGTTGTCCTGACGCTAACCCTACTTGTCCTGACGCTAACCCTACTTGTCCTGACGCTAACCCTAGTTGTCCTGACGCTAACCCTAGTTGTCCTGACGCTAACCCTAGTTGTCCTGACGCTAACCCTACTTGTCCTGACGCTAACCCTACTTGTCCTGACGCTAACCCTAGTTGTCCTGACGCTAACCCTAGTTGTCCTGGCGCTAACCCTTGTTGTCCTGGCGCTAACTCTAGTTGTCCTGGCGCTAACCCTAGTTGTCCTGGCGCTCACCCTAGTTGTCCTGGCGCTCACCCTAGTTGTCCTGGCGCTAACCCTAGTTGTCCTGGCGCTAACCCTAGTTGTCCTGGCGCTAACCCTAGTTGTCCTGGCGCTAACCCTAGTTGTCCTGGCGCTAACCCTAGTTGTCCTGGCGCTAACCCTAGTTGTCCTGGCGCTAACCCAAGTTGTTCTGGCGCTAACCCTAGTTGTCCTGGCGCTAACCCTAGTTGTCCTGGCGATAACCCTAGTTGTCCTGGCGCTAACCCTAGTTGTCCTTTCGCTAACCCAAGTTGTCCTGGTGCTAACCCTAGTTGTCCTTGCGCTAACCCTAGTTGTCCTGGCGCTAACCCTAGTTGTCCTGGCGCTAACCCTAGTTGTCCTGGCGCTAACCCTAGTTGTCCTGGCGATAACCCTAGTTGTCCTGACGCTAACCCTAGTTGTCCTGACGCTAACCCTAGTTGTCCTGACGCTAAACCTAGTTGTCCTGACGCTAACCCGAGTTGTCCTGACGCTAACCCGAGTTGTCCTGACGCTAACCCGAGTTGTCCTGATGCTAACCCGAGTTGTCCTGACGCTAACCCTAGTTGTCCTGACGCTAACCCGAGTTGTCCTGACGCTAACCCGAGTTGTCCTGACGCTAACCCGAGTTGTCCTGACGCTAACCCGAGTTGTCCTGACGCTAACCCTAGTTGTCCTGACGCTAACCCGAGTTGTCCTGATGCTAACCCGAGTTGTCCTGACGCTAACCCGAGTTGTCCTGATGCTAACCCTACTTGTCCTGACGCTAACCCTACTTGTCCTGACGCTAACCCTACTTGTCCTGACGCTAACCCTAGTTGTCCTGACGCTAACCCTACTTGTCCTGACGCTAACCCTAGTTGTCCTGACGCTAACCCTAGTTGTCCTGACGCTAAACCGAGTTGTCCTGACGCTAACCCTACTTGTCCTGACGCTAACCCTACTTGTCCTGACGCTAACCCTACTTGTCCTGACGCTAACCCTAGTTGTCCTGACGCTAACCCTACTTGTCCTGACGCTAGCCCTACTTGTCCTGACGCTAACCCTACTTGTCCTGACGCTAACCCTAGTTGTCCTGACGCTAACCCTACTTGTCCTGACGCTAACCCTAGTTGTCCTGACGCTAACCCTACTTGTCCTGACGCTAACCCTAGTTGTCCTGACGCTAACCCTAGTTGTCCTGACGCTAACCATAGTTGTCCTAATGCTAACCCTAGTTGTCCTGATGCTAAGCCTAGTTGTCCTGACGCTAACCCTAGTTGTCCTGGCGCTAACCCTAGTTGTCCTGGCACTAACCCTAGTTGTCCTGACGCTAACCCTAGTTGTCCTGACGCTAACCCTAGTTGTCCTAACGCTAACCCGAGTTGTCCTGACGCTAACCCTAGTTGTCCTGACGCTAACCCGAGTTGTCCTGACGCTAACCCAAGTTGTCCTGACGCTAACCCGAGTTGTCCTGATGCCAACCCTACTTGTCCTGACGCTAACCCTACTTGTCCTGACGCTAATCCTACTTGTCCTGACGCTAACCCTAGTTGTCCTGACGCTAACCCTACTTGTCCTGACGCTAATCCTAGTTGTCCTGACGCTAACCCTAGTTGTCCTGACGCTAACCCTAGTTGTCCTGACGCTAACCCTACTTGTCCTGACGCTAACCCTAGTTGTCCTGACGCTAACCCTAGTTGTCCTGACGCTAACCCTACTTGTCCTGACGCTAACCCTAGTTGTCCTGACGCTAACCCTAGTTGTCCTGACGCTAACCCTAGTTGTCCTGACGCTAACCCTAGTTGTCCTGGCGCTAACCCTAGTTGTCCTGGCACTAACCCTATTTGTCCTGATGCTAACCCTAGTTGTCCTGACGCTAACCCTTGTTGTCCTGACGCTAACCCTAGATGTCCTGACGCCAACCCAAGTTGGCCTGACGCTAACCCTAGTTGTCCTGACGCTAACCCTAGTTGTCCTGACGCTAATCCTACTTGTCCTGACGCTAACCCTACTTGTCCTAATGCTAACCCTAGTTGTCCTGACGCTAACCCTAGTTGTCCTGACGCTAACCCTACTTGTCCTGACGCTAACCCTACTTGTCCTGACGCTAACCCTAGTTGTCCTGACGCTAACCCTAGTTGTCCTGACGCTAACCCTAGTTGTCCTGACGCTAACCCTACTTGTCCTGACGCTAACCCTACTTGTCCTGACGCTAACCCTAGTTGTCCTGACGCTAACCCTACTTGTCCTGATGCTAACCCTAGTTGTCCTGACGCTAACCCTAGTTGTCCTGACGCTAACCCTAGTTGTCCTGACGCTAACCCTAGTTGTCCTGGCGCTAACCCTAGTTGTCCTGGCACTAACCCTAGTTGTCCTGACGCTAACCCTAGTTGTCCTGACGCTAACCCTTGTTGTCCTGACGCTAACCCTAGTTGTCCTGACGCTAACCCAAGTTGGCCTGACGCTAACCCTAGTTGTACTGACGCTAACCCTAGTTGTCCTGACGCTAATCCTACTTGTCCTGACGCTAACCCTACTTGTCCTAACGCTAACCCTAGTTGTCCTGACGCTAACCCTAGTTGTCCTGACGCTAACCCTACTTGTCCTGACGCTAACCCTAGTTGTCCTGATGCTAACCCTACTTGTCCTGACGCTAACCCTAGTTGTCCTGACGCTAACCCTAGTTGTCCTGACGCTAACCCTAGTTGTCATGACGCTAACCCTAGTTGTCCTGACGCTAACCCTAGTTGTCCTGACACTAACCCTAGTTGTCCTGGCGCTAACCCTAGTTGTCCTGGTGCTAACCCTAGTTGTCCTGGCGCTAACCCTAGTTGTCCTGACGCTAACCCTAGTTGTCCTGACGCTAACCCTAGTTGTCATGACGCTAACCCTAGTTGTCCTGACGCTAACCCTAGTTGTCCTGACGCTAACCCTAGTTGTCCTGGCGCTAACCCTAGTTGTCCTGGCGCTAACCCTAGTTGTCCTGACGCTAACCCTAGTTGTCCTGACGCTAACCCTAGTTGTCCTGATGCTAACCCTAGTTGTCCTGACGCTAACCCTAGTTGTCCTGACGCTAACCCAAGTTGTCCTGACGCTAACCCTAGTTGTCCTGACGCTAACCCTAGTTGTCCTGACGCTAACCCTAGTTGTCCTGACGCTAACCCTAGTTGTCCTGACGCTAACCCGAGTTGTCCTGACGCTAACTCGAGTTGTCCTGACGCTAACCCTATTTGTCCTGGTGCTAACCCTAGTTGTCCTGACGCTAACCCAAGTTGTCCTGACAATATCCCTAGTTGTCCTGACGCTAACCCTAGTTGTCCTGGCGCTAACCCTTGTTGTCCTGGCGCTAACTCTAGTTGTCCTGGCGCTAACCCTAGTTGTCCTGGCGCTCACCCTAGTTGTCCTGGCGCTCACCCTAGTTGTCCTGGCGCTAACCCTAGTTGTCCTGGCGCTAACCCTAGTTGTCCTGGCGCTAACCCTAGTTGTCCTGGCGCTAACCCTAGTTGTCCTGGCGCTAACCCTAGTTGTCCTGGCGCTAACCCTAGTTGTCCTGGCGCTAACCCAAGTTGTTCTGGCGCTAACCCTATTTGTCCTGGCGCTAACCCTAGTTGTCCTGGCGCTAACCCTAGTTGTCCTGGCGCTAACCCTAGTTGTCCTGGCGCTAACCCTAGTTGTCCTGGCGCTAACCCTAGTTGTCCTGGCGCTAACCCAAGTTGTCCTGGCGCTAACCCTAGTTGTCCTGGCGCTAACCCTAGTTGTCCTGGCGCTAACCCTAGTTGTCCTGGCGCTAACCCTAGTTGTCCTGGCGCTAACCCTAGTTGTCCTGGCGAAAACCCTAGTTGTCCTGACGCTAACCCTAGTTGTCCTGACGCTAACCCTAGTTGTCCTGACGCTAAACCTAGTTGTCCTGATGCTAACCCGAGTTGTCCTGACGCTAACCCGAGTTGTCCTGATGCTAACCCGAGTTGTCCTGACGCTAACCCTAGTTGTCCTGACGCTAACCCGAGTTGTCCTGACGCTAACCCGAGTTGTCCTGACGCTAACCCGAGTTGTCCTGACGCTAACCCGAGTTGTCCTGACGCTAACCCTAGTTGTCCTGACGCTAACCCGAGTTGTCCTGATGCTAACCCGAGTTGTCCTGACGCTAACCCGAGTTGTCCTGATGCTAACCCTACTTGTCCTGACGCTAACCCTACTTGTCCTGACGCTAACCCTACTTGTCCTGACGCTAACCCTAGTTGTCCTGACGCTAACCCTACTTGTACTGACGCTAACCCTAGTTGTCCTGACGCTAACCCTACTTGTCCTGACGCTAGCCCTACTTGTCCTGACGCTAACCCTACTTGTCCTGACGCTAACCCTACTTGTCCTGACGCTAACCCTACTTGTCCTGACGCTAACCCTACTTGTCCTGACGCTAACCCTAGTTGTCCTGACGCTAACCCTACTTGTCCTGACGCTAACCCTAGTTGTCCTGACGCTAAACCGAGTTGTCCTGACGCTAACCCTACTTGTCCTGACGCTAACCCTACTTGTCCTGACGCTAACCCTACTTGTCCTGACGCTAACCCTAGTTGTCCTGACGCTAACCCTACTTGCCCTGACGCTAGCCCTACTTGTCCTGACGCTAACCCTACTTGTCCTGACGCTAACCCTAGTTGTCCTGACGCTAACCCTACTTGTCCTGACGCTAACCCTAGTTGTCCTGACGCTAACCCTAGTTGTCCTGACGCTAACCATAGTTGTCCTGATGCTAACCCTAGTTGTCCTGATGCTAAGCCTAGTTGTCCTGACGCTAACCCTAGTTGTCCTGGCGCTAACCCTAGTTGTCTTGGCACTAACCCTAGTTGTCCTGACGCTAACCCTAGTTGTCCTGACGCTAACCCTAGTTGTCCTAACGCTAACCCGAGTTGTCCTGACGCTAACCCTAGTTGTCCTGACGCTAACCCGAGTTGTCCTGACGCTAACCCGAGTTGTCCTGACACTAACCCGAGTTGTCCTGATGCTAACCCTACTTGTCCTGACGCTAACCCTACTTGTCCTGACGCTAATCCTACTTGTCCTGACGCTAACCCTAGTTGTCCTGACGCTAACCCTACTTGTCCTGACGCTAACCCTAGTTGTCCTGACGCTAACCCTAGTTGTCCTGACGCTAACCCTACTTGTCCTGATGCTAACCCTAGTTGTCCTGACGCTAACCCTACTTGTCCTGACGCTAACCCTAGTTGTCCTGACGCTAACCCTACTTGTCCTGACGCTAACCCTAGTTGTCCTGACGCTAACCCTAGTTGTCCTGGCGCTAACCCTAGTTGTCCTGGCACTAACCCTAGTTGTCCTGACGCTAACCCTAGTTGTCCTGACGCTAACCCTTGTTGTCCTGACGCTAACCCTAGTTGTCCTGACGCTAACCCAAGTTGGCCTGACGCTAACCCTAGTTGTCCTGACGCTAACCCTAGTTGTCCTGACGCTAATCCTACTTGTCCTGACGCTAACCCTACTTGTCCTAACGCTAACCCTAGTTGTCCTGATGCTAACCCTAGTTGTCCTGACGCTAACCCTACTTGTCCTGACGCTAACCCTACTTGTCCTGACGCTAACCCTAGTTGTCCTGACGCTAACCCTAGTTGTCCTGATGCTAACCCTACTTGTCCTGACGCTAACCCTAGTTGTCCTGACGCTAACCCTACTTGTCCTGACGCTAACCCTAGTTGTCCTGACGCTAACCCTAGTTGTCCTGACGCTAACCCTAGTTGTCCTGGCGCTAACCCTAGTTGTCCTGGCACTAACCCTAGTTGTCCTGACGCTAACCCTAGTTGTCCTGACGCTAACCCTTGTTGTCCTGACGCTAACCCTAGTTGTCCTGACGCTAACCCAAGTTGGCCTGACGCTAACCCTAGTTGTCCTGACGCTAACCCTAGTTGTCCTGACGCTAATCCTACTTGTCCTGACGCTAACCCTACTTGTCCTAACGCTAACCCTAGTTGTCCTGACGCTAACCCTAGTTGTCCTGACGCTAACCCTACTTGTCCTGATGCTAACCCTAGTTGTCCTGATGCTCACCCTACTTGTCCTGACGCTAACCCTAGTTGTCCTGACGCTAACCCTAGTTGTCCTGACGCTAACCCTAGTTGTCCTGACGCTAACCCTAGTTGTCATGACGCTAACCCTAGTTGTCCTGACGCTAACCCTAGTTGTCCTGACGCTAACCCTAGTTGTCCTGGCGCTAACCCTAGTTGTCCTGGCGCTAACCCTAGTTGTCCTGACGCTAACACTAGTTGTCCTGACGCTAACCCTAGTTGTCATGACGCTAACCCTAGTTGTCCTGGCGCTAACCCTAGTTGTCCTGGCACTAACCCTAGTTGTCCTGACGCTAACCCTAGTTGTCCTGACGCTAACCCTTGTTGTCCTGACGCTAACCCTAGTTGTCCTGATGCTAACCCAAGTTGGCCTGACGCTAACCCTAGTTGTCCTGACGCTAACCCTAGTTGTCCTGACGCTAATCCTACTTGTCCTGACGCTAACCCTACTTGTCCTAACGCTAACCCTAGTTGTCCTGACGCTAACCCTAGTTGTCCTGACGCTAACCCTACTTGTCCTGATGCTAACCCTAGTTGTCCTGATGCTAACCCTACTTGTCCTGACGCTAACCCTAGTTGTCCTGACGCTAACCCTAGTTGTCCTGACGCTAACCCTAGTTGTCCTGACGCTAACCCTAGTTGTCATGACGCTAACCCTAGTTGTCCTGACGCTAACCCTAGTTGTCCTGACGCTAACCCTAGTTGTCCTGGCGCTAACCCTAGTTGTCCTGGCGCTAACCCTAGTTGTCCTGACGCTAACCCTAGTTGTCCTGACGCTAACCCTAGTTGTCATGACGCTAACCCTAGTTGTCCTGACGCTAACCCTAGTTGTCCTGACGCTAACCCTAGTTGTCCTGGCGCTAACCCTAGTTGTCCTGGCGCTAACCCTAGTTGTCCTGGCGCTAACCCTAGTTGTCCTGACGCTAACCCTATTTGTCCTGACGCTAACCCTAGTTGTCCTGACGCTAACCCGAGTTGTCCTGACGCTAACCCGAGTTGTCCTGACACTAACCCGAGTTGTCCTGATGCTAACCCTACTTGTCCTGACGCTAACCCTACTTGTCCTGACGCTAACCCTACTTGTACTGACGCTAATCCTACTTGTCCTGACGCTAACCCTAGTTGTCCTGACGCTAACCCTACTTGTCCTGACGCTAACCCTAGTTGTCCTGACGCTAACCCTAGTTGTCCTGACGCTAACCCTACTTGTCCTGATGCTAACCCTAGTTGTCCTGACGCTAACCCTACTTGTCCTGACGCTAACCCTAGTTGTCCTGACGCTAACCCTACTTGTCCTGACGCTAACCCTAGTTGTCCTGACGCTAACCCTAGTTGTCCTGGCGCTAACCCTAGTTGTCCTGGCACTAACCCTAGTTGTCCTGACGCTAACCCTAGTTGTCCTGACGCTAACCCTTGTTGTCCTGACGCTAACCCTAGTTGTCCTGACGCTAACCCAAGTTGGCCTGACGCTAACCCTAGTTGTCCTGACGCTAACCCTAGTTGTCCTGACGCTAATCCTACTTGTCCTGACGCTAACCCTACTTGTCCTAACGCTAACCCTAGTTGTCCTGATGCTAACCCTAGTTGTCCTGACGCTAACCCTACTTGTCCTGACGCTAACCCTACTTGTCCTGACGCTAACCCTAGTTGTCCTGACGCTAACCCTAGTTGTCCTGATGCTAACCCTACTTGTCCTGACGCTAACCCTAGTTGTCCTGACGCTAACCCTACTTGTCCTGACGCTAACCCTAGTTGTCCTGACGCTAACCCTAGTTGTCCTGACGCTAACCCTAGTTGTCCTGGCGCTAACCCTAGTTGTCCTGGCACTAACCCTAGTTGTCCTGACGCTAACCCTAGTTGTCCTGACGCTAACCCTTGTTGTCCTGACGCTAACCCTAGTTGTCCTGACGCTAACCCAAGTTGGCCTGACGCTAACCCTAGTTGTCCTGACGCTAACCCTAGTTGTCCTGACGCTAATCCTACTTGTCCTGACGCTAACCCTACTTGTCCTAACGCTAACCCTAGTTGTCCTGACGCTAACCCTAGTTGTCCTGACGCTAACCCTACTTGTCCTGATGCTAACCCTAGTTGTCCTGATGCTAACCCTACTTGTCCTGACGCTAACCCTAGTTGTCCTGACGCTAACCCTAGTTGTCCTGACGCTAACCCTAGTTGTCCTGACGCTAACCCTAGTTGTCATGACGCTAACCCTAGTTGTCCTGACGCTAACCCTAGTTGTCCTGACGCTAACCCTAGTTGTCCTGGCGCTAACCCTAGTTGTCCTGGCGCTAACCCTAGTTGTCCTGACGCTAACCCTAGTTGTCCTGACGCTAACCCTAGTTGTCATGACGCTAACCCTAGTTGTCCTGACGCTAACCCTAGTTGTCCTGACGCTAACCCTAGTTGTCCTGGCGCTAACCCTAGTTGTCCTGGCGCTAACCCTAGTTGTCCTGGCGCTAACCCTAGTTGTCCTGACGCTAACCCTATTTGTCCTGACGCTAACCCTAGTTGTCCTGACGCTAACCCTACTTGTCCTGACGCTAACCCAAGTTGTCCTGACGCTAACCCTAGTTGTCCTGACGCTAACCCTAGTTGTCCTGACGCTAACCCTAGTTGTCCTGACGCTAACCCGAGTTTTCCTGACGCTAACCCGAGTTGTCCTGACGCTAACCCGAGTTGTCCTGACTCTAACCCGAGTTGTCCTGACGCCAACCCGAGTTGTCCTGACGCTAACCCGAGTTGTCCTGACGCTAACCCGAGTTGTCCTGACGCTAAACCGAGTTGTCCTGACTCTAAACCGAGTTGTCCTGACGCTAACCCGAGTTGTCCTGACGCTAACCCGAGTTGTCCTGACGCTAACCCGAGTTGTCCTGACGCTAACCCGAATTGTCCTGACGCTAACCCGAGTTGTCCTGACGCTAACCCTAATTGTCCTGACGCTAACCCGAGTTGTACTGACGCTAACCCTAGTTGTCCTGACGCTAACCCAAGTTGTCCTGACGCTAACCCTAGTTGTCCTGACGCTAACCCTAGTTGTCATGACGCTAACCCTAGTTGTCCTGGCGCTAACCCTAGTTGTCCTGGCGCTAACCCTAGTTGTCCTGACGCTAACCCTAGTTGTCCTGACGCTAACCCTAGTTGTCCTGGCGCTAACCCTAGTTGTCCTGGCGCTAACCCTAGTTGTCCTGGCGCTAACCCTAGTTGTCCTGACGCTAACCCTAGTTGTCCTGACGCTATCCCTCGTTGTCCTGACGCTAACTCTAGTTGTCCTGACGCTAACCCTACTTGTCCTGACGCTAACCCTAGTTGTCCTGACGCTAACCCTAGTTGTCCTGACGCTAACCCTAGTTGTCCTGACGCTAACCCGAGTTGTCCTGACGCTAACCCGAGTTGTCCTGACTCTAACCCGAGTTGTCCTGACGCCAACCCGAGTTGTCCTGACGCTAACCCGAGTTGTCCTGACGCTAACCCGAGTTGTCCTGACGCTAACCCGAGTTGTCCTGACTCTAAACCGAGTTGTCCTGACGCTAACCCGAGTTGTCCTGACGCTAACCCGAGTTGTCCTGATGCTAACCCGAATTGTCCTGACGCTAACCCGAGTTGTACTGACGCTAACCCTAGTTGTCCTGACGCTAACCCTAGTTGTCCTGACGCTAACCCTAATTGTCCTGACGCTAACCCTAGTTGTCCTGACGCTAACCCTAGTTGTCCTGACGCTAACCCTAGTTGTCCTGACGCTAACCCTAGTTGTCCTGACGCTAACCCAAGTTGTCCTAACGCTAACCCTAGTTGTCCTGACGCTAACCCTAGTTGTCCTGACGCTAACCCTAGTTGTCCTGACGCTAACCCTAGTTGTCCTGATGCTAACCCTAGTTGTCCTGACGCTAACCCGAGTTGTCCTGACGCTAACCCGAGATGTCCTGACGCTAACCCGAGTTCTCCTGACGCTAACCCGAGTTGTCCTGACGCTAACCCGAGTTGTCCTGACGCTAACCCGAGTTGTCCTGACTCTAACCCGAGTTGTCCTGACGCTAACACGAGTTGTCCTGACGCTAACCCGAGTTGTCCTGACGCTAACCCGAGTTGTCCTGACGCTAACCCGAGTTGTCCTGACTCTAACCCGAGTTGTCCTGACGCTAACCCGAATTGTCCTGACGCTAACCCGAGTTGTCCTGACGCTAACCCGAGTTGTCCTGACGCTAACCCTAGTTGTCCTGACGCTAACCCGAGCTGTCCTGACGCTAACCCTAGTTGTCCTGACGCTAACCCTAGTTGTCCTGAGGCTAACCCTAGTTGTCCTGACGCTAACCCTAGTTATCCTGACGCTAACCCTAGTTGTCCTGACGCTAACCCTAGTTGTCCTGACGCCAACCCGAGTTGTCCTGACGCTAACCCGAGTTGTCCTGACGCTAACCCGAGTTGTCCTGACGCTAAACCGAGTTGTCCTGACTCTAACCCGAGTTGTCCTGACGCTAACCCGAGTTGTCCTGACGCTAACCCGAGTTGTCCTGGCGCTAACCCGAGTTGTCCTGACTCTAACCCGAGTTGTCCTGACGCTAACCCGAGTTGTCCTGACGCTAACCCGAGTTGTCCTGACGCTAACCCGAGTTGTCATGACGCTAACCCTAGTTGTCCTGACGCTAACCCTAGTTGTCCTGACGCTAACCCTAGTTGTCCTGGCGCTAACCCTAGTTGTCCTGGCGCTAACCCTAGTTGTCCTGGCGCTAACCCTAGTTGTCCTGACGCTAACCCTAGTTGTCCTGGCGCTAACCCTAGTTGTCCTGGCGCTAACCCTAGTTGTCCTGGCGCTAACCCTAGTTGTCCTGACGCTAACCCTAGTTGTCCTGACGCTAACCCTAGTTATCATGACGCTAACCCTAGTTGTCCTGACGCTAACCCTAGTTGTCCTGGCGCTAACCCTAGTTGTCCTGGCGCTAACCCTAGTTGTCCTGACGCTAACCCTAGTTGTCCTGACGCTAACCCTAGTTGTCATGACGCTAACCCTATTTGTCCTGGTGCTAACCCTAGTTGTCCTGACGCTAACCCAAGTTGTCCTGACAATATCCCTAGTTGTCCTGACGCTAACCCTAGTTGTCCTGGCGCTAACCCTTGTTGTCCTGGCGCTAACTCTAGTTGTCCTGGCGCTAACCCTAGTTGTCCTGGCGCTCACCCTAGTTGTCCTGGCGCTCACCCTAGTTGTCCTGGCGCTAACCCTAGTTGTCCTGGCGCTAACCCTAGTTGTCCTGGCGCTAACCCTAGTTGTCCTGGCGCTAACCCTAGTTGTCCTGGCGCTAACCCTAGTTGTCCTGGCGCTAACCCTAGTTGTCCTGGCGCTAACCCAAGTTGTTCTGGCGCTAACCCTATTTGTCCTGGCGCTAACCCTAGTTGTCCTGGCGCTAACCCTAGTTGTCCTGGCGCTAACCCTAGTTGTCCTGGCGCTAACCCTAGTTGTCCTGGCGCTAACCCTAGTTGTCCTGGCGCTAACCCAAGTTGTCCTGGCGCTAACCCTAGTTGTCCTGGCGCTAACCCTAGTTGTCCTGGCGCTAACCCTAGTTGTCCTGGCGCTAACCCTAGTTGTCCTGGCGCTAACCCTAGTTGTCCTGGCGAAAACCCTAGTTGTCCTGACGCTAACCCTAGTTGTCCTGACGCTAACCCTAGTTGTCCTGACGCTAAACCTAGTTGTCCTGATGCTAACCCGAGTTGTCCTGACGCTAACCCGAGTTGTCCTGATGCTAACCCGAGTTGTCCTGACGCTAACCCTAGTTGTCCTGACGCTAACCCGAGTTGTCCTGACGCTAACCCTAGTTGTCCTGACGCTAACCCGAGTTGTCCTGACGCTAACCCGAGTTGTCCTGACGCTAACCCGAGTTGTCCTGACGCTAACCCGAGTTGTCCTGACGCTAACCCTAGTTGTCCTGACGCTAACCCGAGTTGTCCTGATGCTAACCCTACTTGTCCTGACGCTAACCCTACTTGTCCTGACGCTAACCCTAGTTGTCCTGACGCTAACCCTACTTGTACTGACGCTAACCCTAGTTGTCCTGACGCTAACCCTACTTGTCCTGACGCTAGCCCTACTTGTCCTGACGCTAACCCTACTTGTCCTGACGCTAACCCTACTTGTCCTGACGCTAACCCTACTTGTCCTGACGCTAACCCTACTTGTCCTGACGCTAACCCTAGTTGTCCTGACGCTAACCCTACTTGTCCTGACGCTAACCCTAGTTGTCCTGACGCTAAACCGAGTTGTGCTGACGCTAACCCTACTTGTCCTGACGCTAACCCTACTTGTCCTGACGCTAACCCTACTTGTCCTGACGCTAACCCTAGTTGTCCTGACGCTAACCCTACTTGCCCTGACGCTAGCCCTACTTGTCCTGACGCTAACCCTACTTGTCCTGACGCTAACCCTAGTTGTCCTGACGCTAACCCTACTTGTCCTGACGCTAACCCTAGTTGTCCTGACGCTAACCCTAGTTGTCCTGACGCTAACCATAGTTGTCCTGATGCTAACCCTAGTTGTCCTGATGCTAAGCCTAGTTGTCCTGACGCTAACCCTAGTTGTCCTGGCGCTAACCCTAGTTGTCTTGGCACTAACCCTAGTTGTCCTGACGCTAACCCTAGTTGTCCTGACGCTAACCCTAGTTGTCCTAACGCTAACCCGAGTTGTCCTGACGCTAACCCTAGTTGTCCTGACGCTAACCCGAGTTGTCCTGACGCTAACCCGAGTTGTCCTGACACTAACCCGAGTTGTCCTGACGCTAACCCTACTTGTCCTGACGCTAACCCTACTTGTCCTGACGCTAATCCTACTTGTCCTGACGCTAACCCTAGTTGTCCTGACGCTAACCCTACTTGTCCTGACGCTAACCCTAGTTGTCCTGACGCTAACCCTAGTTGTCCTGACGCTAACCCTACTTGTCCTGACGCTAACCCTAGTTGTCCTGACGCTAACCCTAGTTGTCCTGACGCTAACCCTACTTGTCCTGACGCTAACCCTAGTTGTCCTGACGCTAACCCTACTTGTCCTGACGCTAACCCTAGTTGTCCTGACGCTAACCCTAGTTGTCCTGGCGCTAACCCTAGTTGTCCTGGCGCTAACCCTAGTTGTCCTGACGCTAACCCTAGTTGTCCTGACGCTAACCCTTGTTGTCCTGACGCTAACCCTAGTTGTCCTGACGCTAACCCAAGTTGGCCTGACGCTAACCCTAGTTGTCCTGACGCTAACCCTAGTTGTCCTGACGCTAATCCTACTTGTCCTGACGCTAACCCTACTTGTCCTAACGCTAACCCTAGTTGTCCTGATGCTAACCCTAGTTGTCCTGACGCTAACCCTACTTGTCCTGACGCTAACCCTACTTGTCCTGACGCTAACCCTAGTTGTCCTGACGCTAACCCTAGTTGTCCTGATGCTAACCCTACTTGTCCTGACGCTAACCCTAGTTGTCCTGACGCTAACCCTACTTGTCCTGACGCTAACCCTAGTTGTCCTGACGCTAACCCTAGTTGTCCTGACGCTAACCCTAGTTGTCCTGGCGCTAACCCTAGTTGTCCTGGCACTAACCCTAGTTGTCCTGACGCTAACCCTAGTTGTCCTGACGCTAACCCTTGTTGTCCTGACGCTAACCCTAGTTGTCCTGACGCTAACCCAAGTTGGCCTGACGCTAACCCTAGTTGTCCTGACGCTAACCCTAGTTGTCCTGACGCTAATCCTACTTGTCCTGACGCTAACCCTACTTGTCCTAACGCTAACCCTAGTTGTCCTGACGCTAACCCTAGTTGTCCTGACGCTAACCCTACTTGTCCTGATGCTAACCCTAGTTGTCCTGATGCTAACCCTACTTGTCCTGACGCTAACCCTAGTTGTCCTGACGCTAACCCTAGTTGTCCTGACGCTAACCCTAGTTGTCCTGACGCTAACCCTAGTTGTCATGACGCTAACCCTAGTTGTCCTGACGCTAACCCTAGTTGTCCTGACGCTAACCCTAGTTGTCCTGGCGCTAACCCTAGTTGTCCTGGCGCTAACCCTAGTTGTCCTGACGCTAACCCTAGTTGTCCTGACGCTAACCCTAGTTGTCATGACGCTAACCCTAGTTGTCCTGACGCTAACCCTAGTTGTCCTGACGCTAACCCTAGTTGTCCTGGCGCTAACCCTAGTTGTCCTGGCGCTAACCCTAGTTGTCCTGGCGCTAACCCTAGTTGTCCTGACGCTAACCCTATTTGTCCTGACGCTAACCCTAGTTGTCCTGACGCTAACCCTACTTGTCCTGACGCTAACCCAAGTTGTCCTGACGCTAACCCTAGTTGTCCTGACGCTAACCCTAGTTGTCCTGACGCTAACCCTAGTTGTCCTGACGCTAACCCGAGTTTTCCTGACGCTAACCCGAGTTGTCCTGACGCTAACCCGAGTTGTCCTGACTCTAACCCGAGTTGTCCTGACGCCAACCCGAGTTGTCCTGACGCTAACCCGAGTTGTCCTGACGCTAACCCGAGTTGTCCTGACGCTAAACCGAGTTGTCCTGACTCTAAACCGAGTTGTCCTGACGCTAACCCGAGTTGTCCTGACGCTAACCCGAGTTGTCCTGACGCTAACCCGAGTTGTCCTGACGCTAACCCGAATTGTCCTGACGCTAACCCGAGTTGTCCTGACGCTAACCCTAATTGTCCTGACGCTAACCCGAGTTGTACTGACGCTAACCCTAGTTGTCCTGACGCTAACCCAAGTTGTCCTGACGCTAACCCTAGTTGTCCTGACGCTAACCCTAGTTGTCATGACGCTAACCCTTGTTGTCCTGACGCTAACCCTAGTTGTCCTGACGCTAACCCAAGTTGGCCTGACGCTAACCCTAGTTGTACTGACGCTAACCCTAGTTGTCCTGACGCTAATCCTACTTGTCCTGACGCTAACCCTACTTGTCCTAACGCTAACCCTAGTTGTCCTGACGCTAACCCTAGTTGTCCTGACGCTAACCCTACTTGTCCTGACGCTAACCCTAGTTGTCCTGACGCTAACCCTACTTGTCCTGACGCTAACCCTAGTTGTCCTGACGCTAACCCTAGTTGTCCTGACGCTAACCCTAGTTGTCATGACGCTAACCCTAGTTGTCCTGATGCTAACCCTAGTTGTCCTGATGCTAACCCTACTTGTCCTGACGCTAACCCTAGTTGTCCTGACGCTAACCCTAGTTGTCCTGACGCTAACCCTAGTTGTCCTGACGCTAACCCTAGTTGTCATGACGCTAACCCTAGTTGTCCTGACGCTAACCCTAGTTGTCCTGACGCTAACCCTAGTTGTCCTGGCGCTAACCCTAGTTGTCCTGGCGCTAACCCTAGTTGTCCTGACGCTAACCCTAGTTGTCCTGACGCTAACCCTAGTTGTCATGACGCTAACCCTAATTGTCCTGACGCTAACCCTAGTTGTCCTGACGCTAACCCTAGTTGTCCTGGCGCTAACCCTAGTTGTCCTGGCGCTAACCCTAGTTGTCCTGGCGCTAACCCTAGTTGTCCTGACGCTAACCCTATTTGTCCTGACGCTAACCCTAGTTGTCCTGACGCTAACCCTACTTGTCCTGACGCTAACCCAAGTTGTCCTGACGCTAACCCTAGTTGTCCTGACGCTAACCCTAGTTGTCCTGACGCTAACCCTAGTTGTCCTGACGCTAACCCGAGTTTTCCTGACGCTAACCCGAGTTGTCCTGACGCTAACCCGAGTTGTCCTGACTCTAACCCGAGTTGTCCTGACGCCAACCCGAGTTGTCCTGACGCTAACCCGAGTTGTCCTGACGCTAACCCGAGTTGTCCTGACGCTAAACCGAGTTGTCCTGACTCTAAACCGAGTTGTCCTGACGCTAACCCGAGTTGTCCTGACGCTAACCCGAGTTGTCCTGACGCTAACCCGAGTTGTCCTGACGCTAACCCGAATTGTCCTGACGCTAACCCGAGTTGTCCTGACGCTAACCCTAATTGTCCTGACGCTAACCCGAGTTGTACTGACGCTAACCCTAGTTGTCCTGACGCTAACCCAAGTTGTCCTGACGCTAACCCTAGTTGTCCTGACGCTAACCCTAGTTGTCATGACGCTAACCCTTGTTGTCCTGACGCTAACCCTAGTTGTCCTGACGCTAACCCAAGTTGGCCTGACGCTAACCCTAGTTGTACTGACGCTAACCCTAGTTGTCCTGACGCTAATCCTACTTGTCCTGACGCTAACCCTACTTGTCCTAACGCTAACCCTAGTTGTCCTGACGCTAACCCTAGTTGTCCTGACGCTAACCCTACTTGTCCTGACGCTAACCCTAGTTGTCCTGACGCTAACCCTACTTGTCCTGACGCTAACCCTAGTTGTCCTGACGCTAACCCTAGTTGTCCTGACGCTAACCCTAGTTGTCATGACGCTAACCCTAGTTGTCCTGACGCTAACCCTAGTTGTCCTGACACTAACCCTAGTTGTCCTGGCGCTAACCCTAGTTGTCCTGGTGCTAACCCTAGTTGTCCTGGCGCTAACCCTAGTTGTCCTGACGCTAACCCAAGTTGTTCTGGCGCTAACCCTATTTGTCCTGGCGCTAACCCTAGTTGTCCTGGCGCTAACCCTAGTTGTCCTGGCGCTAACCCTAGTTGTCCTGGCGCTAACCCTAGTTGTCCTGGCGCTAACCCTAGTTGTCCTGGCGCTAACCCTAGTTGTCCTGGCGCTAACCCTAGTTGTCCTGGTGCTAACCCTAGTTGTCCTGGCGCTAACCCTAGTTTTCCTGGCGATAACCCTAGTTGTCCTGACGCTAACCCTAGTTGTCCTGACGCTAACCCTAGTTGTCCTGACGCTAAACCTAGTTGTCCTGATGCTAACCCGAGTTGTCCTGACGCTAACCCGAGTTGTCCTGATGCTAACCCGAGTTGTCCTGACGCTAACCCTAGTTGTCCTGACGCTAACCCGAGTTGTCCTGACGCTAACCCGAGTTGTCCTGACGCTAACCCGAGTTGTCCTGACGCTAACCCGAGTTGTCCTGACGCTAACCCGAGTTGTCCTGACGCTAACCCTAGTTGTCCTGACGCTAACCCGAGTTGTCCTGATGCTAACCCGAGTTGTCCTGACGCTAACCCGAGTTGTCCTGATGCTAACCCTACTTGTCCTGACGCTAGCCCTACTTGTCCTGACGCTAACCCTACTTGTCCTGACGCTAACCCTAGTTGTCCTGACGCTAACCCTACTTGTACTGACGCTAACCCTAGTTGTCCTGACGCTAACCCTACTTGTCCTGACGCTAGCCCTACTTGTCCTGACGCTAACCCTACTTGTCCTGACGCTAACCCTACTTGTCCTGACGCTAACCCTACTTGTCCTGACGCTAACCCTACTTGTCCTGACGCTAACCCTAGTTGTCCTGACGCTAACCCTACTTGTCCTGACGCTAACCCTAGTTGTCCTGACGCTAAACCGAGTTGTCCTGACGCTAACCCTACTTGTCCTGACGCTAACCCTACTTGTCCTGACGCTAACCCTACTTGTCCTGACGCTAACCCTAGTTGTCCTGACGCTAACCCTACTTGCCCTGACGCTAGCCCTACTTGTCCTGACGCTAACCCTACTTGTCCTGACGCTAACCCTAGTTGTCCTGACGCTAACCCTACTTGTCCTGACGCTAACCCTAGTTGTCCTGACGCTAACCCTAGTTGTCCTGACGCTAACCATAGTTGTCCTGATGCTAACCCTAGTTGTCCTGATGCTAAGCCTAGTTGTCCTGACGCTAACCCTAGTTGTCCTGGCGCTAACCCTAGTTGTCCTGGCACTAACCCTAGTTGTCCTGACGCTAACCCTAGTTGTCCTGACGCTAACCCTAGTTGTCCTAACGCTAACCCGAGTTGTCCTGACGCTAACCCTAGTTGTCCTGACGCTAACCCGAGTTGTCCTGACGCTAACCCGAGTTGTCCTGACACTAACCCGAGTTGTCCTGATGCTAACCCTACTTGTCCTGACGCTAACCCTACTTGTCCTGACGCTAATCCTACTTGTCCTGACGCTAACCCTAGTTGTCCTGACGCTAACCCTACTTGTCCTGACGCTAACCCTAGTTGTCCTGACGCTAACCCTAGTTGTCCTGACGCTAACCCTACTTGTCCTGATGCTAACCCTAGTTGTCCTGACGCTAACCCTAGTTGTCCTGACGCTAACCCTACTTGTCCTGACGCTAACCCTAGTTGTCCTGACGCTAACCCTACTTGTCCTGACGCTAACCCTAGTTGTCCTGACGCTAACCCTAGTTGTCCTGGCGCTAACCCTAGTTGTCCTGGCACTAACCCTAGTTGTCCTGACGCTAACCCTAGTTGTCCTGACGCTAACCCTTGTTGTCCTGACGCTAACCCTAGTTGTCCTGACGCTAACCCAAGTTGGCCTGACGCTAACCCTATTTGTCCTGACGCTAACCCTAGTTGTCCTGACGCTAATCCTACTTGTCCTGACGCTAACCCTACTTGTCCTAACGCTAACCCTAGTTGTCCTGATGCTAACCCTAGTTGTCCTGACGCTAACCCTACTTGTCCTGACGCTAACCCTACTTGTCCTGACGCTAACCCTAGTTGTCCTGACGCTAACCCTAGTTGTCCTGATGCTAACCCTACTTGTCCTGACGCTAACCCTAGTTGTCCTGACGCTAACCCTACTTGTCCTGACGCTAACCCTAGTTGTCCTGACGCTAACCCTAGTTGTCCTGACGCTAACCCTAGTTGTCCTGGCGCTAACCCTAGTTGTCCTGGCACTAACCCTAGTTGTCCTGACGCTAACCATAGTTGTCCTGACGCTAACCCTTGTTGTCCTGACGCTAACCCTAGTTGTCCTGACGCTAACCCAAGTTGGCCTGACGCTAACCCTAGTTGTCCTGACGCTAACCCTAGTTGTCCTGACGCTAATCCTACTTGTCCTGACGCTAACCCTACTTGTCCTGACGCTAACCCTAGTTGTCCTGACGCTAACCCTAGTTGTCCTGACGCTAACCCTAGTTGTCCTGGCGCTAACCCTAGTTGTCCTGGCACTAACCCTAGTTGTCCTGACGCTAACCATAGTTGTCCTGACGCTAACCCTTGTTGTCCTGACGCTAACCCTAGTTGTCCTGACGCTAACCCAAGTTGGCCTGACGCTAACCCTAGTTGTCCTGACGCTAACCCTAGTTGTCCTGACGCTAACCCTACTTGTCCTGATGCTAACCCTAGTTGTCCTGATGCTAACCCTACTTGTCCTGACGCTAACCCTAGTTGTCCTGACGCTAACCCTAGTTGTCCTGACGCTAACCCTAGTTGTCCTGACGCTAACCCTAGTTGTCCTGACGCTAACCCTAGTTGTCCTGACGCTAACCCTAGTTGTCCTGGCGCTAACCCTAGTTGTCCTGGCGCTAACCCTAGTTGTCCTGACGCTAACCCTAGTTGTCCTGACGCTAACCCTAGTTGTCATGACGCTAACCCTAGTTGTCCTGACGCTAACCCTAGTTGTCCTGACGCTAACCCTAGTTGTCCTGGCGCTAACCCTAGTTGTCCTGGCGCTAACCCTAGTTGTCCTGGCGCTAACCCTAGTTGTCCTGACGCTAACCCTATTTGTCCTGACGCTAACCCTAGTTGTCCTGACGCTAACCCTACTTGTCCTGACGCTAACCCAAGTTGTCCTGACGCTAACCCTAGTTGTCCTGACGCTAACCCTAGTTGTCCTGACGCTAACCCTAGTTGTCCTGACGCTAACCCGAGTTGTCCTGACGCTAACCCGAGTTGTCCTGACGCTAACCCGAGTTGTCCTGACTCTAACCCGAGTTGTCCTGACGCCAACCCGAGTTGTCCTGACGCTAACCCGAGTTGTCCTGACGCTAACCCGAGTTGTCCTGACGCTAACCCGAGTTGTCCTGACTCTAAACCGAGTTGTCCTGACGCTAACCCGAGTTGTCCTGACGCTAACCCGAGTTGTCCTGACGCTAACCCGAGTTGTCCTGACGCTAACCCGAATTGTCCTGACGCTAACCCGATTTGTCCTGACGCTAACCCTAATTGTCCTGACGCTAACCCGAGTTGTACTGACGCTAACCCTAGTTGTCCTGACGCTAACCCAAGTTGTCCTGACGCTAACCCTAGTTGTCCTGACGCTAACCCTAGTTGTCATGACGCTAACCCTAGTTGTCCTGGCGCTAACCCTAGTTGTCCTTGC
Source organism: Phyllobates terribilis (assembly GCF_046119375.1). Lineage (NCBI taxonomy): Eukaryota > Metazoa > Chordata > Amphibia > Anura > Dendrobatidae > Phyllobates > Phyllobates terribilis. The sequence goes on along the minus strand of NW_027363676.1, from coordinate 181,360 downwards.
GCTAACCCTAGTTGTCCTGGCGCTAACCCTAGTTGTCCTGACGCTAACCCTAGTTGTCCTGACGCTAACCCTAGTTGTCATGACGCTAACCCTAGTTGTCCTGACGCTAACCCTAGTTGTCCTGACGCTAACCCTAGTTGTCCTGGCGCTAACCCTAGTTGTCCTGGCGCTAACCCTAGTTGTCCTGGCGCTAACCCTAGTTGTCCTGACGCTAACCCTAGTTGTCCTGACGCTAACCCTAGTTGTCCTGACGCTAACTCTAGTTGTCCTGACGCTAACCCTACTTGTCCTGACGCTAACCCTAGTTGTCCTGACGCTAACCCTAGTTGTCCTGACGCTAACCCTAGTTGTCCTGACGCTAACCCGAGTTGTCCTGACGCTAACCCGAGTTGTCCTGACGCTAACCCGAGTTGTCCTGACTCTAACCCGAGTTGTCCTGACGCCAACCCGAGTTGTCCTGACGCTAACCCTAGTTGTCATGACGCTAACCCTAGTTGTCCTGGCGCTAACCCTAGTTGTCCTTGCGCTAACCCTAGTTGTCCTGGCGCTAACCCTAGTTGTCCTGACGCTAACCCTAGTTGTCCTGACGCTAACCCTAGTTGTCATGACGCTAACCCTAGTTGTCCTGACGCTAACCCTAGTTGTCCTGACGCTAACCCTAGTTGTCCTGGCGCTAACCCTAGTTGTCCTGGCGCTAACCCTAGTTGTCCTGGCGCTAACCCTAGTTGTCCTGACGCTAACCCTAGTTGTCCTGACGCTAACCCTAGTTGTCCTGACGCTAACTCTAGTTGTCCTGACGCTAACCCTACTTGTCCTGACGCTAACCCTAGTTGTCCTGACGCTAACCCTAGTTGTCCTGACGCTAACCCTAGTTGTCCTGACGCTAACCCGAGTTGTCCTGACGCTAACCCGAGTTGTCCTGACGCTAACCCGAGTTGTCCTGACTCTAACCCGAGTTGTCCTGACGCCAACCCGAGTTGTCCTGACGCTAACCCGAGTTGTCCTGACGCTAACCCGAGTTGTCCTGACGCTAACCCGAGTTGTCCTGACTCTAAACCGAGTTGTCCTGACGCTAACCCGAGTTGTCCTGACGCTAACCCGAGTTGTCCTGACGCTAACCCGAGTTGTCCTGACGCTAACCCGAGTTGTCCTGATGCTAACCCTAATTGTCCTGACGCTAACCCGAGTTGTACTGACGCTAACCCTAGTTGTCCTGACGCTAACCCTAGTTGTCCTGACGCTAACCCTAATTGTCCTGACGCTAACCCTAGTTGTCCTGACGCTAACCCTAGTTGTCCTGACGCTAACCCTAGTTGTCCTGACGCTAACCCTAGTTGTCCTGACGCTAACCCAAGTTGTCCTGACGCTAACCCTAGTTGTCCTGACGCTAACCCTAGTTGTCCTGACGCTAACCCTAGTTGTCCTGACGCTAACCCTAGTTGTCCTGATGCTAACCCTAGTTGTCCTGACTCTAACCCGAGTTGTCCTGACGCTAACCCGAGATGTCCTGACGCTAACCCGAGTTGTCCTGACGCTAACCCGAGTTGTCCTGACGCTAACCCGAGTTGTCCTGACGCTAACCCGAGTTGTCCTGACTCTAACCCGAGTTGTCCTGACGCTAACACGAGTTGTCCTGACGCTAACCCGAGTTGTCCTGACGCTAACCCGAGTTGTCCTGACGCTAACCCGAGTTGTCCTGACTCTAACCCGAGTTGTCCTGACGCTAACCCGAGTTGTCCTGACGCTAACCCGAGTTGTCCTGACGCTAACCCGAGTTGTCCTGACGCTAACCCTAGTTGTCCTGACGCTAACCCGAGTTGTCCTGATGCTAACCCTAGTTGTCCTGACGCTAACCCTAGTTGTCCTGAGGCTAACCCTAGTTGTCCTGACGCTAACCCTAGTTATCCTGACGCTAACCCTAGTTGTCCTGACGCTAACCCTAGTTGTCCTGACGCCAACCCGAGTTGTCCTGACGCTAACCCGAGTTGTCCTGACGCTAACCCGAGTTGTCCTGACGCTAAACCGAGTTGTCCTGACTCTAACCCGAGTTGTCCTGACGCTAACCCGAGTTGTCCTGACGCTAACCCGAGTTGTCCTGACGCTAACCCGAGTTGTCCTGGCGCTAACCCGAGTTGTCCTGACTCTAACCCGAGTTGTCCTGACGCTAACCCGAGTTGTCCTGACGCTAACCCGAGTTGTCCTGACGCTAACCCGAGTTGTCATGACGCTAACCCTAGTTGTCCTGACGCTAACCCTAGTTGTCCTGACGCTAACCCTAGTTGTCCTGGCGCTAACCCTAGTTGTCCTGGCGCTAACCCTAGTTGTCCTGACGCTAACCCTAGTTGTCCTGGCGCTAACCCTAGTTGTCCTGGCGCTAACCCTAGTTGTCCTGGCGCTAACCCTAGTTGTCCTGACGCTAACCCTAGTTGTCCTGACGCTAACCCTAGTTGTCATGACGCTAACCCTAGTTGTCCTGACGCTAACCCTAGTTGTCCTGGCGCTAACCCTAGTTGTCCTGGCGCTAACCCTAGTTGTCCTGACGCTAACCCTAGTTGTCCTGACGCTAACCCTAGTTGTCCTGACGCTAACCCAAGTTGTCCTGACGCTAACCCTAGTTGTCCTGACGGTAACCCTAGTTGTCCTGGCGCTAACCCTAGTTGTCCTGACGCTAACCCTAGTTGTCCTGACGCTAACCCTAGTTGTCCTGACGCTAACCCAAGTTGTCCTGACGCTAACCCTAGTTGTCCTGACGGTAACCCTAGTTGTCCTGACGCTAACCCGAGTTGTCCTGACGCTAACCCGAGTTGTCCTGACTCTAACCCGAGTTGTCCTGACGCCAACCCGAGTTGTCCTGACGCTAACCCGAGTTGTCCTGACGCTAACCCGAGTTGTCCTGACGCTAACCCGAGTTGTCCTGACGCTAACCCGAGTTGTCCTGATGCTAACCCTAGTTGTCCTGACGCTAACCCTAGTTGTCCTGAGGCTAACCCTAGTTGTCCTGACGCTAACCCTAGTTATCCTGACGCTAACCCTAGTTGTCCTGACGCTAACCCTAGTTGTCCTGACGCTATCCCGAGTTGTCCTGACGCTAACCCGAATTGTCCTGACGCTAACCCGAGTTGTCCTGATGCTAACCCTAATTGTCCTGACGCTAACCCGAGTTGTCCTGACGCTAACCCTAGTTGTCCTGACGGTAACCCTAGTTGTCCTGGCGCTAACCCTAGTTGTCCTGACGCTAACCCTAGTTGTCCTGACGCTAACCCTAGTTGTCCTGACGCTAACCCAAGTTGTCCTGACGCTAACCCTAGTTGTCCTGACGGTAACCCTAGTTGTCCTGACGCTAACCCGAGTTGTCCTGACGCTAACCCGAGTTGTCCTGACTCTAACCCGAGTTGTCCTGACGCCAACCCGAGTTGTCCTGACGCTAACCCGAGTTGTCCTGACGCCAACCCGAGTTGTCCTGACGCTAACCCTAGTTGTCCTGACGCTAACCCGAGTTGTCCTGATGCTAACCCTAGTTGTCCTGACGCTAACCCTAGTTGTCCTGAGGCTAACCCTAGTTGTCCTGACGCTAACCCTAGTTATCCTGACGCTAACCCTAGTTGTCCTGACGCTAACCCTAGTTGTCCTGACGCTATCCCGAGTTGTCCTGACGCTAACCCGAATTGTCCTGACGCTAACCCGAGTTGTCCTGATGCTAACCCTAATTGTCCTGACGCTAACCCGAGTTGTCCTGACGCTAACCCTAGTTGTCCTGACGCTAACCCTAGTTGTCCTGACGCTAACCCTAATTGTCCTGACGCTAACCCTAGTTGTCCTGACGCTGACCCTAGTTGTCCTGACGCTAACCCTAGTTGTCCTGACGCTAACCCAAGTTGTCCTGACGCTAACCCTAGTTGTCCTGACGCTAACCCTAGTTGTCCTGACGCTAACCCTAGTTGTCCTGACGCTAACCCTAGTTGTCCTGACGCTAACCCGAGTTGTCCTGACGCTAACCCGAGATGTCCTGACGCTAACCCGAGTTGTCCTGACGCTAACCCGAGTTGTCCTGACGCTAACCCGAGTTGTCCTGACGCTAACCCGAGTTGTCCTGACGCTAACCCGAGTTGTCCTGACTCTAACCCGAGTTGTCCTGACGCTAACACGAGTTGTCCTGACGCTAACCCGAGTTGTCCTGACGCTAACCCGAGTTGTCCTGACGCTAACCCGAGATGTCCTGACGCTAACCCGAGTTGTCCTGACTCTAACCCGAGTTGTCCTGACGCTAACCCTAGTTGTCCTGACGCTAACCCTAGTTGTCCTGACGCTAACCCTAGTTGTCCTGACGCTAACCCAAGTTGTCCTGACGCTAACCCTAGTTGTCCTGACGCTAACCCTAGTTGTCCTGACGCTAACCCGAGTTGTCCTGACGCTAACCCGAGATGTCCTGACGCTAACCCGAGTTGTCCTGACGCTAACCCGAGTTGTCCTGACGCTAACCCGAGTTGTCCTGACGCTAACCCGAGTTGTCCTGACGCTAACCCGAGTTGTCCTGACTCTAACCCGAGTTGTCCTGACGCTAACACGAGTTGTCCTGACGCTAACCCGAGTTGTCCTGACGCTAACCCGAGTTGTCCTGACGCTAACCCGAGATGTCCTGACGCTAACCCGAGTTGTCCTGACTGTAACCAGAGTTGTCCTGACGCTAACCCGAGTTGTCCTGACGCTAACCCGAGTTGTCCTGACGCTAACCCGAATTGTCCTGACGCTAACCCGAGTTGTCCTGACGCTAACCCTAGTTGTCCTGACGCTAACCCGAGTTGTCCTGATGCTAACCCTAGTTGTCCTGACGCTAACCCTAGTTGTCCTGAGGCTAACCCTAGTTGTCCTGACGCTAACCCTAGTTGTCCTGACGCTAACCCGAGTTGTCCTGACGCTAACCCGAGTTATCCTGACTCTAACCCGAGTTGTCCTGACGCTAACCCGAGTTGTCCTGACGCTAACCCGAGTTGTCCTGACGCTAACCCGAGTTGTCCTGGCGCTAACCCGAGTTGTCCTGACTCTAACCCGAGTTGTCCTGACGCTAACCCGAGTTGTCCTGACGCTAACCCGAGTTGTCCTGACGCTAACCCGAATTGTCCTGACGCTAACCCGAGTTGTCCTGACGCTAACCCTAGTTGTCCTGACGCTAACCCGAGTTGTCCTGATGCTAACCCTAGTTGTCCTGACGCTAACCCTAGTTGTCCTGACGCTAACCCTAGTTGTCCTGACGCTAACCCTAGTTGTCCTGGCGCTAACCCTAGTTGTCCTGGCGCTAACCCTAGTTGTCCTGGCGCTAACCCTAGTTGTCCTGACGCTAACCCTAGTTGTCCTGGCGCTAACCCTAGTTGTCCTGGCGCTAACCCTAGTTGTCCTGGCGCTAACCCTAGTTGTCCTGACGCTAACCCTAGTTGTCCTGACGCTAACCCTAGTTGTCATGACGCTAACCCTAGTTGTCCTGACGCTAACCCTAGCTGTCCTGGCGCTAACCCTAGTTGTCCTGGCGCTAACCCTAGTTGTCCTGACGCTAACCCTAGTTGTCCTGACGCTAACCCTAGTTGTCATGACGCTAACCCTAGTTGTCCTGACGCTAACCCTAGTTGTCCTGGCGCTAACCCTAGTTGTCCTGGCACTAACCCTAGTTGTCCTGACGCTAACCCTAGTTGTCCTGACGCTAACCCTTGTTGTCCTGACGCTAACCCTAGTTGTCCTGACGCTAACCCAAGTTGGCCTGACGCTAACCCTAGTTGTACTGACGCTAACCCTAGTTGTCCTGACGCTAATCCTACTTGGCCTGACGCTAACCCTACTTGTCCTAACGCTAACCCTAGTTGTCCTGACGCTAACCCTAGTTGTCCTGACGCTAACCCTACTTGTCCTGACGCTAACCCTAGTTGTCCTGATGCTAACCCTACTTGTCCTGACGCTAACCCTAGTTGTCCTGACGCTAACCCTAGTTGTCCTGACGCTAACCCTAGTTGTCATGACGCTAACCCTAGTTGTCCTGACGCTAACCCTAGTTGTCCTGACACTAACCCTAGTTGTCCTGGCGCTAACCCTAGTTGTCCTGGTGCTAACCCTAGTTGTCCTGGCGCTAACCCTAGTTGTCCTGACGCTAACCCAAGTTGTTCTGGCGCTAACCCTATTTGTCCTGGCGCTAACCCTAGTTGTCCTGGCGCTAACCCTAGTTGTCCTGGCGCTAACTCTAGTTGTCCTGGCGTTAACCCTAGTTGTCCTGGCGCTAACCCTAGTTGTCCTGGCGCTAACCCAAGTTGTCCTGGCGCTAACCCTAGTTGTCCTGGCGCTAACCCTAGTTGTCCTGGCGCTAACCCTAGTTGTCCTGGCGCTAACCCTAGTTGTCCTGGCGCTAACCCTAGTTGTCCTGGCGATAACCCTAGTTGTCCTGACGCTAACCCTAGTTGTCCTGACGCTAACCCTAGTTGTCCTGACGCTAAACCTAGTTGTCCTGATGCTAACCCGAGTTGTCCTGACGCTAACCCGAGTTGTCCTGATGCTAACCCGAGTTGTCCTGACGCTAACCCTAGTTGTCCTGACGCTAACCCGAGTTGTCCTGACGCTAACCCGAGTTGTCCTGACGCTAACCCGAGTTGTCCTGACGCTAACCCGAGTTGTCCTGACGCTAACCCGAGTTGTCCTGACGCTAACCCTAGTTGTCCTGACGCTAACCCGAGTTGTCCTGATGCTAACCCGAGTTGTCCTGACGCTAACCCGAGTTGTCCTGATGCTAACCCTACTTGTCCTGACGCTAACCCTACTTGTCCTGACGCTAACCCTACTTGTCCTGACGCTAACCCTAGTTGTCCTGACGCTAACCCTACTTGTACTGACGCTAACCCTAGTTGTCCTGACGCTAACCCTACTTGTCCTGACGCTAGCCCTACTTGTCCTGACGCTAACCCTACTTGTCCTGACGCTAACCCTACTTGTCCTGACGCTAACCCTACTTGTCCTGACGCTAACCCTAGTTGTCCTGACGCTAACCCTACTTGTCCTGACGCTAACCCTAGTTGTCCTGACGCTAAACCGAGTTGTCCTGACGCTAACCCTACTTGTCCTGACGCTAACCCTACTTGTCCTGACGCTAACCCTACTTGTCCTGACGCTAACCCTAGTTGTCCTGACGCTAACCCTACTTGCCCTGACGCTAGCCCTACTTGTCCTGACGCTAACCCTACTTGTCCTGACGCTAACCCTAGTTGTCCTGACGCTAACCCTACTTGTCCTGACGCTAACCCTAGTTGTCCTGACGCTAACCCTAGTTGTCCTGACGCTAACCATAGTTGTCCTGATGCTAACCCTAGTTGTCCTGATGCTAAGCCTAGTTGTCCTGACGCTAACCCTAGTTGTCCTGGCGCTAACCCTAGTTGTCCTGGCACTAACCCTAGTTGTCCTGACGCTAACCCTAGTTGTCCTGACGCTAACCCTAGTTGTCCTAACGCTAACCCGAGTTGTCCTGACGCTAACCCTAGTTGTCCTGACGCTAACCCTAGTTGTCCTGATGCTAACCCGAGTTGTCCTGACGCTAACCCGAGTTGTCCTGACACTAAAACGAGTTGTCCTGATGCTAACCCTACTTGTCCTGACGCTAACCCTACTTGTCCTGACGCTAATCCTACTTGTCCTGACGCTAACCCTAGTTGTCCTGACGCTAACCCTACTTGTCCTGACGCTAACCCTAGTTGTCCTGACGCTAACCCTAGTTGTCCTGACGCTAACCCTACTTGTCCTGATGCTAACCCTAGTTGTCCTGACGCTAACCCTAGTTGTCCTGACGCTAACCCTACTTGTCCTGACGCTAACCCTAGTTGTCCTGACGCTAACCCTACTTGTCCTGACGCTAACCCTAGTTGTCCTGACGCTAACCCTAGTTGTCCTGGCGCTAACCCTAGTTGTCCTGGCACTAACCCTAGTTGTCCTGACGCTAACCCTAGTTGTCCTGACGCTAACCCTTGTTGTCCTGACGCTAACCCTAGTTGTCCTGACGTTAACCCAAGTTGGCCTGACGCTAACCCTAGTTGTCCTGACGCTAACCCTAGTTGTCCTGACGCTAATCCTACTTGTCCTGACGCTAACCCTACTTGTCCTAACGCTAACCCTAGTTGTCCTGATGCTAACCCTAGTTGTCCTGACGCTAACCCTACTTGTCCTGACGCTAACCCTACTTGTCCTGACGCTAACCCTAGTTGTCCTGACGCTAACCCTAGTTGTCCTGATGCTAACCCTACTTGTCCTGACGCTAACCCTAGTTGTCCTGACGCTAACCCTACTTGTCATGACGCTAACCCTAGTTGTCCTGACGCTAACCCTAGTTGTCCTGACGCTAACCCTAGTTGTCCTGGCGCTAACCCTAGTTGTCCTGGCACTAACCCTAGTTGTCCTGACGCTAACCATAGTTGTCCTGACGCTAACCCTTGTTGTCCTGACGCTAACCCTAGTTGTCCTGACGCTAACCCAAGTTGGCCTGACGCTAACCCTAGTTGTCCTGACGCTAACCCTAGTTGTCCTGACGCTAATCCTACTTGTCCTGACGCTAACCCTACTTGTCCTAACGCTAACCCTAGTTGTCCTGACGCTAACCCTAGTTGTCCTGACGCTAACCCTACTTGTCCTGATGCTAACCCTAGTTGTCCTGATGCTAACCCTACTTGTCCTGACGCTAACCCTAGTTGTCCTGACGCTAACCCTAGTTGTCCTGACGCTAACCCTAGTTGTCCTGACGCTAACCCTAGTTGTCCTGACGCTAACCCTAGTTGTCATGACGCTAACCCTAGTTGTCCTGACGCTAACCCTAGTTGTCCTGACGCTAACCCTAGTTGTCCTGGCGCTAACCCTAGTTGTCCTGGCGCTAACCCTAGTTGTCCTGACGCTAACCCTAGTTGTCCTGACGCTAACCCTAGTTGTCATGACGCTAACCCTAGTTGTCCTGACGCTAACCCTAGTTGTCCTGACGCTAACCCTAGTTGTCCTGGCGCTAACCCTAGTTGTCCTGGCGCTAACCCTAGTTGTCCTGGCGCTAACCCTAGTTGTCCTGACGCTAACCCTATTTGTCCTGACGCTAACCCTAGTTGTCCTGACGCTAACCCTACTTGTCCTGACGCTAACCCTAGTTGTCCTGACGCTAACCCTAGTTGTCCTGACGCTAACCCTAGTTGTCCTGACGCTAACCCGAGTTGTCCTGACGCTAACCCGAGTTGACCTGACGCTAACCCGAGTTGTCCTGACTCTAACCCGAGTTGTCCTGACGCCAACCCGAGTTGTCCTGACGCTAACCCGAGTTGTCCTGACGCTAACCCGAGTTGTCCTGACGCTAACCCGAGTTGTCCTGACTCTAAACCGAGTTGTCCTGACGCTAACCCGAGTTGTCCTGACGCTAACCCGAGTTGTCCTGACGCTAACCCGAGTTGTCCTGACGCTAACCCGAATTGTCCTGACGCTAACCCGATTTGTCCTGACGCTAACCCTAATTGTCCTGACGCTAACCCGAGTTGTACTGACGCTAACCCTAGTTGTCCTGACGCTAACCCAAGTTGTCCTGACGCTAACCCTAGTTGTCCTGACGCTAACCCTAGTTGTCATGACGCTAACCCTAGTTGTCCTGGCGCTAACCCTAGTTGTCCTGGCGCTAACCCTAGTTGTCCTGGCGCTAACCCTAGTTGTCCTGACGCTAACCCTAGTTGTCCTGACGCTAACCCTAGTTGTCATGACGCTAACCCTAGTTGTCCTGACGCTAACCCTAGTTGTCCTGACGCTAACCCTAGTTGTCCTGGCGCTAACCCTAGTTGTCCTGGCGCTAACCCTAGTTGTCCTGGCGCTAACCCTAGTTGTCCTGACGCTAACCCTAGTTGTCCTGACGCTAACCCTAGTTGTCCTGACGCTAACTCTAGTTGTCCTGACGCTAATCCTACTTGTCCTGACGCTAACCCTAGTTGTCCTGACGCTAACCCTAGTTGTCCTGACGCTTACCCTAGTTGTCCTGACGCTAACCCGAGTTGTCCTGACGCTAACCCGAGTTGTCCTGACGCTAACCCGAGTTGTCCTGACTCTAACCCGAGTTGTCCTGACGCCAACCCGAGTTGTCCTGATGCTAACCCGAGTTGTCCTGACGCTAACCCGAGTTGTCCTGACGCTAACCCGAGTTGTCCTGACTCTAAACCGAGTTGTCCTGACGCTAACCCGAGTTGTCCTGACGCTAACCCGAGTTGTCCTGACGCTAACCCGAGTTGTCCTGACGCTAACCCGAGTTGTCCTGATGCTAACCCTAATTGTCCTGACGCTAACCCGAGTTGTACTGACGCTAACCCTAGTTGTCCTGACGCTAACCCTAGTTGTCCTGACGCTAACCCTAATTGTCCTGACGCTAACCCTAGTTGTCCTGACGCTAACCCTAGTTGTCCTGACGCTAACCCTAGTTGTCCTGACGCTAACCCTAGTTGTCCTGACGCTAACCCAAGTTGTCCTGACGCTAACCCTAGTTGTCCTGACGCTAACCCTAGTTGTCCTGACGCTAACCCTAGTTGTCCTGACGCTAACCCTAGTTGTCCTGATGCTAACCCTAGTTGTCCTGACGATAACCCGAGTTGTCCTGACGCTAACCCGAGATGTCCTGACGCTAACCCGAGTTGTCCTGACGCTAACCCGAGTTGTCCTGACGCTAACCCGAGTTGTCCTGACGCTAACCCGAGTTGTCCTGACTCTAACCCGAGTTGTCCTGACGCTAACACGAGTTGTCCTGACGCTAACCCGAGTTGTCCTGACGCTAACCCGAGTTGTCCTGACGCTAACCCGAGTTGTCCTGACTCTAACCCGAGTTGTCCTGACGCTAACCCGAGTTGTCCTGACGCTAACCCGAGTTGTCCTGACGCTAACCCGAGTTGTCCTGACGCTAACCCTAGTTGTCCTGACGCTAACCCGAGTTGTCCTGATGCTAACCCTAGTTGTCCTGACGCTAACCCTAGTTGTCCTGAGGCTAACCCTAGTTGTCCTGACGCTAACCCTAGTTATCCTGACGCTAACCCTAGTTGTCCTGACGCTAACCCTAGTTGTCCTGACGCCAACCCGAGTTGTCCTGACGCTAACCCGAGTTGTCCTGACGCTAACCCGAGTTGTCCTGACGCTAAACCGAGTTGTCCTGACTCTAACCCGAGTTGTCCTGACGCTAACCCTAGTTGTCCTGACGCTAACCCTAGTTGTCCTGAGGCTAACCCTAGTTGTCCTGACGCTAACCCTAGTTGTCCTGACGCTAACCCGAGTTGTCCTGACGCTAACCCGAGTTATCCTGACTCTAACCCGAGTTGTCCTGACGCTAACCCGAGTTGTCCTGACGCTAACCCGAGTTGTCCTGACGCTAACCCGAGTTGTCCTGGCGCTAACCCGAGTTGTCCTGACTCTAACCCGAGTTGTCCTGACGCTAACCCGAGTTGTCCTGACGCTAACCCGAGTTGTCCTGACGCTAACCCGAATTGTCCTGACGCTAACCCGAGTTGTCCTGACGCTAACCCTAGTTGTCCTGACGCTAACCCGAGTTGTCCTGATGCTAACCCTAGTTGTCCTGACGCTAACCCTAGTTGTCCTGACGCTAACCCTTGTTGTCCTGACGCTAACCCTAGTTGTCCTGACGCTAACCCTAGTTGTCCTGATGCTAACCCTTGTTGTCCTGGCGCTAACCCTAGTTGTCCTGACGCTAACCCTAGTTGTCCTGACGCTAACCCTAGTTGTCCTGACGCTAACCCAAGTTGTCCTGACGCTAACCCAAGTTGTCCTGACGCTAACCCTAATTGTCCTGACGCTAACCCTAGTTGTCCTGACGCTAACCCTAGTTGTCCTGACGCTAACCCTAGTTGTGCTGACGCTAACCCTAGTTGTCCTGACGCTAACCCTAGTTGTCCTGACGCTAACCCTAGTTGTCCTGATGCTAACCCGAGTTGTCCTGACGCTAACCCGAGTTGTCCTGACGCTAACCCGAGTTGTCCTGACTCTAACCCGAGTTGTCCTGACGCTAACCCTACTTGTCCTGACGTTAACCCTAGTTGTCCTGAAGCTAACCCTAGTTGTCCTGACGCTAACCCTAGTTGTCCTGACGCTAACTCTAGTTGTCCTGACGCTAACCCTAGTTGTCCTGACACTAACCCTACTTGTCCTGACGCTAACCCTAGTTGTCCTGACGCTAACCCGAGTTGTCCTGACGCTAACCCAAGTTGTCCTGACTCTAACCCGAGTTGTCCTGACGCTAACCCGAGTTGTCCTGACGCTAACCCGAGTTGTCCTGACGCTAACCCTAGTTGTCCTGAAGCTAACCCTAGTTGTCCTGGCGCTAAAGCTAGTTGTCCTGGCGCTAACCCTAGTTGTCCTGGCGCTAACCCGAGTTGTCCTGATGCTAACCCTAGTTGTCCTGATGCTAACCCTACTTGTCCTGACGCTAACCCTACTTGTCCTGACGCTAACCCTAGTTGTCCTGACGCTAACCCTACTTGTCCTGACGCTAACCCTACTTGTCCTGACGCTAACCCTAGTTGTCCTGACGCTAACCCTACTTGTCCTGACGCTGACCCTAGTTGTCCTGACGCTAACCCTAGTTGTCCTGACGCTAACCCTAGTTGTCCTGATGCTAACCCTACTTGTCCTGACGCTAACCCTAGTTGTCCTGACGCTAACCCTACTTGTCCTGACGCTAACCCTACTTGTCCTGACGCTAACCCTGCTTGTCCTGACGCTAACCCTAGTTGTTCTGACGCTAACCCTACTTGTCCTGATGCTAACCCTACTTGTCCTGACGCTAACCCTAGTTGTCCTGACGCTAACCCTACTTGTCCTGACGCTAACCCTAGTTGTCCTGACGCTAAACCTACTTGTCCTGACGCTAACCCTAGTTGTCCTGACGCTAACCCTAGTTGTCCTGACGCTAACGCTAGTTGTCCTGATGCTAACCCTAGTTGTCCTGATGCTAAGCCTAGTTGTCCTGACGCTAACCCTAGTTGTCCTGGCGCTAACCCTAGTTGTCCTGGCACTAACCCGAGTTGTCCTGACGCTAACCCTAGTTGTCCTGACGCTAACCCTAGTTGTCCTGACGCTAACCCTAGTTGTCCTAACGCTAACCCGAGTTGTCCTGACGCTAACCCTAGTTGTCCTGACGCTAACCCGAGTTGTCTTGACGCTAATCCTACTTGTCCTGACGCTAACCCTAGTTGTCCTGACGCTAACCCTAGTTGTCCTGACGCTTACCCTAGTTGTCCTGACGCTAACCCGAGTTGTCCTGACGCTAACCCGAGTTGTCCTGACGCTAACCCGAGTTGTCCTGACTCTAACCCGAGTTGTCCTGACGCCAACCCGAGTTGTCCTGATGCTAACCCGAGTTGTCCTGACGCTAACCCGAGTTGTCCTGACGCTAACCCGAGTTGTCCTGACTCTAAACCGAGTTGTCCTGACGCTAACCCGAGTTGTCCTGACGCTAACCCGAGTTGTCCTGACGCTAACCCGAGTTGTCCTGACGCTAACCCGAGTTGTCCTGATGCTAACCCTAATTGTCCTGACGCTAACCCGAGTTGTACTGACGCTAACCCTAGTTGTCCTGACGCTAACCCTAGTTGTCCTGACGCTAACCCTAATTGTCCTGACGCTAACCCTAGTTGTCCTGACGCTAACCCTAGTTGTCCTGACGCTAACCCTAGTTGTCCTGACGCTAACCCTAGTTGTCCTGACGCTAACCCAAGTTGTCCTGACGCTAACCCTAGTTGTCCTGACGCTAACCCTAGTTGTCCTGACGCTAACCCTAGTTGTCCTGACGCTAACCCTAGTTGTCCTGATGCTAACCCTAGTTGTCCTGACGATAACCCGAGTTGTCCTGACGCTAACCCGAGATGTCCTGACGCTAACCCGAGTTGTCCTGACGCTAACCCGAGTTGTCCTGACGCTAACCCGAGTTGTCCTGACTCTAACCCGAGTTGTCCTGACGCTAACACGAGTTGTCCTGACGCTAACCCGAGTTGTCCTGACGCTAACCCGAGTTGTCCTGACGCTAACCCGAGTTGTCCTGACTCTAACCCGAGTTGTCCTGACGCTAACCCGAGTTGTCCTGACGCTAACCCGAGTTGTCCTGACGCTAACCCGAGTTGTCCTGACGCTAACCCTAGTTGTCCTGACGCTAACCCGAGTTGTCCTGATGCTAACCCTAGTTGTCCTGACGCTAACCCTAGTTGTCCTGAGGCTAACCCTAGTTGTCCTGACGCTAACCCTAGTTATCCTGACGCTAACCCTAGTTGTCCTGACGCTAACCCTAGTTGTCCTGACGCCAACCCGAGTTGTCCTGACGCTAACCCGAGTTGTCCTGACGCTAACCCGAGTTGTCCTGACGCTAAACCGAGTTGTCCTGACTCTAACCCGAGTTGTCCTGACGCTAACCCTAGTTGTCCTGACGCTAACCCTAGTTGTCCTGAGGCTAACCCTAGTTGTCCTGACGCTAACCCTAGTTGTCCTGACGCTAACCCGAGTTGTCCTGACGCTAACCCGAGTTATCCTGACTCTAACCCGAGTTGTCCTGACGCTAACCCGAGTTGTCCTGACGCTAACCCGAGTTGTCCTGACGCTAACCCGAGTTGTCCTGGCGCTAACCCGAGTTGTCCTGACTCTAACCCGAGTTGTCCTGACGCTAACCCGAGTTGTCCTGACGCTAACCCGAGTTGTCCTGACGCTAACCCGAATTGTCCTGACGCTAACCCGAGTTGTCCTGACGCTAACCCTAGTTGTCCTGACGCTAACCCGAGTTGTCCTGATGCTAACCCTAGTTGTCCTGACGCTAACCCTAGTTGTCCTGACGCTAACCCTTGTTGTCCTGACGCTAACCCTAGTTGTCCTGACGCTAACCCTAGTTGTCCTGATGCTAACCCTTGTTGTCCTGGCGCTAACCCTAGTTGTCCTGACGCTAACCCTAGTTGTCCTGACGCTAACCCTAGTTGTCCTGACGCTAACCCAAGTTGTCCTGACGCTAACCCAAGTTGTCCTGACGCTAACCCTAATTGTCCTGACGCTAACCCTAGTTGTCCTGACGCTAACCCTAGTTGTCCTGACGCTAACCCTAGTTGTGCTGACGCTAACCCTAGTTGTCCTGACGCTAACCCTAGTTGTCCTGACGCTAACCCTAGTTGTCCTGATGCTAACCCGAGTTGTCCTGACGCTAACCCGAGTTGTCCTGACGCTAACCCGAGTTGTCCTGACTCTAACCCGAGTTGTCCTGACGCTAACCCTACTTGTCCTGACGTTAACCCTAGTTGTCCTGAAGCTAACCCTAGTTGTCCTGACGCTAACCCTAGTTGTCCTGACGCTAACTCTAGTTGTCCTGACGCTAACCCTAGTTGTCCTGACGCTAACCCTACTTGTCCTGACGCTAACCCTAGTTGTCCTGACGCTAACCCGAGTTGTCCTGACGCTAACCCAAGTTGTCCTGACTCTAACCCGAGTTGTCCTGACGCTAACCCGAGTTGTCCTGACGCTAACCCGAGTTGTCCTGACGCTAACCCTAGTTGTCCTGAAGCTAACCCTAGTTGTCCTGGCGCTAAAGCTAGTTGTCCTGGCGCTAACCCTAGTTGTCCTGGCGCTAACCCGAGTTGTCCTGATGCTAACCCTAGTTGTCCTGATGCTAACCCTACTTGTCCTGACGCTAACCCTACTTGTCCTGACGCTAACCCTAGTTGTCCTGACGCTAACCCTACTTGTCCTGACGCTAACCCTACTTGTCCTGACGCTAACCCTAGTTGTCCTGACGCTAACCCTACTTGTCCTGACGCTGACCCTAGTTGTCCTGACGCTAACCCTAGTTGTCCTGACGCTAACCCTAGTTGTCCTGATGCTAACCCTACTTGTCCTGACGCTAACCCTAGTTGTCCTGACGCTAACCCTACTTGTCCTGACGCTAACCCTACTTGTCCTGACGCTAACCCTGCTTGTCCTGACGCTAACCCTAGTTGTTCTGACGCTAACCCTACTTGTCCTGATGCTAACCCTACTTGTCCTGACGCTAACCCTAGTTGTCCTGACGCTAACCCTACTTGTCCTGACGCTAACCCTAGTTGTCCTGACGCTAAACCTACTTGTCCTGACGCTAACCCTAGTTGTCCTGACGCTAACCCTAGTTGTCCTGACGCTAACGCTAGTTGTCCTGATGCTAACCCTAGTTGTCCTGATGCTAAGCCTAGTTGTCCTGACGCTAACCCTAGTTGTCCTGGCGCTAACCCTAGTTGTCCTGGCACTAACCCGAGTTGTCCTGACGCTAACCCTAGTTGTCCTGACGCTAACCCTAGTTGTCCTGACGCTAACCCTAGTTGTCCTAACGCTAACCCGAGTTGTCCTGACGCTAACCCTAGTTGTCCTGACGCTAACCCGAGTTGTCTTGACGCTAACCTGAGTTGTCCTGACGCTAACCCGAGTTGTCCTGATGCTAACCCTACTTGTCCTGACGCTAACCCTACTTGTCCTGACGCTAACCCTACTTGTCCTGACGCTAACCCTAGTTGTCCTGACGCTAACCCTACTTGTCCTGACGCTAAAACTAGTTGTCCTGACGCTAACCCTAGTTGTCCTGACGCTAACCCTACTTGTCCTGACGCTAACCCTAGTTGTCCTGATGCTAACCCTAGTTGTCCTGACGCTAACCCTAGTTGTCCTGACGCTAACCCTAGTTGTCCTGACGCTAACCCTAGTTGTCCTGACGCTAACCCGAGTTGTCCTGACGCTAACCCGAGTTGTCCTGACTCTAACCCGAGTTGTCCTGACGCTAACCCGAGTTGTCCTGACGCTAACCCGAGTTTTCCTGACGCTAACCCGAGTTGTCCTGACGCTAACCCGAGTTGTCCCGACTCTAACCCGAGTTGTCCTGACGCTAACCCGAGTTGTCCTGACGCTAACCCGAGTTGTCCTGACGCTAACCCTAGTTGTCCTGACGCTAACCCGAGTTGTCCTGATGCTAAACCTAGTTGTCCTGACGCTAACCCTAGTTATCCTGACGCTAACCCTAATTGTCCTGACGCTAACCCTAGTTGTCCTGACGCTAACCCTAGTTGTCCTGACGCTAACCCTAATTGTCCTGACGCTAACCCTAGTTGTCCTGACGCTAACCCTAGTTGTCCTGACGCTAACCCTAGTTGTCCTGATGCTAACCCGAGTTGTCCTGACGCTAACCCGAGTTGTCCTGACGCTAACCCGAGTTGTCCTGACGCTAACCCGAGTTGTCCTGACTCTAACCCGAGTTGTCCTGACGCTAACCCTACTTGTCCTGACGTTAACCCTAGTTGTCCTGAAGCTAACTCTAGTTGTCCTGACGCTAACCCTAGTTGTCCTGACGCTAACTCTAGTTGTCCTGACGCTAACCCTAGTTGTCCTGACGCTAACCCTAGTTGTCCTGACGCTAACCCTAGTTGTCCTGACGCTAACCCTAGTTGTCCTGACGCTAACCCGAGTTGTCCTGACGCTAACCCAAGTTGTCCTGACTCTAACCCGAGTTGTCCTGACGCTAACCCGAGTTGTCCTGACGCTAACCCGAGTTGTCCTGACGCTAACCCTAGTTGTCCTGACGCTAACCCTAGTTGTCCTGGCGCTAACCCTAGTTGTCCTGGCGCTAACCCTAGTTGTCCTGGCGCTAACCCTAGTTGTCCTGGCGCTAACCCTAGTTGTCCTGGCGCTAACCCTAGTTGTCCTGGCGATAACCCTAGTTGTCCTTACGCAAACCGTAGTTGTCCTGACGCTAACCCTAGTTGTCCTGACGCTAAACCTAGTTGTCCTGACGCTAACCCGAGTTGTCCTGACGCTAACCCGAGTTGTCCTGACGCTAACCCGAGTTATCCTGACGCTAACCCTAGTTGTCCTGACGCTAACCCGAGTTGTCCTGACGCTAACCCTAGTTGTCCTGACGCTAACCCGAGTTGTCCTGACGCTAACCCGAGTTGTCCTGACGCTAACCCTAGTTGTCCTGACGCTAACCCGAGTTGTCCTGACGCTAACCCGAGTTGTCCTGACGCTAACCCGAGTTGTCCTGATGCTAACCCTAGTTGTCCTGATGCTAACCCTACTTGTCCTGACGCTAACCCTACTTGTCCTGACGCTAACCCTAGTTGTCCTGACGCTAACCCTACTTGTCCTGACGCTAACCCTACTTGTCCTGACGCTAACCCTAGTTGTCCTGACGCTAACCCTACTTGTCCTGACGCTGACCCTAGTTGTCCTGACGCTAACCCTAGTTGTCCTGACGCTAACCCTAGTTGTCCTGATGCTAACCCTACTTGTCCTGACGCTAACCCTAGTTGTCCTGACGCTAACCCTACTTGTCCTGACGCTAACCCTACTTGTCCTGACGCTAACCCTGCTTGTCCTGACGCTAACCCTAGTTGTTCTGACGCTAACCCTACTTGTCCTGATGCTAACCCTACTTGTCCTGACGCTAACCCTAGTTGTCCTGACGCTAACCCTACTTGTCCTGACGCTAACCCTAGTTGTCCTGACGCTAACCCTACTTGTCCTGACGCTAACCCTAGTTGTCCTGACGCTAACCCTAGTTGTCCTGACGCTAACGCTAGTTGTCCTGATGCTAACCCTAGTTGTCCTGATGCTAAGCCTAGTTGTCCTGAAGCTAACCCTAGTTGTCCTGGCGCTAACCCTAGTTGTCCTGGCACTAACCCGAGTTGTCCTGACGCTAACCCTAGTTGTCCTGACGCTAACCCTAGTTGTCCTGACGCTAACCCTAGTTGTCCTGACGCTAACCCTAGTTGTCCTAACGCTAACCCGAGTTGTCCTGACGCTAACCCTAGTTGTCCTGACGCTAACCCGAGTAGTCTTGACGCTAACCTGAGTTGTCCTGACGCTAACCCGAGTTGTCCTGATGCTAACCCTACTTGTCCTGACGCTAACCCTACTTGTCCTGACGCTAACCCTACTTGTCCTGACGCTAACCCTAGTTGTCCTGACGCTAACCCTACTTGTCCTGACGCTAAAACTAGTTGTCCTGACGCTAACCCTAGTTGTCCTGACGCTAACCCTACTTGTCCTGACGCTAACCCTAGTTGTCCTGATGCTAACCCTAGTTGTCCTGACGCTAACCCTAGTTGTCCTGACGCTAACCCTAGTTGTCCTGACGCTAACCCTAGTTGTCCTGACGCTAACCCGAGTTGTCCTGACGCTAACCCGAGTTGTACTGACTCTAACCCGAGTTATCCTGACGCTAACCCGAGTTGTCCTGACGCTAACCCGAGTTTTCCTGACGCTAACCCGAGTTGTCCTGACGCTAACCCGAGTTGTCCCGACTCTAACCCGAGTTGTCCTGACGCTAACCCGAGTTGTCCTGACGCTAACCCGAGTTGTCCTGACGCTAACCCTAGTTGTCCTGACGCTAACCCGAGTTGTCCTGATGCTAAACCTAGTTGTCCTGACGCTAACCCTAGTTATCCTGACGCTAACCCTAATTGTCCTGACGCTAACCCTAGTTGTCCTGACGCTAACCCTAGTTGTCCTGACGCTAACCCTAATTGTCCTGACGCTAACCCTAGTTGTCCTGAGGCTAACCCTAGTTGTCCTGACGCTAACCCTAGTTGTCCTGGCGCTAACCCTAGTTGTCCTGACGCTAACCCTAGTTGTCCTGACGCTAACCCTAGATGTCCTGACGCTAACCCTAGTTGTCCTGACGCTAACCCTAGTTGTCCTGACGCTAACCCAAGTTGTCCTGACGCTAACCCTAGTTGGCCTGACGCTAACCCTACTTGTCCTGACGCTAACCCTAGTTGTCCTGTCGCTAACCCTAGTTGTCCTGACGCTAACCCTAGTTGTCCTGACGCTAACCCGAGATGTCCTGACGCTAACCCGAGTTGTCCTGACGCTAACCCGAGTTGTCCTGACGCTAACCCGAGTTGTCCTGACTCTAACCCGAGTTGTCCTGACGCTAACCCGAGTTGTCCTGACGCTAACCCGAGTTGTCCTGATGCTAACCCGAGTTGTCCTGACGCTAACCCGAGTTGTCCTGACGCTAACCCGAGTTGTCCTGACTCTAACCCGAGTTGTCCTGACGCTAACCCGAGTTGTCCTGACGCTAACCCGAGTTGTCCTGACGCTAACCCGAATTGTCCTGACGCTAACCCGAGTTGTCCTGACGCTAACCCTAGTTGTCCTGACGCTAACCCGAGTTGTCCTGACGCTAACCCTAGTTGTCCTGACGCTAACCCTAGTTGTCCTGACGCTAACCCTAGTTGTCCTGACGCTAACCCTAGTTGTCCTGACGCTAACCTTAGTTGAAACTGGTGCTAACCCTAGTTGTCCTGACGCTAACCCTAGTTGTCCTGGCGCTAACCCTAGTTGTCCTGACGCTAACCCTAGTTGTCCTGAGGCTAACCCGAGTTGTCCTCACGCTAACCCGAGTTGTCCTGACGCTAACCCGAGTTGTCCTGGCGCTAACCCTAGTTGTCCTGTCTCTAACCCGAGTTGTCCTGACGCTAACCCGAGTTGTCCTGACGCTAACCCGAGTTGTCCTGACGCTAACCCGAATTGTCCTGACGCTAACCCGAGTTGTCCTGACGCTAACCCTAGTTGTCCTGACGCTAACCCGAGTTGTCCTGATGCTAACCCTAGTTGTCCTGACGCTAACCCTAGTTGTCCTGACGCTAACCCTAATTGTCCTGACGCTAACCCTAGTTGTCCTGACGCTAACCCTAGTTATCCTGACGCTAACCCTAGTTGTCCTGATGCTAACCCTTGTTGTCCTGGCGCTAACCCTAGTTGTCCTGACGCTAACCCTAGTTGTCCTGACGCTAACCCTAGTTGTCCTGACGCTAACCCTAGTTGTCCTGACGCTAACCCTAGTTGTCCTGACGCTAACCCAAGTTGTCCTGACGCTAACCCTAATTGTCCTGACGCTAACCCTAGTTGTCCTGACGCTAACCCTAGTTGTCCTGACGCTAACCCTAGTTGTCCTGACGCTAACCCTAGTTGTCCTGACGCTAACCCTAGTTGTCCTGATGCTAACCCGAGTTGTCCTGACGCTAACCCGAGTTGTCCTGACGCTAACCCGAGTTGTCCTGACTCTAACCCGAGTTGTCCTGACGCTAACCCTACTTGTCCTGACGTTAACCCTAGTTGTCCTGAAGCTAACCCTAGTTGTCCTGACGCTAACCCTAGTTGTCCTGACGCTAACCCTAGTTGTCCTGACGCTAACCCTAGTTGTCCTGACGCTAACCCGAGTTGTCCTGACGCTAACCCGAGTTGTCCTGACTCTAACCCGAGTTGTCCTGACGCTAACCCGAGTTGTCCTGACGCTAACCCTAGTTGTCCTGACGCTAACCCTAGTTGTCCTGGCGCTAACCCTAGTTGTCCTGGCGCTAACCCTAGTTGTCCTGGCGCTAACCCTAGTTGTCCTGGCGCTAACCCTAGTTGTCCTGGCGCTAACCCTAGTTGTCCTGACGCTAAACCTAGTTGTCCTGACGCTAACCCGAGTTGTCCTGACGCTAACCCGAGTTGTCCTGACGCTAACCCGAGTTGTCCTGACGCTAACCCGAGTTGTCCTGACGCTAACCCTAGTTGTCCTGACGCTAACCCGAGTTGTCCTGACGCTAACCCTAGTTGTCCTGACGCTAACCCGAGTTGTCCTGACGCTAACCCGAGTTGTCCTGACGCTAACCCTAGTTGTCCTGACGCTAACCCGAGTTGTCCTGATGCTAACCCGAGTTGTCCTGACGCTAACCCGAGTTGTCCTGATGCTAACCCTAGTTGTCCTGATGCTAACCCTACTTGTCCTGACGCTAACCCTACTTGTCCTGACGCTAACCCTAGTTGTCCTGACGCTAACCCTACTTGTCCTGACGCTAACCCTACTTGTCCTGATGCTAACCCTAGTTGTCCTGACGCTAACCCTACTTGTCCTGACGCTGACCCTAGTTGTCCTGACGCTAACCCTAGTTGTCCTGACGCTAACCCTAGTTGTCCTGATGCTAACCCTACTTGTCCTGACGCTAACCCTAGTTGTCCTGACGCTAACCCTACTTGTCCTGACGCTAACCCTAGTTGTCCTGACGCTAACCCTACTTGTCCTGACGCTAACCCTAGTTGTCCTGACGCTAACCCTAGTTGTCCTGACGCTAACCCTAGTTGTCCTGATGCTAACCCTAGTTGTCCTGATGCTAAGCCTAGTTGTCCTGACGCTAACCCTAGTTGTCCTGGCGCTAACCCTAGTTGTCCTGGCACTAACCCGAGTTGTCCTGACGCTAACCCTAGTTGTCCTGACGCTAACCCTAGTTGTCCTGACGCTAACCCTAGTTGTCCTAACGCTAACCCGAGTTGTCCTGACGCTAACCCTAGTTGTCCTGACGCTAACCCGAGTTGTCCTGACGCTAACCTGAGTTGTCCTGACGCTAACCCGAGTTGTCCTGATGCTAACCCTACTTGTCCTGACGCTAACCCTACTTGTCCTGACGCTAACCCTACTTGTCCTGACGCTAACCCTAGTTGTCCTGACGCTAACCCTACTTGTCCTGACGCTAACCCTAGTTGTCCTGACGCTAACCCTAGTTGTCCTGACGCTAACCCTACTTGTCCTGACGCTAACCCTAGTTGTCCTGACGCTAACCCTAGTTGTCCTGACGCTAACCCTAGTTGTCCTGACGCTAACCCGAGTTGTCCTGACGCTAACCCGAGTTGTCCTGACGCTAACCCGAGTTGTCCTGACTCTAACCCGAGTTGTCCTGACGCTAACCCGAGTTGTCCTGACGCTAACCCGAGTTTTCCTGACGCTTACCCGAGTTGTCCTGACGCTAACCCGAGTTGTCCTGACGCTAACCCGAGTTGTCCCGACTCTAACCCGAGTTGTCCTGACGCTAACCCGAGTTGTCCTGACGCTAACCCGAGTTGTCCTGACGCTAACCCGAGTTGTCCTGACGCTAACCCGAGTTGTCCTGACGCTAACCCTAGTTGTCCTGACGCTAACCCGAGTTGTCCTGATGCTAACCCTAGTTGTCCTGACGCTAACCCTAGTTATCCTGACGCTAACCCTAATTGTCCTGACGCTAACCCTAGTTGTCCTGACGCTAACCCTAGTTGTCCTGACGCTAACCCTAATTGTCCTGACGCTAACCCTAGTTGTCCTGACGCTAACCCTAGTTGTCCTGACGCTAACCCTAGTTGTCCTGGCGCTAACCCTAGTTGTCCTGACGCTAACCCTAGTTGTCCTGACGCTAACCCTAGTTGTCCTGACGCTAACCCTAGTTGTCCTGACGCTAACCCTAGTTGTCCTGACGCTAACCCAAGTTGTCCTGACGCTAACCCTAGTTGTCCTGACGCTAACCCTACTTGTCCTGACGCTAACCCTAGTTGTCCTGACGCTAACCCTAGTTGTCCTGACGCTAACCCTAGTTGTCCTGACGCTAACCCGAGATGTCCTGACGCTAACCCGAGTTGTCCTGACGCTAACCCGAGTTGTCCTGACGCTAACCCGAGTTGTCTTGACGCTAACCCGAGTTGTCCTGACTCTAACCCGAGTTGTCCTGACGCTAACGCGAGTTGTCCTGACGCTAACCCGAGTTGTCCTGATGCTAACCCGAGTTGTCCTGACGCTAACCCGAGTTGTCCTGACGCTAACCCGAGTTGTCCTGACGCTAACCCGAGTTGTCCTGACTCTAACCCGAGTTGTCCTGACGCTAACCTGAGTTGTCCTGACGCTAACCCGAGTTGTCCTGACGCTAACCCGAGTTGTCCTGACGCTAACCCGAATTGTCCTGACGCTAACCCGAGTTGTCCTGACGCTAACCCTAGTTGTCCTGACGCTAACCCGAGTTGTCCTGACGCTAACCCTAGTTGTCCTGACGCTAACCCTAGTTGTCCTGGCGCTAACCCTAGTTGTCCTGACGCTAACCCTAGTTGTCCTGACGCTAACCCTAGATGTCCTGACGCTAACCCTAGTTGTCCTGACGCTAACCCTAGTTGTCCTGACGCTAACCCAAGTTGTCCTGACGCTAACCCTAGTTGGCCTGACGCTAACCCTACTTGTCCTGACGCTAACCCTAGTTGTCCTGTCGCTAACCCTAGTTGTCCTGACGCTAACCCTAGTTGTCCTGACGCTAACCCGAGATGTCCTGACGCTAACCCGAGTTGTCCTGACGCTAACCCGAGTTGTCCTGACGCTAACCCGAGTTGTCCTGACTCTAACCCGAGTTGTCCTGACGCTAACCCGAGTTGTCCTGACGCTAACCCGAGTTGTCCTGATGCTAACCCGAGTTGTCCTGATGCTAACCCGAGTTGTCCTGACGCTAACCCGAGTTGTCCTGACGCTAACCCGAGTTGTCCTGACGCTAACCCGAGTTGTCCTGACTCTAACCCGAGTTGTCCTGACGCTAACCCGAGTTGTCCTGACGCTAACCCGAGTTGTCCTGACGCTAACCCGAATTGTCCTGACGCTAACCCGAGTTGTCCTGACGCTAACCCTAGTTGTCCTGACGCTAACCCGAGTTGTCCTGACGCTAACCCTAGTTGTCCTGACGCTAACCCTAGTTGTCCTGACGCTAACCCTAGTTGTCCTGACGCTAACCTTAGTTGTCCTGGTGCTAACCCTAGTTGTCCTGACGCTAACCCTAGTTGTCCTGGCGCTAACCCTAGTTGTCCTGACGCTAACCCTAGTTGTCCTGAGGCTAACCCTAGTTGTCCTGACGCTAACCCTAGTTGTCCTGACGCTAACCCTAGTTGTCCTGACGCTAACCCAAGTTGTCCTGACGCTAACCCTAGTTGTCCTGACGCTAACCCTAGTTGTCCTGACGCTAACCCGAGTTGTCCTGACGCTAACCCGAATTGTCCTGACGCTAACCCGAGTTGTCCTGACGCTAACCCTAGTTGTCCTGACGCTAACCCGAGTTGTCCTGACGCTAACCCTAGTTGTCCTGACGCTAACCCTAGTTGTCCTGATGCTAACCCTAGTTGTCCTGAAGCTAACCCTAGTTGTCCTGACGCTAACCCTAGTTGTCCTGACGCTAACCCGAGTTGTCCTGACGCTAACCCGAATTGTCCTGACGCTAACCCGAGTTGTTCTGACGCTAACCCTAGTGTCCTGACGCTAACCCTAGTTGTCCTGACGCTAACCCTAGTTGTCCTGACGCTAACCCTAGTTGTCCTGATGCTAACCCTAGTTGTCCTGAAGCTAACCCTAGTTGTCCTGACGCTAACACTAGTTGTCCTGACGCTAACCCTAGTTGTCCTGACGCTAACCCTAGTTGTCCTGACGCTAACCCTAGTTGTCCTGACGCTAACCCAAGTTGTCCTGACGCTAACCCAAGTTGTCCTGACGCTAACCCGAGATGTCCAGACGCTAACCCGAGTTGTCCTAACGCTAACCCGAGTTGTCCTGACGCTAACCCGAGTTGTCCTGACGCTAACCCGAATTGTCCTGACGCTAACCCGAGTTGTCCTGACGTTAACCCGAGTTGTCCTGACGCTAACCCTAGTTGTCCTGACGCTAACCCGAGTTGTCCTGATGCTAACCTGAGTTGTCCTGACGCTAACCCGAGTTGTCCTGACGCTAACCCGAATTGTCCTGACGCTAACCCGAGTTGTCCTGACGCTAACCCTAGTTGTCCTGACGCTAACCCGAGTTGTCCTGACGCTAACCCTAGTTGTCCTGACGCTAACCCTAGTTGTCCTGACGCTAACCCTAGTTGTCCTGATGCTAACCCTAGATGTCCTGACGCTAACCCTAGTTGTCCTGACGCTAATC
This sequence comes from Phyllobates terribilis, assembly GCF_046119375.1. Classification (NCBI taxonomy): domain Eukaryota; kingdom Metazoa; phylum Chordata; class Amphibia; order Anura; family Dendrobatidae; genus Phyllobates; species Phyllobates terribilis. The sequence continues at coordinate 155,607 of NW_027363676.1, read as the reverse complement.
CTAGTTGTCCTGACGCTAACCCTACTTGTCCTGACGCTAACCCTACTTGTCCTGACGCTAAGCCTACTTGTCCTGATGCTAACCCTAGTTCTCCTGACGCTAACCCTACTCGTCCTGACGCTAACCCTACTTGTCCTGATGCTAACCCTAGTTGTCCTGACGCTAACCCTACTCGTCCTGACGCTAACCCTAGTAGTCCTGACGCTAACCCTAGTTGTCCTGACGCTAACCCTAGTTGTCCTGACGCTAACCCTAGTTGTCCTGACGCTAACCCTAGATGTCCTGACGCTAACCCTAGTTGTCCTGACGCTAACCCTAGTTGTCCTGACGCTAACCCTAGTTGTCCTGACTCTAACCCTAGTTGTCCTGACGCTAACCCGAGTTGTCCTGACGCTAACCCGAGTTGTCCTGACGCTAACCCGAATTGTCCTGACGCTAACCCGAGTTGTTCTGACGCTAACCCTAGTTGTCCTGACGCTAACCCTAGTTGTCCTGACGCTAACCCTAGTTGTCCTGATGCTAACCCTAGTTGTCCTGAAGCTAACCCTAGTTGTCCTGACGCTAAACCTAGTTGTCCTGACGCTAACCCTTGTTGTCCTGACGCTAACCCTAGTTGTCCTGACGCTAACCCAAGTTGTCCTGACGCTAACCCTAGTTGTCCTGACGCTAACCCTAGTTGTCCTAACGCTAACCCTAGTTATCCTGACGCTAACCCTAGTTGTCCTGACGCTAACCCGAGTTGTCCTGACGCTAACCCTAGTTGTCCTGACGCTAACCCGAGATGTCCTGACGCTAACCCGAGTTGTCCTGACGCTAACCCGAGTTGTCCTGACGCTAACCCTAGTTGTCCTGACGCTAAACCTACTTGTCCTGACGCTAACCCTAATTGTCCTGACGCTAACCCTACTTGTCCTGACGCTAACCCTAGTTGTCCTGACGCTAACCCTACTCGTCCTGACGCTAACCCTACTTGTCCTGACTAGAGATGAGCGGTGTTCGACTAGAACTGTTCGCCAATCTCAAATTCGAGCTGTTTTTGGCGGTGTTCGAGTTGTTCGACGAACCCGAACGATTTGCAAAAAATTCGGCTGTTCGAGGTTATGTTCGATAACTGTTCGTGCACCAAAAGCGTGTCCTGCATGTCTGGTGCTATTTAGGGCACCAATCATGCAGGGATTGTCTGCCAATCACTGTAATGCTGCAGCCATGGTGGTTGTGGCATTACAGTGATTGCCCAAATCGATGGGAACAGTGCCAACAGTGAAACATGAAAAGCCGGCAATTCAGGAGCGGCATACACCGGTACCCGACAAATTAGAACCGAAAGAATAGAGCTTCACACATAGATTAGATAGATATAAACATGTCAGCCACATATATACGAAGTACAGTGACAGTGTTGGTTACTGTACTTGTCATTTAGTGTAAAGGATTTATCAAAAAAAATAATAGTGTTTTCATGCACCGTCTCTTTAAAAAAGCCGGCCGGCAATTCAGCAGCGGTACCCGACAATTTATAACAGACAGAATAGAGCTTCACACATAGATTAGATAGATATAAACATGTCAGCCACATATATACGAAGTACAGTGAAAGTGCTGCTTACTGTACTTGTCATTTAGCGTAAAGGATTTATCAAAAAAAATAATAGTGTTTTCATGCACCGTCTCTTTAAAAAAGCCGGCTGGCAATTCAGCAGCGGTACCCGACAATTTATAACAGACAGAATAGAGCTTCACACATAGATTAGATAGATAGAAACATGTCAGTCACATATATATGAAGAACAGTGATAGTGTTGGTTACTGTACTTGTCATTTAGTATTAAAATAAAGGATTTATTATTAAAAAAATTGGCGTGGGGTCCCCTTAATTTTAGGCTCTAGCGGAGGTTAAGCAGACGGCTGGGGCAGATGTTTGAAGCCTGGGAAGGGGGTAATACCCACGGAGCTTCCCAGGCTACTAATATCAGCCCCCAGCTGAATACATAGCCTTTACTAGCTATTAAAATGGGGGACCCCCCAAAAAAAATGACGTGGGGTCCCCCCTAATTTAATAGCTAGCAAAGGCTAGGCAGACAGCTGGGGGCTGATTTTAATAGCCCAGGAAGGGAGCCATGAATATTGGCCCCCTCCCAGGCTAGAAACACCAGCCGTCAGCCGCCCCAGAAATGGCGCATTCATAGGATGCGCCAATTCTGGCACTTAGCCTCGCTCTTCCACGCTGCCCTGGTGCGGTGGCAGGGGGTAATAGGGTTGGGGTTGATGTCAGCTTATAATGCCAGCTGACATCAAGCCCAGGTTAGTAATGGAGAGGCGTCTATAAGACACCCCCATTACTAACCCCATAGTCAAAGTTAAAAAAAACACAAACACCCAGAATAAAGTCCTTTAATTGAAATAAAGACACAATCCTTTATTGTTCTAAATTAAACCATACTTACCATCACACCCATTCCAGCTGAAGCCAACGATCTCCTGCAATAAAAGAAAAATAATAAACCAACCTCATCCTTACCTTTCCATGGTTCCCACGACAGCTTCAGCTCTGCTACATCGAGATAACAGGCTGGACCGCAGCAGAACGCTGCCATCCAGCCTGTCATCCCGCAGACACTGAGAAGCGCAGGCATGCTTGCGCTCCTCACTGTCTCGCTGTGACGGCATCCAGATGAGCCGAGGTCATGTCCAATGAACTCGGCTCACCTCATGCACGTCACTGACAGCGTGGGAAAATTCTCACGCTGAAGTGCTGAGTGCAGGAGAATTCTCCCACGCTGTCAGTGATGTGCATGAGGTGAGCTCATGTCCAATGAACTCAGCTCACCTCCTGCACGTCACTGACAGCGTGGGAAAATTCTCCTGCAATCAGCGCTTCAGCGTGAGAATTTTCCCACGCTGTCAGTGACGTGCATGAGGTGAGCCGAGTTCATTGGACATGAACTCGGCTCATCTGGATGTCGTCACAGAGAGACGCTGAGCAGCGCAAGCAAGCCTGCGCTTCTCAGTGTCTGCGGGATGACAGGCTGGATGGCAGCGTTCTGCTGCGGTCCAGCCTGTCATCTCGATGTAGCAGAGCTGAAGCTGTCGTGGGAACCATGGAAAGGTAAGGATGAGGTTGCTTTATTATTTTTCTTTTATTGTAGGAGATCGTTGGCTTCAGCTGGAATGGGCGTGATGGTAAGTATGGTTTAATTTAGAACAATAAAGGATTGTGTCTTTATTTCAATTAAAGGACTTTATTCTGGGTGTTTGTGTTTTTTTTAACTTTGACTATGGGGTTAGTAATGGGGGTGTCTTATAGACGCCTCTCCATTACTAACCTGGGCTTGATGTCAGCTGGCATTATAAGCTGACATCAACCCCAACCCTATTACCCCCTGCCACCGCACCAGGGCAGCGTGGAAGAGCGAGGCTAAGTGCCAGAATTGGCGCATCCTATGAATGCGCCATTTCTGGGGCGGCTGACGGCTGGTGTTTCTAGCCTGGGAGGGGGCCAATATTCATGGCTCCCTTCCTGGGCTATTAATATCAGCCCCCAGCTGTCTGCCTAGCCTTTGCTAGCTATTAAATTAGGGGGGACCCCACGTCATTTTTTTGGGGGGGTCCCCCATTTTAATAGCTAGTAAAGGCTATGTATTCAGCTGGGGGCTGATATTAGTAGCCTGGGAAGCTCCGTGGGTATTACCCCCTTCCCAGGCTTCAAACATCTGCCCCAGCCGTCTGCTTAACCTCCGCTAGAGCCTAAAATTAAGGGGAACCCCACGCCAATTTTTTTAATAATAAATCCTTTATTTTAATACTAAATGACAAGTACAGTAACCAACACTATCACTGTACTTCTTATATATGTGACTGACATGTTTCTATCTATCTAATCTATGTGTGAAGCTCTATTCTGTCTGTTATAAATTGTCGGGTACAGATGCTGAATTGCCGGCCGGCTTTTTTAAAGAGACAGTGCATGAAAACACTATTATTTTTTTAAATAAATCCTTTACACTAAATGACAAGTACAGTAAGCAACACTATCACTGTACTTATTATATATGTGACTGACATGTTTCTATTTATCTAATCTATGTGTGAAGCTCTATTCTGTCTGTTATAAATTGTCGGGTACAGATGCTGAATTGCCGGCCGGCTTTTTTAAAGAGACGGTGCATGAAAACACTATTATTTTTTTAAATAAATCCTTTACACTAAATGACAAGTACAGTAAGCAACACTATCACTGTACTTATTATATATGTGACTGACATGTTTCTATTTATCTAATCTATGTGTGAAGCTCTATTCTGTCTGTTATAAATTGTCGGGTACAGATGCTGAATTGCCGGCCGGCTTTTTTAAAGAGACAGTGCATGAAAACACTAATATTTTTTTTAATAAATCCTTTACACTAAATGACAAGTGCAGTAACCAACACTGTCACTGTGCTTCTTATATGTGTGACTGACATGTTTCTATCTATCTAATCTATGTGTGATGCTCTATTCCTTCTTGTCTAAATTGTCGGGTACCGGTGTATGCCGCTGCTGAATTTGCCGGCCGGCTTTTTTAAAAAAAGCGTCTTCTGAGCAGTTTGTCAGCTTTTGGACACCTTTGCAGGTGTTTTTCTATGTGTTTCTATGTGTTTTTGTTTGCCTGCCATTGGTTTTAACGGTGTTCGACGGTGTTCTAAGGTGTTCGACGAACAGTTCGACGAACAGTTCCTCGAACATCCCGGTGTTCGACGAACCGAACCGAACCCGAACACTACGGGGGTGGCTCAACACTAGTCCTGACGCTAACCCTACTTGTCCTGACGCTAACCCTAGTTGTCCTGACGCTAACCCTAGTTGTCCTGACGCTAACCCTAGTTGTCCTGATGCTAACCCTAGTTGTCCTGACGCTAACCCTAGTTGTCCTGATGCTAACCCTAGTTGTCCTGACGCTAACCCTAGTTGTCCTGACGCTAACCCTAGTTGTCCTGATGCTAACCCTAGTTGTCCTGACGCTAACCCTAGTTGTCCTGATGCTAACCCTAGTTGTCCTGACGCTAACCCTAGTTGTCCTGACGCTAACCCTACTTGTCCTGACGCTAACCCTAGTTGTCCTGACGCTAACCCTAGTGGTCCTGACGCTAACCCTACTTGTCCTGACGCTAACCCTACTTGTCCTGACGCTAACCCTACTTGTCCTGACGCTAACCCTAGTTGTCCTGAAGCTAACCCTAGTTGTCCTGATGCTAACCCTAGTTGTCCTGACGCTAACCCTACTTGTCCTGACGCTAACCCTACTTGTCCTGACGCTAACCCTAGTTGTCCTGACGCTAACCCTAGTTGTCCTGACGCTAACCCTAGTTGTACTGACGCTAACCCTAGTTGTCCTGACGCTAACCCTAGTTTTCCTGACGCTAACCCTAGTTGTCCTGACGCTAACCCTAGTTGTCCTGACGCTAACCCTAGTTGTCCTGACGCTAACCCTAGATGTCCTGACGCTAACCCTAGTTGTCCTGACGCTAACCCTAGTTGTCCTGACGCTAACCCTAGTTGTCCTGACGCTAACCCGAGTTGTCCTGACGCTAACCCTAGTTGTCCTGACGCTAACCCTAGTTGTCCTGACGCTAACCCTAGTTGTCCTGACGCTAACCCTAGTTGTCCTGACGCTAACCCTAGATGTCCTGACGCTAACCCTAGTTTTTCTGATGCTAACCCTAGTTGTCCTGACGCTAACCCTAGTTGTCCTGACGCTAACCCTTGTTGTCCTGACGCTAACCCGAGTTGTCCTGACGCTAACCCGAGTTGTCCTGACGCTAACCCGAATTGTCCTGACGCTAACCCGAGTTGTCCTGACGCTAACCCGAGTTGTCCTGACGCTAACCCTAGTTGTCCTGACGCTAACCCGAGTTGTCCTGACGCTAACCCAAGTTGTCCTGACGCTAACCCGAGTTGTCCTGACGCTAACCCGAATTGTCCTGACGCTAACCCGAGTTGTCCTGACGCTAACCCTAGTTGTCCTGACGCTAACCCGAGTTGTCCTGACGCTAACCCTAGTTGTCCTGACGCTAACCCTAGTTGTCCTGACGCTAACCCTAGTTGTCCTGACACTAACCCTAGTTGTCCTGACGCTAACCCTAGTTGTCCTGACGCTAACCCTAGTTGTCCTGACGCTAACCCTAGATGTCCTGACGCTAACCCTAGTTGTCTTGACGCTAACCCTAGTTGTCCTGACGCTAACCCTAGTTGTCCTGACTCTAACCCTAGTTGTCCTGACGCTAACCCTAGTTGTCCTGACGCTAACCCGAGTTGCCCTGACGCTAACCCTAGTTGTCCTGATGCTAACCCTCCTTGTCCTGACGCTAACCCTACTTGTCCTGACGCTAACCCTAGTTGTCCTGACGCTAACCCTACTCGTCCTGACGCTAACCCTACTTGTCCTGACGCTAACCCTACTTGTCCTGACGCTAACCCTAGTTGTCCTGACGCTAACCCTAGTTGTCCTGACTCTAACCCTAGTTCTCCTGATGCTAACCCTAGTTGTCCTGACGCTAACCCTAGTTGTCCTGACGCTAACCCTTGTTGTCCTGACGCTAACCCTAGTTGTCCTGACGCTAACCCTACTTGTCCTGACGCTAACCCTAGTTGTCCTGACGCTAACCCTAGTTGTCCTGACGCTAACCCTAGTTGTCCTGACGCTAACCCTACTTGTCCTGACGCTAACCCTAGTTGTCCTGATGCTAACCCTGGTTGTCCTGACGCTAACCCTAGTTGTCCTGACGCTAACCCTAGTTGTCCTGACGCTAACCCTACTTGTCCTGACGCTAACCCTAGTTGTCCTGACGCTAACCCTAGTTGTCCTGACGCTAACCCTAGTTGTACTGACGCTAACCCTAGTTGTCCTGACGCTAACCCGAATTGTCCTGACGCTAACCCTAGTTGTCCTGACGCTAACCCTAGTTGTCCTGACGCTAACCCGAGTTGTCCTGACGCTAACCCGAATTGTCCTGACGCTAACCCGAGTTGTCCTGACGCTAACCCTAGTAGTCCTGACGCTAACCCGAGTTGTCCTGACGCTAACCCTAGTTGTCCTGACGCTAACCCTAGTTGTCCTGACGCTAACCCTAATTGTCCTGACGCTAACCCTAGTTGTCTTGACGCTAACCCTAGTTGTCCTGACGCTAACCCTAGTTGTCCTGACGCTAACCCTAGTTGTCCTGACGCTAACCCTAGTTGTCCTGGCGCTAACCCTAGTTGTCCTGGTGCTAACCCTAGTTGTCCTGACGCTAACCCTAGTTGTCCTGACGCTAACCCTAGTTGTCCTGACGCTAACCATAGTTGTCCTGACGCTAACCCAAGTTGTCCTAACGCTAACCCTAGTTGTCCTGACGCTAACCCTACTTGTCCTGACGCTAACCCTAGTTGTCCTGACGCTAACCCTAGTTGTCCTGACGCTAACCCGAGTTGTCCTGATGCTAACCCGAGTTGTCCTGACGCTAACCCGAGATGTCCTGACGCTAACCCTAGTTGTCCTGACGCTAACCCGAGTTGTCCTGACTGTAACCCGAGTTGTCCTGACGCTAACCCTACTTGTCCTGACGCTAACCCTAGTTGTCCTGACGCTAACCCTAGTTGTCCTGACGCTAACCCAAGTTGTCCTGACGCTAACCCTAGTTGTCCTGCCGCTAACCCTAGTTGTCCTGACGCTAACCCTAGTTGTCCTGACGCTAACCCGAGTTGTCCTGACGCTAACCCGAGTTGTCCTGACTCTAACCCGAGATGTCCTGACGCTAACCCGAGTTGTCCTGACGCTAACCCGAGTTGTCCTGACGCTAACCCGAGTTGTCCTGACGCTAACCCGAGTTGTCCCGACTCTAACCTGATTTGTCCTGACGCTATCCCGAGTTGTCCTGACGCTAACCCGAGTTGTCCTGACGCTAACCCGAGTTGTCCTGACGCTAACCCGAATTGTCCTGACGCTAACCCTAGTTGTCCTGACGCTAACCCGAGTTGTCCTGACGCTAACCCTAGTTGTCCTGACGCTAACCCTAGTTGTCCTGACGCTAACCCTAGTTGTCCTGACGCTAACCCTAGTTGTCCTGACGCTAACCCTAATTGTCCTGACGCTAACCCTAGTTGTCCTGACGCTAACCCTAGTTGTCCTGACGCTATCCCTAGTTGTCCTGATGCTAACCCTAGTTGTCCTGATGCTAACCCTAGTTGTCCTGGCGCTAACCCTAGTTGTCCTGGCGCTAACCCTAGTTGTCCTGACGCTAACGCTAGTTGTCCTGACGCTAACCCTAGTTGTCCTGACGCTAACCCAAGTTGTCCTGACGCTAACCCTACTTGTCCTGACGCTTACCCTAGTTGTCCTGACGCTAACCCTAGTTGTCCTGACTCTAACCCTAGTTCTCCTGATGCTAACCCTAGTTGTCCTGACGCTAACCCTAGTTGTCCTGACGCTAACCCTAGTTGTCCTGACGCTAACCCTACTTGTCCTGACGCTAACCCTAGTTGTCCTGACGCTAACCCTAGTTGTCCTGACGCTAACCCTAGTTGTCCTGACGCTAACCCTACTTGTCCTGACGCTAACCCTAGTTGTCCTGATGCTAACCCTAGTTGTCCTGACGCTAACCCTAGTTGTCCTGACGCTAACCCTAGTTGTCCTGACGCTAACCCTACTTGTCCTGACGCTAACCCTAGTTGTCCTGACGCTAACCCTAGTTGTCCTGACGCTAACCCTAGTTGTACTGACGCTAACCCTAGTTGTCCTGACGCTAACCCGAATTGTCCTGACGCTAACCCTAGTTGTCCTGACGCTAACCCTAGTTGTCCTGAGGCTAACCCTAGTTGTTCTGACGCTAACCCGAGTTGTCCTGACGCTAACCTGAGTTGTCCTGACGCTAACCCGAGTTGTCCTGACGCTAACCCGAATTGTCCTGACGCTAACCCGAGTTGTCCTGACGCTAACCCTAGTAGTCCTGACGCTAACCCGAGTTGTCCTGACGCTAACCCTAGTTGTCCTGACGCTAACCCTAGTTGTCCTGACGCTAACCCTAATTGTCCTGACGCTAACCCTAGTTGTCCTGACGCTAACCCTAGTTGTCCTGACGCTAACCCTAGTTGTCCTGACGCTAACCCTAGTTGTCCTGGCGCTAACCCTAGTTGTCCTGGTGCTAACCCTAGTTGTCCTGACGCTAACCCTAGTTGTCCTGACGCTAACCCTAGTTGTCCTGACGCTAACCATAGTTGTCCTGACGCTAACCCAAGTTGTCCTGACGCTAACCCTAGTTGTCCTGACGCTAACCCTACTTGTCCTGACGCTAACCCTAGTTGTCCTGACGCTAACCCTAGTTGTCCTGACGCTAACCCGAGTTGTCCTGATGCTAACCCGAGTTGTCCTGACGCTAACCCGAGATGTCCTGACGCTAACCCTAGTTGTCCTGACGCTAACCCGAGTTGTCCTGACTGTAACCCGAGTTGTCCTGACGCTAACCCTACTTGTCCTGACGCTAACCCTAGTTGTCCTGACGCTAACCCTAGTTGTCCTGACGCTAACCCAAGTTGTCCTGACGCTAACCCTAGTTGTCCTGCCGCTAACCCTAGTTGTCCTGACGCTAACCCTAGTTGTCCTGACGCTAACCCGAGTTGTCCTGACGCTAACCCGAGTTGTCCTGACTCTAACCCGAGTTGTCCTGACGCTAACCCGAGTTGTCCCGACGCTAACCCGAGTTGTCCTGACGCTAACCCGAGTTGTCCTGACGCTAACCCGAGTTGTCCCGACTCTAACCCGAGTTGTCCGGACGCTATCCCGAGTTGTCCTGACGCTAACCCGAGTTGTCCTGACGCTAACCCGAGTTGTCCTGACGCTAACCCAAATTGTCCTGACGCTAACCCGAGTTGTCCTGACGCTAACCCTAGTTGTCCTGACGCTAACCTTAGTTGTCCTGGTGCTAACCCTAGTTGTCCTGACGCTAAGCCGAGTTATCCTGACTCTAACCCGAGTTGTCCTGACGCTAACCCGAGTTGTCCTGACGCTAACCCGAGTTGTCCTGATGCTATCCCGAGTTGTCCTGACGCTAACCCAAATTGTCCTGACGCTAACCCGAGTTGTCCTGACGCTAACCCGAGTTGTCCTGACGCTAACTCGAGTTGTCCTGACTCTAACCCGAGTTGTCCTGACGCTAACCCGAGTTGTCCTGACGCTAACCCGAGTTGTCCTGACGCTAACCCGAGTTGTCCTGACGCTAACCCGAATTGTCCTGACGCTAACCCGAGTTGTCCTGACGCTAACCCTAGTTGTCCTGACGCTAACCCGAGTTGTCCTGACGCTAACCCTAGTTGTCCTGACGCTAACCCTAGTTGTCCTGACGCTAACCCTAGTTGTCCTGACGCTAACCCTAGTTGTCCTGACGCTAACCTTAGTTGTCCTGGTGCTAACCCTAGTTGTCCTGACGCTAACCCTAGTTGTCCTGGCGCTAACCCTAGTTGTCCTGACGCTAACCCTAGTTGTCCTGAGGCTAACCCTAGTTGTCCTGACGCTAATCCTAGTTGTCCTGACGCTAACCCTAGTTGTCCTGACGCTAACCCTAGTTGTCCTGACGCTAACCCAAGTTGTCCTGACGCTAACCCTAGTTGTCCTGACGCTAACCCTAGTTGTCCTGACGCTAACCCGAGTTGTCCTGACGCTAACCCGAGTTGTCCTGACTCTAACCCGAGTTGTCCTGACGCTAACCCGAGTTGTCCTGACGCTAACCCGAGTTGTCCTGACGCTAACCCGAGTTGTCCTGACGCTAACCCGAGTTGTCCTGACGCTAACCCGAGTTGTCCTGACGCTAACCCTAGTTGTCCTGACACTAACCCGAGTTGTCCTGACTCTAACCCGAGTTGTCCTGACGCTAACCCGAGTTGTCCTGACGCTAACCCGAGTTGTCCTTACGCTAACCCGAGTTGTCCTGACGCTAACCCGAATTGTCCTGACGCTAACCCGAGTTGTCCTGACGCTAACCCGAGTTGTCCTGACGCTAACCCTAGTTGTCCTGACGCTAACCCGAGTTGTCCTGACGCTAACCTGAGTTGTCCTGACGCTAACCCGAGTTGTCCTGACGCTAACCCGAATTGTCCTGATGCTAACCCGAGTTGTCCTGACGCTAACACTAGTTGTCCTGACGCTAACCCGAGTTGTCCTGACGCTAACCCTAGTTGTCCTGACGCTAACCCTAGTTGTCCTGACGCTAACCCTAGTTGTCCTGACGCTAACCCTAGTTGTCCTGATGCTAACCCTAGTTGTCCTGACTCTAACCCTAGTTGTCCTGACGCTAACCCTAGTTGTCCTGACGCTAACCCTAGTTGTCCTGACGCTAACCCGAGTTGTCCTGACGCTAACCCTAGTTGTCCTGACGCTAACCCTACTTGTCCTGACGCTAACCCTACTTGTCCTGACGCTAACCCTAGTTCTCCTGACGCTAACCTTACTCGTCCTGACGCTAACCCTACTTGTCCTGACGCTAACCCTAGTTGTCCTGACGCTAACCCTAGTTGTCCTGACGCTAACCCTAGTTGTCCTGACGCTAACCCTAGTTGTCCTGATGCTAACCCTAGTTGTCCTGAAGCTAACCCTAGTTGTCCTGACGCTAACCATAGTTGTCCTGACGCTAACCCTAGTTGTCCTGACGCTAACCCTAGTTGTCCTGACGCTAACCCAAGTTGTCCTGGCGCTAACCCTAGTTGTCCTGACGCTAACCCTATTTGTCCTGACGCTAACCCTAGTTGTCCTGACGCTAACCCTAGTTGTCCTGACGCTAACCCTGGTTGTCCTGACGCTAACCCTAGTTGTCCTGACGCTAACCCGAGTTGTCCTGACGCTAACCCGAGTTGTCCTGACGCTAACCCGAGATGTCCTGACGCTAACCCGAGTTGTCCTGACGCTAACCCGAGTTGTCCTGACGCTAACCCGAGATGTCCTGACGCTAACCCGAGTTGTCCTGACGCTAACCCGAGTTGTCCTGACGCTAACCCGAGTTGTCCTGACGCTAAACCTACTTGTCCTGACGCTAACCCTACTTGTCCTGACGCTAACCCTACTTGTCCTGACGCTAAACCTAGTTGTCCTGACGCTAACCCTACTCGTCCTGACGCTAACCCTACTTGTCCTGACGCTAACCCTACTTGTCCTGACGCTAACCCTAGTTGTCCTGACGCTAACCCTAGTTTTCCTGACGCTAACCCTACATGTCCTGATGCTAACCCTAGTTGTCCTGACGCTAACCCTAGTAGTCCTGACGCTAACCCTAGATGTCCTGACGCTAACCCTAGTTGTCCTGACGCTAACCCTAGTTGTCCTGACGCTAACCCTAGTTGTCCTGACGCTAACCCTAGTTGTCCTGACGCTAACCCCACTTGTCCTGACGCTAACCCTTGTTGTCCTGACGCTAACCCTACTAGTCCTGACGCTAACCCTAGTTGTCCTGACGCTAACCCTAGTTGTCCTGACGCTAACCCTACTTGTCCTGATGTTAACCCTTCTTGTCCTGACGCTAACCCTAGTTGTCCTGATGTTAACCCTTCTTGTCCTGACGCTAACCCTAGTTGTCCTGACGCTAACCCTAGTTGTCCTGACGCTAACCCTAGTTGTCCTGACGCTAACCCGAGTTGTCCTGACGCTAACCCGAGTTGTCCTGACTCTAACCCGAGTTGTCCTGACGCTAACCCGAGTTGTCCTGACGCTAACCCGAGTTGTCCTGACGGTAACCCGAGTTGTCCTGACGCTAACCCGAGTTATCCTGACGATAACCCGAGTTGTCCTGACGCTAACCCTAGTTGTCCTGACACTAACCCGAGTTGTCCTGACTCTAACCCGAGTTGTCCTGACGCTAACCCGAGTTGTCCTGACGCTAACCCGAGTTGTCCTTACGCTAACCCGAGTTGTCCTGACGCTAACCCGAATTGTCCTGACGCTAACCCGAGTTGTCCTGACGCTAACCCGAGTTGTCCTGACGCTAACCCTAGTTCTCCTGACGCTAACCCGAGTTGTCCTGACGCTAACCTGAGTTGTCCTGACGCTAACCCGAGTTGTCCTGACGCTAACCCGAATTGTCCTGATGCTAACCCGAGTTGTCCTGACGCTAACACTGGTTGTCCTGACGCTAACCCGAGTTGTCCTGACGCTAACCCTAGTTGTCCTGACGCTAACCCTAGTTGTCCTGATGCTAACCCTAGTTGTCCTGACGCTAACCCTAGTTGTCCTGATGCTAACCCTAGTTGTCCTGACTCTAACCCTAGTTGTCCTGACGCTAACCCTAGTTGTCCTGACGCTAACCCTAGTTGTCCTGACGCTAACCCGAGTTGTCCTGACGCTAACCCTAGTTGTCCTGACGCTAACCCTACTTGTCCTGACGCTAACCCTACTTGTCCTGAAGCTAACCCTAGTTCTCCTGACGCTAACCTTACTCGTCCTGACGCTAACCCTACTTGTCCTGACGCTAACCCTAGTTGTCCTGACGCTAACCCTAGTTGTCCTGACGCTAACCCTAGTTGTCCTGACGCTAACCCTAGTTGTCCTGATGCTAACCCTAGTTGTCCTGAAGCTAACCCTAGTTGTCCTGACGCTAACCATAGTTGTCCTGATGCTAACCCTAGTTGTCCTGACGCTAACCCTAGTTGTCCTGACGCTAACCCAAGTTGTCCTGGCGCTAACCCTAGTTGTCCTGACGCTAACCCTATTTGTCCTGACGCTAACCCTAGTTGTCCTGACGCTAACCCTGGTTGTCCTGACGCTAACCCTAGTTGTCCTGACGCTAACCCGAGTTGTCCTGACGCTAACCCGAGTTGTCCTGACGCTAACCCGAGATGTCCTGACGCTAACCCGAGTTGTCCTGACGCTAACCCGAGTTGTCCTGACGCTAACCCGAGTTGTCCTGACGCTAAACCTACTTGTCCTGACGCTAACCCTACTTGTCCTGACGCTAACCCTACTTGTCCTGACGCTAAACCTAGTTGTCCTGACGCTAACCCTACTCGTCCTGACACTAACCCTACTTGTCCTGACGCTAACCCTACTTGTCCTGACGCTAACCCTAGTTGTCCTGACGCTAACCCTAGTTTTCCTGACGCTAACCCTAGTTGTCCTGATGCTAACCCTAGTTGTACTGACGCTAACCCTAGTTGTCCTGACGCTAACCCTAGTTGTCCTGACGCTAACCCTACATGTCCTGATGCTAACCCTAGTTGTCCTGACGCTAACCCTAGTTGTCCTGACGCTAACCCTAGTAGTCCTGACGCTAACCCTAGATGTCCTGACGCTAACCCTAGTTGTCCTGACGCTAACCCTAGTTGTCCTGACGCTAACCCTAGTTGTCCTGACGCTAACCCTAGTTGTCCTGACGCTAACCCTAGTTGTCCTGACGCTAACCCCACTTGTCCTGACGCTAACCCTTGTTGTCCTGACGCTAACCCTACTTGTCCTGACGCTAACCCTAGTTGTCCTGACGCTAACCCTAGTTGTCCTGACGCTAACCCTACTTATCCTGACGCTAACCCTAGTTGTCCTGACGCTAACCCTACTTGTCCTGACGCTAACCCTAGTTGTCCTGACGCTAACCCTAGTTGTCCTGACGCTAACCCTAGTTGTCCTGATGTTAACCCTTCTTGTCCTGACGCTAACCCTAGTTGTCCTGATGCTAACCCTACTTGTCCTGACGCTAACCCTAGTTGTCCTGACGCTAACCCTAGTTGTCCTGACGCTAACCCTAGTTGTCCTGGCGCTAACCCTAGTTGTCCTGACGCTAACCCTATTTGTCCTGACGCTAACCCTAGTTGTCCTGACGCTAACCCTAGTTGTCCTGACGCTAACCCTGGTTGTCCTGACGCTAACCCTAGTTGTCCTGACGCTAACCCGAGTTGTCCTGACGCTAACTCGAGTTGTCCTGACGCTAACCCGAGATGTCCTGACGATAACCCGAGTTGTCCTGACGCTAACCCGAGTTGTCCTGACGCTAACCCGAGTTGTCCTGACGCTAAACCTACTTGTCCTGACGCTAACCCTACTTGTCCTGACGCTAACCCTACTTGTCCTGACGCTAAACCTAGTTGTCCTGACGCTAACCCTACTCGTCCTGACGCTAACCCTACTTGTCCTGACGCTAACCCTACTTGTCCTGACGCTAACCCTAGTTGTCCTGACGCTAACCCTAGTTTTCCTGACGCTAACCCTACTTGTCCGGACGCTAACCCTACTTGTCCTGATGCCAACCCTAGTTGTACTGACGCTAACCCTAGTTGTCCTGACGCTAACCCTAGTTGTCCTGACGCTAACCCTACATGTCCTGATGCTAACCCTAGTTGTCCTGACGCTAACCCTAGTTGTCCTGACGCTAACCCTAGTAGTCCTGACGCTAACGCTAGATGTCCTGACGCTAACCCTAGTTGTCCTGACGCTAACCCTAGTTGTCCTGACGCTAACCCTAGTTGTCCTGACGCTAACCCTAGTTGTCCTGACGCTAACCCCACTTGTCCTGACGCTAACCCTTGTTGTCCTGACGCTAACCCTACTTGTCCTGACGCTAACCCTAGTTGTCCTGACGCTAACCCTAGTTGTCCTGACGCTAACCCTACTTGTCCTGACGCTAACCCTAGTTGTCCTGACGCTAACCCTACTTGTCCTGACGCTAACCCTAGTTGTCCTGACGCTAACCCTAGTTGTCCTGACGCTAACCCTAGTTGTCCTGATGTTAACCCTTCTTGTCCTGACGCTAACCCTAGTTGTCCTGATGCTAACCCTACTTGTCCTGACGCTAACCCTAGTTGTCCTGACGCTAACCCTAGTTGTCCTGACGCTAACCCTAGTTGTCCTGACGCTAACCCTACTTTTCCTGACGCTAACCCTATTTGTCCTGACGCTAACCCTAGTTGTCCTGACACTAACCCGAGTTGTCCTGACTCTAACCCGAGTTGTCCTGACGCTAACCCGAGTTGTCCTGACGCTAACCCGAGTTGTCCTTACGCTAACCCGAGTTGTCCTGACGCTAACCCGAATTGTCCTGACGCTAACCCGAGTTGTCCTGACGCTAACCCGAGTTGTCCTGACGCTAACCCTAGTTGTCCTGACGCTAACCCGAGTTGTCCTGACGCTAACCTGAGTTGTCCTGACGCTAACCCGAGTTGTCCTGACGCTAACCCGAATTGTCCTGACGCTAACCCGAGTTGTCCTGACGCTAACACTGGTTGTCCTGACGCTAACCCGAGTTGTCCTGACGCTAACCCTAGTTGTCCTGACGCTAACCCTAGTTGTCCTGACGCTAACCCTAGTTGTCCTGACGCTAACCCTAGTTGTCCTGATGCTAACCCTAGTTGTCCTGACTCTAACCCTAGTTGTCCTGACGCTAACCCTAGTTGTCCTGACGCTAACCCTAGTTGTCCTGACGCTAACCCGAGTTGTCCTGACGCTAACCCTAGTTGTCCTGACGCTAACCCTACTTGTCCTGACGCTAACCCTACTTGTCCTGACGGTAACCCTAGTTCTCCTGACGCTAACCTTACTCGTCCTGACGCTAACCCTACTTGTCCTGACGCTAACCCTAGTTGTCCTGACGCTAACCCTAGTTGTCCTGACGCTAACCCTAGTTGTCCTGACGCTAACCCTAGTTGTCCTGATGCTAACCCTAGTTGTCCTGAAGCTAACCCTAGTTGTCCTGACGCTAACCATAGTTGTCCTGACGCTAACCCTAGTTGTCCTGACGCTAACCCTAGTTGTCCTGACGCTAACCCAAGTTGTCCTGGCGCTAACCCTAGTTGTCCTGACGCTAACCCTATTTGTCCTGACGCTAACCCTAGTTGTCCTGAGGCTAACCCTAGTTGTCCTGACGCTAACCCTGGTTGTCCTGACGCTAACCCTAGTTGTCCTGACGCTAACCCGAGTTGTCCTGACGCTAACCCGAGTTGTCCTGACGCTAACCCGAGATGTCCTGACGCTAACCCGAGTTGTCCTGACGCTAACCCGAGTTGTCCTGACGCTAACCCTACTTGTCCTGACGCTAACCCTACTTGTCCTGACGCTAACCCTACTTGTCCTGACGCTAAACCTAGTTGTCCTGACGCTAACCCTACTCGTCCTGACACTAACCCTACTTGTCCTGACGCTAACCCTACTTGTCCTGACGCTAACCCTAGTTGTCCTGATGCTAACCCTAGTTTTCCTGACGCTAACCCTAGTTGTCCTGATGCTAACCCTAGTTGTACTGACGCTAACCCTAGTTGTCCTGACGCTAACCCTAGTTGTCCTGACGCTAACCCTACATGTCCTGATGCTAACCCTAGTTGTCCTGACGCTAACCCTAGTTGTCCTGACGCTAACCCTAGTAGTCCTGACGCTAACCCTAGATGTCCTGACGCTAACCCTAGTTGTCCTGACGCTAACCCTAGTTGTCCTGACGCTAACCCTAGTTGTCCTGACGCTAACCCTAGTTGTCCTGACGCTAACCCCACTTGTCCTGACTCTAACCCTTGTTGTCCTGACGCTAACCCTACTTGTCCTGACGCTAACCCTAGTTGTCCTGACGCTAACCCTAGTTGTCCTGACGCTAACCCTACTTGTCCTGACGCTAACCCTAGTTGTCCTGACGCTAACCCTACTTGTCCTGACGCTAACCCTAGTTGTCCTGACGCTAACCCTAGTTGTCCTGACGCTAACCCTAGTTGTCCTGATGTTAACCCTTCTTGTCCTGACGCTAACCCTAGTTGTCCTGATGCTAACCCTACTTGTCCTGACGCTAACCCTAGTTGTCCTGACGCTAACCCTAGTTGTCCTGACGCTAACCCTAGTTGTCCTGGCGCTAACCCTAGTTGTCCTGACGCTAACCCTATTTGTCCTGACGCTAACCCTAGTTGTCCTGACGCTAACCCTAGTTGTCCTGACGCTAACCCTGGTTGTCCTGACGCTAACCCTAGTTGTCCTGACGCTAACCCGAGTTGTCCTGACGCTAACTCGAGTTGTCCTGACGCTAACCCGAGATGTCCTGACGCTAACCCGAGTTGTCCTGACGCTAACCCGAGTTGTCCTGACGCTAACCCGAGTTGTCCTGACGCTAAACCTACTTGTCCTGACGCTAACCCTACTTGTCCTGACGCTAACCCTACTTGTCCTGACGCTAAACCTAGTTGTCCTGACGCTAACCCTACTCGTCCTGACGCTAACCCTACTTGTCCTGACGCTAACCCTACTTGTCCTGACGCTAACCCTAGTTGTCCTGACGCTAACCCTAGTTTTCCTGACGCTA
The DNA here is from genome assembly GCF_046119375.1 of Phyllobates terribilis. Lineage (NCBI taxonomy): Eukaryota > Metazoa > Chordata > Amphibia > Anura > Dendrobatidae > Phyllobates > Phyllobates terribilis. Next base: position 137,354 of record NW_027363676.1, on the reverse strand, counting down.
ACCCCACTTGTCCGGACGCTAACCCTACTTGTCCTGATGCCAACCCTAGTTGTACTGACGCTAACCCTAGTTGTCCTGACGCTAACCCTAGTTGTCCTGACGCTAACCCTACATGTCCTGATGCTAACCCTAGTTGTCCTGACGCTAACCCTAGTTGTCCTGACGCTAACCCTAGTAGTCCTGACGCTAACCCTAGATGTCCTGACGCTAACCCTAGTTGTCCTGACGCTAACCCTAGTTGTCCTGACGCTAACCCTAGTTGTCCTGACGCTAACCCTAGTTGTCCTGACGCTAACCCCACTTGTCCTGACGCTAACCCTTGTTGTCCTGACGCTAACCCTACTTGTCCTGACGCTAACCCTAGTTGTCCTGACGCTAACCCTAGTTGTCCTGACGCTAACCCTACTTGTCCTGATGCTAACCCTAGTTGTCCTGACGCTAACCCTACTTGTCCTGACGCTAACCCTAGTTGTCCTGACGCTAACCCTAGTTGTCCTGACGCTAACCATAGTTGTCCTGATGTTAACCCTTCTTGTCCTGACGCTAACCCTAGTTGTCCTGATGCTAACCCTACTTGTCCTGACGCTAACCCTACTTGTCCTGACGCTAACCCTAGTTGTCCTGACGCTAACCCTAGTTGTCCTGACGCTAACCCTACTTGTCCTGACGCTAACCCTAGTTGTCCTGACGCTAACCCTAGTTGTCCTGACGCTAACCCTAGTTGTCCTGACGCTAAACCTACTTGTCCTGACGCTAACCCTAGTTGTCCTGACGCTAACCCTAGTTGTCCTGACGCTAACCCTACTTGTCCTGACGCTAACCCTACTTGTCCTGACGCTAACCCTAGGTGTTCTGACGCTAACCCTAGTTGTCCTGACGCTAAACCTAGTTGTCCTGACGCTAACCCTACTTGTCCTGACGCTAACCCTACTTGTCCTGACGCTAACCCTAGTTGTCCTGACGCTAACCCTAGTTGTCGTGACGCTAACCCTAGTTGTCCTTACGCTAACCCTAGTTGTCCTGACGCTAACCCTAGTTGTCCTGACGCTAACCCTACTTGTCCTGACGCTAACCCTACTTGTCCTGACGCTAACCCTACTTGTCCTGACGCTAACACTAGTTGTCCTGACGCTAACCCTAGTTGTCCTGACGCTAACCCTAGTTGTCCTGACGCTAACCCTACTTGTCCTGACGCTAACCCTACTTGTCCTGACGCTAACCCTACTTGTCCTGACGCTAACCCTAGTTGTCCTGATGCTAACCCTAGTTGTCCTGATGCTAACCCTACTTGTCCTGACGCTAACCCTAGTTGTCCTGATGCTAACCCTACTTGTCCTGATGCTAACCCTAGTTGTCCTGACGCTAACCCTAGTTGTCCTGACGCTAACCCTACTTGTCCTGATGCTAACCCTACTTGTCCTGACGTTAACCCTAGTTGTCCTGACGCTAACCCTAGTTGTCCTGACGCTAACCCTACTTGTCCTGACGCTAACCCTACTTGTCCTGACGCTAACCCTAGTTGTCCTGACGCTAACCCTAGTTGTCCTGACGCTAACCCTACTTGTCCTGATGCTAACCCTAGTTGTCCTGACGCTAACCCTAGTCGTCCTGACGCTAACCCTAGTTGTCCTGACGCTAACCCTACTTGTCCTGACGCTAACCCTACTTGTCCTGACGCTAACCCTAGTTGTCCTGACGCTAACCCTAGTTGTCCTGACGCTAACCCTACTTGTCCTGACGCTAACCCTACTTGTCCTGACGCTAACCCTACTTGTCCTGACGCTAACCCTAGTTGTTCTGACGCTAACCCTAGTGGTCCTGACGCTAACCCTAGTTGTCCTGACGCTAACCCTACTTGTCCTGACGCTAACCCTACTTGTCCTGACGCTAACCCTAGTTGTCCTGATGCTAACCCTAGTTGTCCTGATGCTAACCCTAGTTGTCCTGACGCTAACCCTAGTTGTCCTGACGCTAACCCTACTTGTCCTGACGCTAACCCTACTTGTCCTGACGCTAACCCTAGTTGTCCTGACGCTAACTCTACTTGTCCTGACGCTAACCCTACTTGTCCTGACGCTAACCCTAGTTGTCCTGACGCTAACCCTAGTTGTCCTGACGCTAACCCTACTTGTCCTGACGCTAACCCTACTTGTCCTTACGCTAACCCTAGTTGTCCTGATGCTAACCCTAGTTGTCCTGACGCTAACCCTAGTTGTCCTGACGCTAACCCTAGTTGTCCTGACGCTAACCCTACTTGTCCTGACGCTAACCCTACTTGTCCTGACGCTAACCCTACTTGTCCTGACGCTAACCCTACTTGTCCTGACGCTAACCCTAGTTGTCCTGACGCTAACCCTACTTGTCCTGACGCTAACCCTACTTGTCCTGACGCTAACCCTACTTGTCCTGACGCTAACCCTAGTTGTCCTGACGCTAACCCTAGTGGTCCTGACGCTCACCCTAGTTGTCCTGACGCTAACCCTAGTTGTCCTGACGCTAACCCTACTTGTCCTGACGCTAACCCTACTTGTCCTTACGCTAACCCTAGTTGTCCTGACGCTAACCCTAGTTGTCCTGACGCTAACCCTAGTTGTCCTGACGCTAACCCTAGTTGTCCTGATGCTAACCCTACTTGTCCTGACGCTAACCCTAGTTGTCCTGACGCTAACCCTACTTGTCCTGACGCTAACCCTACTTGTCCTGACGCTAACCCTACTTGTCCTGACGCTAACCCTAGTTGTCCTGACGCTAACCCTACTTGTCCTGATGCTAACCCTACTTGTCCTGACGCTAACCCTACTTGTCCTGACGCTAACCCTACTTGTCCTGACGCTAACCCTACTTGTCCTGACGCTAACCCTAGTTGTCCTGACGCTAACCCTAGTTGTCCTGACGCTAACCCTAGTTGTCCTGATGCTAACCCTAGTTGTCCTGACTCTAACCCTACTTGTCCTGACGCTAACCCTACTTGTCCTGACGCTAACACTAGTTGTCCTGACGCTAACCCTAGTTATCCTGACGCTAACCCTAGTTGTCCTGACGCTAACCCCACTTGTCCTGACGCTAACCCTAGTTGTCCTGACGCTAACTCTACTTGTCCTGACGCTAACCCTAGTTGTCCTGACGCTAACCCTAGTTGTCCTGATGCTAACCCTACTTGTCCTGACGCTAACCCTAGTTGTCCTGATGCTAACCCTACTTATCCTGATGCTAACCCTAGTTGTCCTGACGCTAACCCTAGTTGTCCTGACGCTAACCCTACTTGTCCTGATGCTAACCCTACTTGTCCTGACGTTAACCCTAGTTGTCCTGACGCTAACCCTAGTTGTCCTGACGCTAACCCTACTTGTCCTGACGCTAACCCTAGTTGTCCTGACGCTAACCCTAGTTGTCCTGACGCTAACCCTACTTGTCCTGACGCTAACCCTACTTGTCCTGATGCTAACCCTAGTTGTCCTGACGCTAACCCTAGTCGTCCTGACGCTAACCCTAGTTGTCCTGACGCTAACCCTACTTGTCCTGACGCTAACCCTACTTGTCCTGACGCTAACCCTAGTTGTCCTGACGCTAACCCTAGTTGTCCTGACGCTAACCCTACTTGTCCTGACGCTAACCCTACTTGTCCTGACGCTAACCCTACTTGTCCTGACGCTAACCCTAGTTGTCCTGACGCTAACCCTAGTGGTCCTGACGCTAACCCTAGTTGTCCTGACGCTAACCCTACATGTCCTGACGCTAACCCTACTTGTCCTGACGCTAACCCTAGTTGTCCTGATGCTAACCCTAGTTGTCCTGACGCTAACCCTAGTTGTCCTGACGCTAACCCTAGTTGTCCTGACGCTAACCCTACTTGTCCTGACGCTAACCCTACTTGTCCTGACGCTAACCCTAGTTGTCCTGACGCTAACCCTACTTGTCCTGACGCTAACCCTACTTGTCCTGACGCTAACCCTAGTTGTCCTGACGCTAACCCTAGTTGTCCTGACGCTAACCCTACTTGTCCTGACGCTAACCCTACTTGTCCTTACGCTAACCCTAGTTGTCCTGATGCTAACCCTAGTTGTCCTGACGCTAACCCTAGTTGTCCTGACGCTAACCCTAGTTGTCCTGACGCTAACCCTACTTGTCCTGACGCTAACCCTAGTTGTCCTGACGCTAACCCTACTTGTCCTGACGCTAACCCTACTTGTCCTGACGCTAACCCTACTTGTCCTGACGCTAACCCTAGTTGTCCTGACGCTAACCCTACTTGTCCTGACGCTAACCCTACTTGTCCTGACGCTAACCCTACTTGTCCTGACGCTAACCCTAGTTGTCCTGACGCTAACCCTAGTGGTCCTGACGCTCACCCTAGTTGTCCTGACGCTAACCCTAGTTGTCCTGACGCTAACCCTACTTGTCCTGACGCTAACCCTACTTGTCCTTACGCTAACCCTAGTTGTCCTGACGCTAACCCTAGTTGTCCTGACGCTAACCCTAGTTGTCCTGATGCTAACCCTAGTTGTCCTGATGCTAACCCTACTTGTCCTGACGCTAACCCTAGTTGTCCTGACGCTAACCCTACTTGTCCTGACGCTAACCCTACTTGTCCTGATGCTAACCCTAGTTGTCCTGACGCTAATCCTACTTGTCCTGATGCTAACCCTACTTGTCCTGACGCTAACCCTACTTGTCCTGACGCTAACCCTACTTGTCCTGACGCTAACCCTACTTGTCCTGACGCTAACCCTAGTTGTCCTGACGCTAACCCTACTTGTCCTGACGCTAACCCTAGTTGTCCTGATGCTAACCCTAGTTGTCCTGACTCTAACCCTACTTGTCCTGACGCTAACCCTACTTGTCCTGACGCTAACCCTACTTGTCCTAACGCTAACCCTAGTTGTCCTGACGCTAACCCTACTTGTCCTGACGCTAACCCTAGTTGTCCTGATGCTAACCCTAGTTGTCCTGACGCTAACCCTAGTTGTCCTGACGCTAACCCTAGTTGTCCTGACGCTAACCCTACTTGTCCTGACGCTAACCCTAGTTGTCCTGACGCTAACCCTACTTGTCCTGACGCTAACCCTACTTGTCCTGACGCTAACCCTACTTGTCCTGACGCTAACCCTAGTTGTCCTGACGCTAACCCTACTTGTCCTGATGCTAACCCTACTTGTTCTGACGCTAACCCTACTTGTCCTGACGCTAACCCTAGTTGTCCTGACGCTAACCCTAGTTGTCCTGACGCTAACCCTAGTTGTCCTGACGCTAACCCTACTTGTCCTGATGCTAACCCTACTTGTCCTGACGCTAACCCTACTTGTCCTGACGCTAACCCTACTTGTCCTGACGCTAACCCTACTTGTCCTGACGCTAACCCTAGTTGTCCTGACGCTAACCCTAGTTGTCCTGATGCTAACCCTAGTTGTCCTGACTCTAACCCTACTTGTCCTGACGCTAACCCTACTTGTCCTGACGCTAACCCTAGTTGTCCTGACGCTAACCCTAGTTGTCCTGACGCTAACCCTAGTTGTCCTGATGCTAACCCTAGTTGTCCTGACTCTAACCCTACTTGTCCTGACGCTAACTCTAGTTGTCCTGACGCTAACCCTACTTGTCCTGATGCTAACCCTAGTTGTCCTGACGCTAACCCTAGTTGTCCTGACGCTAACCCTACTTGTCCTGACGCTAACCCTACTTGTCCTGACGTTAACCCTAGTTGTCCTGACGCTAACCCTAGTTGTCCTGACGCTAACCCTACTTGTCCTGACGCTAACCCTAGTTGTCCTGACGCTAACCCTAGTTGTCCTGACGCTAACCCTACTTGTCCTGACGCTAACCCTAGTTGTCCTGACGCTAACCCTAGTCGTCCTGACGCTAACCATAGTTGTCCTGACGCTAACCCTACTTGTCCTGACGCTAACCCTACTTGTCCTGACGCTAACCCTAGTTGTTCTGACGCTAACCCTAGTTGTCCTGACGCTAACCCTACTTGTCCTGACGCTAACCCTACTTGTCCTGACGCTAACCCTACTTGTCCTGACGCTAACCCTAGTTGTCCTGACGCTAACCCTAGTGGTCCTGACGCTAACCCTAGTTGTCCTGACGCTAACCCTACTTGTCCTGACGCTAACCCTACTTGTCCTGACGCTAACCCTAGTTGTCCTGATGCTAACCCTAGTTGTCCTGATGCTAACCCTAGTTGTCCTGACGCTAACCCTAGTTGTCCTGACGCTAACCCTACTTGTCCTGACGCTAACCCTACTTGTCCTGACGCTAACCCTAGTTGTCCTGACGCTAACCCTACTTGTCCTGACGCTAAACCTACTTGTCCTGACGCTAACCCTAGTTGTCCTGACGCTAACCCTAGTTGTCCTGACGCTAACCCTACTTGTCCTGACGCTAACCCTACTTGTCCTTACGCTAACCCTAGTTGTCCTGATGCTAACCCTAGTTGTCCTGACGCTAACCCTAGTTGTCCTGACGCTAACCCTAGTTGTCCTGACGCTAACCCTACTTGTCCTGACGCTAACCCTAGTTGTCCTGACGCTAACCCTACTTGTCCTGACGCTAACCCTACTTGTCCTGACGCTAACCCTACTTGTCCTGACGCTAACCCTACTTGTCCTGACGCTAACCCTACTTGTCCTGACGCTAACCCTAGTTGTCCTGACGCTAACCCTAGTGGTCCTGACGCTCACCCTAGTTGTCCTGACGCTAACCCTAGTTGTCCTGACGCTAACCCTAGTTGTCCTGACGCTAACCCTACTTGTCCTGACGCTAACCCTAGTTGTCCTGACGCTAACCCTACTTGTCCTGACGCTAACCCTACTTGTCCTGACGCTAACCCTACTTGTCCTGACGCTAACCCTAGTTGTCCTGACGCTAACCCTAGTTGTCCTGACGCTAACCCTACTTGTCCTGATGCTAACCCTACTTGTCCTGACGCTAACCCTACTTGTCCTGACGCTAACCCTACTTGTCCTGACGCTAACCCTACTTGTCCTGACGCTAACCCTAGTTGTCCTGACGCTAACCCTAGTTGTCCTAACGCTAACCCTAGTTGTCCTGATGCTAACCCTAGTTGTCCTGACTCTAACCCTACTTGTCCTGACGCTAACCCTACTTTTCCTGACGCTAACCCTACTTGTCCTAAGGCTAACCCTAGTTGTCCTGACGCTAACTCTAGTTGTCCTGACGCTAACCCTACTTGTCCTGACGCTAACCCTAGTTGTCCTGACGCTAACCCTAGTTGTCCTGACGCTAACCCTAGTTGTCCTGACGCTAACCCTACTTGTCCTGACGCTAACCCTAGTTGTCCTGACGCTAACCCTAGTTGTCCTGACGCTAACCCTAGTTGTCCTGACGCTAACCCTACTTGTCCTGACGCTAAGCCTACTTGTCCTGACGCTAACCCTAGTTGTCCTGACGCTAACCCTAGTTGTCCTGACGCTAACCCTACTTGTCCTGACGCTAACCCTACTTGTCCTGACGCTAACCCTACTTGTCCTGACGCTAACCCTAGTAGTCCTGATGCTAACCCTAGTTGTCCTGACGCTAACCCTAGTTGTCCCGACGCTAACCCTACTTGTCCCGACGCTAACCCTACTTGTCCCGACGCTAACCCTACTTGTCCTGACGCTAACCCTAGTTGTCCTGACGCTAACCCTAGTTGTCCTGACGCTAACCCTAGTTGTCCTGACGCTAACCCTAGTTGTCCTGACGCTAACCCTACTTGTCCTGACGCTAACCCTAGTTGTCCTGACGCTAACCCTAGTTGTCCTGACGCTAACCCTAGTTGTCCTGATGCTAACCCTAGTTGTCCTGACTCTAACCCTACTTGTCCTGACGCTAACCCTACTTGTCCTGACGCTAACACTAGTTGTCCTGACGCTAACCCTAGTTATCCTGACGCTAACCCTAGTTGTCCTGACGCTAACCCCACTTGTCCTGACGCTAACCCTAGTTGTCCTGACGCTAACTCTACTTGTCCTGACGCTAACCCTAGTTGTCCTGACGCTAACCCTAGTTGTCCTGATGCTAACCCTACTTGTCCTGACGCTAACCCTAGTTGTCCTGATGCTAACCCTACTTATCCTGATGCTAACCCTAGTTGTCCTGACGCTAACCCTAGTTGTCCTGACGCTAACCCTACTTGTCCTGATGCTAACCCTACTTGTCCTGACGTTAACCCTAGTTGTCCTGACGCTAACCCTAGTTGTCCTGACGCTAACCCTACTTGTCCTGACGCTAACCCTAGTTGTCCTGACGCTAACCCTAGTTGTCCTGACGCTAACCCTACTTGTCCTGACGCTAACCCTACTTGTCCTGATGCTAACCCTAGTTGTCCTGACGCTAACCCTAGTCGTCCTGACGCTAACCCTAGTTGTCCTGACGCTAACCCTACTTGTCCTGACGCTAACCCTACTTGTCCTGACGCTAACCCTAGTTGTCCTGACGCTAACCCTAGTTGTCCTGACGCTAACCCTACTTGTCCTGACGCTAACCCTACTTGTCCTGACGCTAACCCTACTTGTCCTGACGCTAACCCTAGTTGTCCTGACGCTAACCCTAGTGGTCCTGACGCTAACCCTAGTTGTCCTGACGCTAACCCTACATGTCCTGACGCTAACCCTACTTGTCCTGACGCTAACCCTAGTTGTCCTGATGCTAACCCTAGTTGTCCTGATGCTAACCCTAGTTGTCCTGACGCTAACCCTAGTTGTCCTGACGCTAACCCTACTTGTCCTGACGCTAACCCTACTTGTCCTGACGCTAACCCTAGTTGTCCTGACGCTAACCCTACTTGTCCTGACGCTAACCCTACTTGTCCTGACGCTAACCCTAGTTGTCCTGACGCTAACCCTAGTTGTCCTGACGCTAACCCTACTTGTCCTGACGCTAACCCTACTTGTCCTTACGCTAACCCTAGTTGTCCTGATGCTAACCCTAGTTGTCCTGACGCTAACCCTAGTTGTCCTGACGCTAACCCTAGTTGTCCTGACGCTAACCCTACTTGTCCTGACGCTAACCCTAGTTGTCCTGACGCTAACCCTACTTGTCCTGACGCTAACCCTACTTGTCCTGACGCTAACCCTACTTGTCCTGACGCTAACCCTAGTTGTCCTGACGCTAACCCTACTTGTCCTGACGCTAACCCTACTTGTCCTGACGCTAACCCTACTTGTCCTGACGCTAACCCTAGTTGTCCTGACGCTAACCCTAGTGGTCCTGACGCTCACCCTAGTTGTCCTGACGCTAACCCTAGTTGTCCTGACGCTAACCCTACTTGTCCTGACGCTAACCCTACTTGTCCTTACGCTAACCCTAGTTGTCCTGACGCTAACCCTAGTTGTCCTGACGCTAACCCTAGTTGTCCTGATGCTAACCCTAGTTGTCCTGATGCTAACCCTACTTGTCCTGACGCTAACCCTAGTTGTCCTGACGCTAACCCTACTTGTCCTGACGCTAACCCTACTTGTCCTGATGCTAACCCTAGTTGTCCTGACGCTAATCCTACTTGTCCTGATGCTAACCCTACTTGTCCTGACGCTAACCCTACTTGTCCTGACGCTAACCCTACTTGTCCTGACGCTAACCCTACTTGTCCTGACGCTAACCCTAGTTGTCCTGACGCTAACCCTACTTGTCCTGACGCTAACCCTAGTTGTCCTGATGCTAACCCTAGTTGTCCTGACTCTAACCCTACTTGTCCTGACGCTAACCCTACTTGTCCTGACGCTAACCCTACTTGTCCTAACGCTAACCCTAGTTGTCCTGACGCTAACCCTACTTGTCCTGACGCTAACCCTAGTTGTCCTGATGCTAACCCTAGTTGTCCTGACGCTAACCCTAGTTGTCCTGACGCTAACCCTAGTTGTCCTGACGCTAACCCTACTTGTCCTGACGCTAACCCTAGTTGTCCTGACGCTAACCCTACTTGTCCTGACGCTAACCCTACTTGTCCTGACGCTAACCCTACTTGTCCTGACGCTAACCCTAGTTGTCCTGACGCTAACCCTACTTGTCCTGATGCTAACCCTACTTGTTCTGACGCTAACCCTACTTGTCCTGACGCTAACCCTAGTTGTCCTGACGCTAACCCTAGTTGTCCTGACGCTAACCCTAGTTGTCCTGACGCTAACCCTACTTGTCCTGATGCTAACCCTACTTGTCCTGACGCTAACCCTACTTGTCCTGACGCTAACCCTACTTGTCCTGACGCTAACCCTACTTGTCCTGACGCTAACCCTAGTTGTCCTGACGCTAACCCTAGTTGTCCTGATGCTAACCCTAGTTGTCCTGACTCTAACCCTACTTGTCCTGACGCTAACCCTACTTGTCCTGACGCTAACCCTAGTTGTCCTGACGCTAACCCTAGTTGTCCTGACGCTAACCCTAGTTGTCCTGATGCTAACCCTAGTTGTCCTGACTCTAACCCTACTTGTCCTGACGCTAACTCTAGTTGTCCTGACGCTAACCCTACTTGTCCTGATGCTAACCCTAGTTGTCCTGACGCTAACCCTAGTTGTCCTGACGCTAACCCTACTTGTCCTGACGCTAACCCTACTTGTCCTGACGTTAACCCTAGTTGTCCTGACGCTAACCCTAGTTGTCCTGACGCTAACCCTACTTGTCCTGACGCTAACCCTAGTTGTCCTGACGCTAACCCTAGTTGTCCTGACGCTAACCCTACTTGTCCTGACGCTAACCCTAGTTGTCCTGACGCTAACCCTAGTCGTCCTGACGCTAACCATAGTTGTCCTGACGCTAACCCTACTTGTCCTGACGCTAACCCTACTTGTCCTGACGCTAACCCTAGTTGTTCTGACGCTAACCCTAGTTGTCCTGACGCTAACCCTACTTGTCCTGACGCTAACCCTACTTGTCCTGACGCTAACCCTACTTGTCCTGACGCTAACCCTAGTTGTCCTGACGCTAACCCTAGTGGTCCTGACGCTAACCCTAGTTGTCCTGACGCTAACCCTACTTGTCCTGACGCTAACCCTACTTGTCCTGACGCTAACCCTAGTTGTCCTGATGCTAACCCTAGTTGTCCTGATGCTAACCCTAGTTGTCCTGACGCTAACCCTAGTTGTCCTGACGCTAACCCTACTTGTCCTGACGCTAACCCTACTTGTCCTGACGCTAACCCTAGTTGTCCTGACGCTAACCCTACTTGTCCTGACGCTAAACCTACTTGTCCTGACGCTAACCCTAGTTGTCCTGACGCTAACCCTAGTTGTCCTGACGCTAACCCTACTTGTCCTGACGCTAACCCTACTTGTCCTTACGCTAACCCTAGTTGTCCTGATGCTAACCCTAGTTGTCCTGACGCTAACCCTAGTTGTCCTGACGCTAACCCTAGTTGTCCTGACGCTAACCCTACTTGTCCTGACGCTAACCCTAGTTGTCCTGACGCTAACCCTACTTGTCCTGACGCTAACCCTACTTGTCCTGACGCTAACCCTACTTGTCCTGACGCTAACCCTACTTGTCCTGACGCTAACCCTACTTGTCCTGACGCTAACCCTAGTTGTCCTGACGCTAACCCTAGTGGTCCTGACGCTCACCCTAGTTGTCCTGACGCTAACCCTAGTTGTCCTGACGCTAACCCTAGTTGTCCTGACGCTAACCCTACTTGTCCTGACGCTAACCCTAGTTGTCCTGACGCTAACCCTACTTGTCCTGACGCTAACCCTACTTGTCCTGACGCTAACCCTACTTGTCCTGACGCTAACCCTAGTTGTCCTGACGCTAACCCTAGTTGTCCTGACGCTAACCCTACTTGTCCTGATGCTAACCCTACTTGTCCTGACGCTAACCCTACTTGTCCTGACGCTAACCCTACTTGTCCTGACGCTAACCCTACTTGTCCTGACGCTAACCCTAGTTGTCCTGACGCTAACCCTAGTTGTCCTAACGCTAACCCTAGTTGTCCTGATGCTAACCCTAGTTGTCCTGACTCTAACCCTACTTGTCCTGACGCTAACCCTACTTTTCCTGACGCTAACCCTACTTGTCCTAAGGCTAACCCTAGTTGTCCTGACGCTAACTCTAGTTGTCCTGACGCTAACCCTACTTGTCCTGACGCTAACCCTAGTTGTCCTGACGCTAACCCTAGTTGTCCTGACGCTAACCCTAGTTGTCCTGACGCTAACCCTACTTGTCCTGACGCTAACCCTAGTTGTCCTGACGCTAACCCTAGTTGTCCTGACGCTAACCCTAGTTGTCCTGACGCTAACCCTACTTGTCCTGACGCTAAGCCTACTTGTCCTGACGCTAACCCTAGTTGTCCTGACGCTAACCCTAGTTGTCCTGACGCTAACCCTACTTGTCCTGACGCTAACCCTACTTGTCCTGACGCTAACCCTACTTGTCCTGACGCTAACCCTAGTAGTCCTGATGCTAACCCTAGTTGTCCTGACGCTAACCCTAGTTGTCCCGACGCTAACCCTACTTGTCCCGACGCTAACCCTACTTGTCCCGACGCTAACCCTACTTGTCCTGACGCTAACCCTAGTTGTCCTGACGCTAACCCTAGTTGTCCTGACGCTAACCCTAGTTGTCCTGACGCTAACCCTAGTTGTCCTGACGCTAACCCTACTTGTCCTGACGCTAACCCTACTTTTCCTGACTCTAACCCTACTTGTCCTGATGCTAACCCTAGTTGTCCTGATGCTAACCCTAGTTGTCCTGACTCTAACCCTAGTTGTCCTGACGCTAACCCTAGTTGTCCTGACGCTAACCCTAGTTGTCCTGACGCTAACCCTAGTTGTACTGACGCTAACCCTAGTTGTCCTGACGCTAACCCTAGTTGTCCTGACGCTAACCCTAGTTGTCCTGACGCTAACCCTAGTTGTCCTGACGCTAAACCTAGTTGTCCTGACGCTAACCCTCGTTGTCCTGGCGCTAACCCTCGTTGTCCTGACGCTAACCCTCGTTGTCCTGACGCTAACCCTAGTTGTCCTGACGCTAACCCTAGTTGTCCTGACGCTAACCCTAGTTGTCCTGACGCTAACCCTAGTTCTCCTGACGCTAACCCTAGTTGTCCTGGCGCTAACCCTAGTTGTCCTGACGCTAACCCTAGTTGTCCTGGCGCTAACCCTAGTTGTCCAGGCGCTAACCCTAGTTGTCCTGACGCTAACCCTAGTTGTCCTGGCGCTAACCCTAGTTGTCCTGGCGCTAACCCTAGTTGTCCTGGCGCTAACCCTAGTTGTCCTGACGCTAACCCTAGTTGTCCTGACGCTAACCCTAGTTGTCCTGACGCTAACCCTACTTGTCCTGACGCTAACCCTACTTGTCCTGACGCTAACCCTACTTGTCCTGACGCTAACCCTAGTTGTCCTGACGCTAACCCTAGTTGTCCTGACGCTCACCCTAGTTGTCCTGACGCTAACCCCACTTGTCCTGATGCTAACCCTTGTTGTCCTGACGCTAACCCTACTTGTCCTGACGCTAACCCTAGTTGTCCTGACGCTAACCCTAGTTGTCCTGACGCTAACCTTACTTGTCCTGACGCTAACCCTAGTTGTCCTGACGCTAACCCTACTTGTCCTGACGCTAACCCTAGTTGTCCTGACGCTAACCCTACTTGTCCTGACGTTAACCCTACTTGTCCTGACGCTAACCCTAGTTGTCCTGACGCTAACCCTAGTTGTCCTGACGCTAACCCTACTTGTCCTGACGCTAACCCTAGTTGTCCTGACGCTAACCCTAGTTGTCCTGACGCTAACCCTAGTTGTCCTGACGCTAACCCTAGTTGTCCTGACGCTAACCCTACTTGTCCTGACGCTAACCCTCGTTGTCCTGACGCTAACCCTAGTTGTCCTGACGCTAACCCTACTTGTCCTGACGCTAACCCTAGTTGTCCTGACACTAACCCTAGTTGTCGTGACGCTAACCCTAGTTGTCCTTACGCTAACCCTAGTTGTCCTGACGCTAACCCTACTTGTCCTGATGCTAACCCTAGTTGTCCTGATGCTAACCTTAGTTGTCCTGACGCTAACCCTAGTTGTCCTGACGCTAACCCTACTTGTCCTGACGCTAACCCTAGTTGTCCTGACGCTAACCCTAGTTGTCCTGACGCTAACCCTAGTTGTCCTGACGCTAACCCTAGTTGTCCTGACGCTAACCCTACTTGTCCTGACGCTAACCCTACTTGTCCTGACGCTAACCCTAGTTGTCCTGACGCTAACCCTAGTTGTCCTGACGCTAACCCTAGTTGTCCTGACGCTAACCCTACTTGTACTGACGCTAACCCTACTTGTCCTGACGCTAACCCTAGTTGTCCTGACGCTAACCCTAGTTGTCCTGACGCTAACCCTAGTTGTCCTGATGCTAACCCTAGTTGTCCTGACGCTAACCCTACTTGTCCTGACGCTAACCCTAGTTGTCCTGACGCTAACCCTAGTTGTCCTGACGCTAACCCTAGTTGTCCTGATGCTAACCCTAGTTGTCCTGACGCTAACCCTAGTTGTCCTGACGCTAACCCTACTTGTCCTGATGCTAACCCTAGTTGTCCTGACGCTAACCCTAGTTGTCCTGACGCTAACCCTACTTGTCCTGACGCTAACCCTAGTTGTCCTGACACTAACCCTACTTGTCCTGACGCTAACCCTAGATGTCCTGACGCTAACCCTAGTTGTCCTGACGCTAACCCTAGTTGTCCTTACTCTAACCCTAGTTGTCCTGACGCTAACGCTAGTTGTCCTGACGCTAACCCTAGTTGTCCTGACGCTAACCCTAGTTGTCCTGACGCTAACCCTAGTTGTCCTGACGCTAACCCTAGTTGTACTGACGCTAACCCTAGTTGTCCTGACGTTAACCCTAGTTGTCCTGACGCTAACCCTACTTGTCCTGACGCTAACCCTAGTTGTCCTGACGCTAAACCTAGTTGTCCTGACGCTAACCCTCGTTGTCCTGACGCTAACCCTCGTTGTCCTGACGCTAACCCTAGTTGTCCTGACGCTAACCCTAGTTGTCCTGACGCTAACACTAGTTATCCTGACGCTAACCCTAGTTGTCCTGGCGCTAACCCTAGTTGTCCTGACGCTAACCCTAGTTGTCCTGGCGCTAACCCTAGTTGTCCTGACGCTAACCCTAGTTGTCCTGACTCTAACCCTAGTTATCCTGACGCTAACACTAGTTGTCCTGGCGCTAACCCTAGTTGTCCTGACGCTAACCCTAGTTGTCCTGGCGCTAACCCTAGTTGTCCTGGCGCTAACCCTAGTTGTCCTCTCGCTAACCCTAGTTGTCCTGGCGCTAACCCTAGTTCTCCTGACGCTAACCCTAGATGTTCTGACGCTAACCCTACTTGTCCTGACGCTAACCCTACTTGTCCTGACGCTAACCCTAGTTGTCCTGACGCTTACCCTAGTTGTCCTGACCCTAACCCTAGTTGTGCTGACGCTAACCCTAGTTGTCCTGACGCTAACCCTAGTTGTCCTGACGCTAACCCTAGTTGTCCTGACGCTAACCCGAGTTGTCCTGACGCTAACCCGAGTTGTCCTGACGCTAACCCGAGTTGTCCTGACGCTTACCCGAGTTGTCCTGACGCTAACCCGAGTTGTCCTGACGCTAACCCTAGTTGTCCTGACGCTAACCCTAGTTGTCCTGACGCTAACCCTAGTTGTCCTGACGCTAACCCTAGTTGTCCTGACGCTAACCCGAGTTGTCCTGACGCTAACCCGAGTTGTCCTGACGCTTACCCGAGTTGTCCTGACGCTAACCCTAGTTGTCCTGACGCTAACCCTAGTTGTCCTGACGCTAACCCTACTTGTCCTGATGCTAACCCTAGTTGTCCTGACGCTAACACTAGTTGTCCTGACGCTAACCCTACTTGTCCTGACTCTAACCCTACTTGTCCTGAAGCTAACCCTAGTTGTCCTGACGCTAACCCTACTTGTCCTGACGCTAACCCTACTTGTCCTGACGCTAACCCTAGTTGTCCTGACGCTAACCCTAGTTGTCCTGACGCTAACCCTACTTGTCCTGACGCTAACCCTACTTGTCCTGACATTAACCCTAGTTGTCCTGACGCTAACCCTAGTTGTCCTGACGCTAACCCTAGTTGTCCTGACGCTAACCCTAGTTGTCCTGACGCTAACCCTACTTGTCCTGACGCTAACCCTAGTTGTCCTGACGCTAACCCTACTTGTCCTGACGCTAACCCTAGTTGTCCTGACGCTAACCCTAGTTGTCCTGACGCTAACCCTAGTTGTCCTGACGCTAACCCTAGTTGTAATGACGCTAACCCTACTTGTCCTGACGCTAACCCTAGTTGTCCTGACGCTAACCCTAGTTGTCCTGACGCTAACCCTAGTTGTCCTAACGCTAACCCTAGTTGTGCTGACGCTAACCCTAGTTGTCCTGACGCTAACCCTAGTTGTCCTGACGCTAACCCTACTTGTCCTGACGCTAACCCTACTTGTCCTGACGCTAACCCTAGTTGTCCTGACGTTAACCCTAGTTGTCCTGATGCTAACCCTACTTGTCCTGACGCTAACCCTAGTTGTCCTGATGCTAACCCTACTTGTCCTGACGCTAACCCTAGTTGTCCTGACGCTAAACCTAGTTGTCCTGACGCTAACCCTCGTTGTCCTGACGCTAACCCTCGTTGTCCTGACGCTAACCCTCGTTGTCCTGACGCTAACCTTAGTTGTCCTGACGCTAACCCTAGTTGTCCTGACGCTAACCCTAGTTATCCTGACGCTAACCCTAGTTGTCCTGGCGCTAACCCTAGTTGTCCTGACGCTAACCCTAGTTGTCCTGGCGCTAACCCTAGTTGTCCTGACGCTAACCCTAGTTGTCCTGACGCTAACCCTAGTTATCCTGACGCTAACACTAGTTGTCCTGGCGCTAACCCTAGTTGTCCTGACGCTAACCCTAGTTGTCCTGGCGCTAACCCTAGTTGTCCTGGCGCTAACCCTAGTTGTCCTGGCGCTAACCCTAGTTGTCCTGGCGCTAACCCTAGTTCTCCTGACGCTAACCCTACTTGTCCTGACGCTAACCCTACTTGTCCTGACGCTAACCCTACTTGTCCTGACGCTAACCCTAGTTGTCCTGACGCTAACCCTACTTGTCCTGATGCTAACCCTACTTGTCCTGACGCTAACCCTAGTTGTCCTGACGCTAACCCTAGTTGTCCTGACGCTAACCCTAGTTGTCCTGACGCTAACCCTAGTTGTCCTGACGCTAACCCTACTTTTCCTGACGCTAACCCTAGTTGTCCTGATGCTAACACTAGATGTCCTGACGCTAACCCTACTTGTCCTGACGCTAACCCTACTTGTCCTGACGCTAACCCTAGTTGTCCTGACGCTAACCCTACTTGTCCTGACGCTAACCCTAGTTGTCCTGACGCTAACCCTAGTTGTCCTGACGCTAACCCTAGTTGTCCTCACGCTAACCCTAGTTGTCCTGACGCTAACCCTAGTTGTCCTGACGGTAACCCTACTTGTCCTGACGCTAACCCTAGTTGTCCTGACGCTAACCCTAGTTGTCCTGACGCTAACCCTAGTTGTCCTGACGCTAACCCTACTTGTCCTGACGCTAACCCTACTTGTCCTGACGCTAACCCTAGTTGTCCTGACGTTAACCCTACTTGTCCTGACGCTAACCCTACTTGTCCTGACGCTAACCCTACTTGTCCTGACGCTAACCCTAGTTGTCCTGACGCTAACCCTACTTGTCCTGACGCTAACCCTAGTTGTCCTGACGCTAACCCTACTTGTCCTGACGCTAACCCTAGTTGTCCTGACGCTAACCCTAGTTGTCCTGACGCTAACCCTAGTTGTCCTGACGCTAACCCTAGTTGTCCTGACGCTAACCCGAGTTGTCCTGACGCTAACCCGAGTTGTCCTGACGCTTACCCGAGTTGTCCTGACGCTAACCCGAGTTGTCCTGACGCTAACCCTAGTTGTCCTGACGCTAACCCTAGTTGTCCTGACGCTAACCCTAGTTGTCCTGACGCTAACCCTAGTTGTCCTGACGCTAACCCTACTTGTCCTGACTCTAACCCTACTTGTCCTGAAGCTAACCCTAGTTGTCCTGACGCTAACCCTACTTGTCCTGACGCTAACCCTACTTGTCCTGACGCTAACCCTAGTTGTCCTGACGCTTACCCTAGTTGTCCTGACGCTAACCCTACTTGTCCTGACGCTAACCCTACTTGTCCTGACATTAACCCTAGTTGTCCTGATGCTAACCCTAGTTGTCCTGACGCTAACCCTAGTTGTCCTGACGCTAACCCTAGTTGTCCTGACGCTAACCCTACTTGTCCTGACGCTAACCCTAGTTGTCCTGACGCTAACCCTACTTGTCCTGACGCTAACCCTAGTTGTCCTGACGCTAACCCTAGTTGTCCTGACGCTAACCCTAGTTGTCCTGACGCTAACCCTAGTTGTAATGACGCTAACCCTACTTGTCCTGACGCTAACCCTAGTTGTCCTGACGCTAACCCTAGTTGTCCTGACGCTAACCCTAGTTGTCCTAACGCTAACCCTAGTTGTGCTGACGCTAACCCTAGTTGTCCTGACGCTAACCCTAGTTGTCCTGACGCTAACCCTACTTGTCCTGACGCTAACCCTACTTGTCCTGACGCTAACCCTAGTTGTCCTGACGTTAACCCTAGTTGTCCTGATGCTAACCCTACTTGTCCTGACGCTAACCCTAGTTGTCCTGACGCTAACCCTAGTTGTCCTGGCGCTAACCCTAGTTGTCCTGACGCTAACCCTAGTTGTCCTGACGCTAACCCTAGTTATCCTGACGCTAACACTAGTTGTCCTGGCGCTAACCCTAGTTGTCCTGACGCTAACCCTAGTTGTCCTGGCGCTAACCCTAGTTGTCCTGGCGCTAACCCTAGTTGTCCTGGCGCTAACCCTAGTTCTCCTGACGCTAACCCTACTTGTCCTGACGCTAACCCTACTTGTCCTGACGCTAACCCTACTTGTCCTGACGCTAACCCTAGTTGTCCTGACGCTAACCCTACTTGTCCTGATGCTAACCCTTCTTGTCCTGACGCTAACCCTAGTTGTCCTGACGCTAACCCTAGTTGTCCTGACGCTAACCCTAGTTGTCCTGACGCTAACCCTAGTTGTCCTGACGCTAACCCTACTTTTCCTGACGCTAACCCTAGTTGTCCTGATGCTAACACTAGATGTCCTGACGCTAACCCTACTTGTCCTGACGCTAACCCTACTTGTCCTGATGCTAACCCTAGTTGTCCTGACGCTAACCCTACTTGTCCTGACGCTAACCCTAGTTGTCCTGACGCTAACCCTAGTTGTCCTGACGCTAACCCTAGTTGTCCTCACGCTAACCCTAGTTGTCCTGACGCTAACCCTAGTTGTCCTGACGCTAACCCTACTTGTCCTGACGCTAACCCTACTTGTCCTGACGCTAACCCTAGTTGTCCTGACGTTAACCCTACTTGTCCTGACGCTAACCCTACTTGTCCTGACGCTAACCCTAGTTGTCCTGACGCTAACCCTACTTGTCCTGACGCTAACCCTAGTTGTCCTGACGCTAACCCTACTTGTCCTGACGCTAACCCTAGTTGTCCTGACGCTAACCCTACTTGTCCTGACGCTAACCCTACTTGTCCTGACGCTAACCCTAGTTGTCCTGACGTTAACCCTACTTGTCCTGACGCTAACCCTAGTTGTCCTGACGTTAACCCTAGTTGTCCTGACGCTAACCCTAGTTGTCCTGACGCTAACCCTACTTGTGCTGACGCTAACCCTAGTTGTCCTGACGCTAACCCTACTTGTCCTGACGCTAACCCTAGTTGTCCTGACGCTAACCCTAGTTGTCCTGACGCTAACCCTAGTTGTCCTGACGCTAACCCTAGTTGTCCTGACGCTAACCCGAGTTGTCCTGACGCTAACCCGAGTTGTCCTGACGCTTACCCGAGTTGTCCTGACGCTAACCCGAGTTGTCCTGACGCTAACCCTAGTTGTCCTGACGCTAACCCTAGTTGTCCTGACGCTAACCCTAGTTGTCCTGACGCTAACCCTAGTTGTCCTGACGCTAACCCAACTTGTCCTGACGCTAACCCTAGTTGTCCTGATGCTAACCCTACTTGTCCTGACGCTAACCCTAGTTGTCCTGACGCTAACCCTAGTTGTCCTGACGCTAACCATAGTTGTCCTGACGCTAACCCTACTTGTCCTGACGCTAACCGTAGTTGTCCTGACGCTAACCCTACTTGTCCTGATGCTAACCCTAGTTGTCCTGACGCTAACACTAGTTGTCCTGACGCTAACCCTAGTTGTCCTGACGCTAACCCTAGTTGTCCTGACGCTAACCCAACTTGTCCTGACGCTAACCCTAGTTGTCCTGATGCTAACCCTACTTGTCCTGACGCTAACCCTAGTTGTCCTGACGCTAACCCTAGTTGTCCTGACGCTAACCATAGTTGTCCTGACGCTAACCCTACTTGTCCTGACGCTAACCGTAGTTGTCCTGACGCTAACCCTACTTGTCCTGATGCTAACCCTAGTTGTCCTGACGCTAACACTAGTTGTCCTGACGCTAACCCTACTTGTCCTGACTCTAACCCTACTTGTCCTGATGCTAACCCTACTTGTCCTGACGCTAACCCTAGTTGTCCTGACGTTAACCCTAGTTGTCCTGATGCTAACCCTACTTGTCCTGACGCTAACCCTAGTTGTCCTGACGCTAACAATAGTTGTCCTGACGCTAACCCTAGTTGTCCTGACGCTAACCCTACTTGTCCTGACGCTAACCCTACTTGTCCTGACGCTAACCCTAGTTGTCCTGACGCTAACCCTAGTTGTAATGACGCTAACCCTAGTTGTCCTGACGTTAACCCTAGTTGTCCTGACGCTAACCCTACTTGTCCTGACGCTGACCCTAGTTGTCCTGCCGCTAACCCTAGTTGTCCTGACGCTAACCCTACTTGTCCTGACGCTAACCCTAGTTGTCCTGACGCTAACCCTAGTTGTCCTGACGCTAACCCTACTTGTCCTGACGCTAACCCTACTTGTCCTGACGCTAACCCTACTTGTCCTGACGCTAACCCTAGTTGTCCTGACGCTAACCCTACTTGTCCTGACGTTAACCCTAGTTGTCCTGACGCTAACCCTAGTTGTCCTGACGCTAACCCTAGTTGTCCTGACGCTAACCCAAGTTGTCCTGACGCTAACCCTAGTTGTCCTGACGCTAACCCTACTTGTCCTGACGCTAACCCTAGTTGTCCTGACGCTAACCCTAGTTGTCCTGACGCTAACCCTAGTTGTCCTG
The DNA here is from genome assembly GCF_046119375.1 of Phyllobates terribilis. Lineage (NCBI taxonomy): Eukaryota > Metazoa > Chordata > Amphibia > Anura > Dendrobatidae > Phyllobates > Phyllobates terribilis. Next base: position 116,108 of record NW_027363676.1, on the reverse strand, counting down.
ACGCTAACCCTACTTGTCCTGACGCTAACCCTAGTTGTCCTGACGCTAACACTAGTTGTCCTGACGCTAACCCTACTTGTCCTGACGCTAACCCTACTTGTCCTGACGCTAACCCTAGTTGTCCTGATGCTAACCCTACTTGTCCTGATGCTAACCCTACTTGTCCTGACGCTAACCCTAGTTGTCCTGACGCTAACCCTAGTTGTCCTGACGCTAACCCTACTTGTCCTGACGCTAACCCTACTTGTCCTGACGCTAACCCTAGTTGTCCTGACGCTAACCCTACTTTTCCTGACGCTAACCCTAGTTGTCCTGATGCTAACACTAGTTGTCCTGACGCTAACCCTACTTGTCCTGACGCTAACCCTACTTGTCCTGACGCTAACCCTAGTTGTCCTGACGCTAACCCTAGTTGTAATGACGCTAACCCTAGTTGTCCTGACGTTAACCCTAGTTGTCCTGACGCTAACCCTACTTGTCCTGACGCTGACCCTAGTTGTCCTGCCGCTAACCCTAGTTGTCCTGACGCTAACCCTACTTGTCCTGACGCTAACCCTAGTTGTCCTGACGCTAACCCTAGTTGTCCTGACGCTAACCCTAGTTGTCCTGACGCTAACCCTAGTTGTCCTGACGCTAACCCAAGTTGTCCTGACGCTAACCCTAGATGTCCTGACGCTAACCCTAGTTGTCCTGACGATAACCCTAGTTGTCCTGTCGCTTACCCTAGTTGTCCTGACTCTAACCCTATTTGTCCTGACGCTAACCCTAGTTGTCCTGACGCTAACCCTAGTTGTCCTGACGCTAACCCTAGTTGTCCTGACGCTTACCCGAGTTGTCCTGACGCTAACCCTAGTTGTACTGACGCTAACCCGAGTTGTCCTGACGCTAACCCTAGTAGTCCTGACGCTAACCCGAGTTGTCCTGACGCTAACCCGAGTTGTCCTGACGCTAACCCGAGTTGTCCTGACGCTTACCCGAGTTGTCCTGACGCTTACCCAATTTGTCCTGACGCTAACCCGAGTTGTCCTGACGCTAACCCGAGTTGTCCTGACGCTAACCCGAGTTGTCCTGACGCTAACCCTAGTTGTCCTGCCGCTAACCCTAGTTGTCCTGACGCTAACCCTACTTGTCCTGACGCTAACCCTACTTGTCCTGACGCTAACCCTACTTGTCCTGACGCTAAGCCTAGTTGTCCTGACGCTAACCCTAGTTGTCCTGACGCTAACCCAAGTTGTCCTGACGCTAACCCTAGTTGTCCTGACGCTAACCCTACTTGTCCTGATGCTAACCCTAGTTGTCCTGACGCTAATCCTACTTGTCCTGACGCTAACCCTACTTGTCCTGACGCTAACCCTAGTTGTCCTGACGTTAACCCTACTTGTCCTGACGCTAACCCTACTTGTACTGACGCTAACCCTAGTTGTCCTGACGCTAACCCTAGTTGTCCTGACGCTAACCCTACTTGTCCTGACGCTAACCCTAGTTGTCCTGACGCTAACCCTACTTGTCCTGACGCTAACCCTAGTTGTCCTGACGCTAACCCTAGTTGTCCTGACGCTAACCCTACTTGTCCTGACGCTAACCCTAGTTGTCCTGACGTTAACCCTACTTGTCCTGACGCTAACCCTAGTTGTCCTGACGCTAACCCTAGTTGTCCTGACGCTAACCCTAGTTGTCCTGACGCTAACCCTACTTGTCCTGACGCTAACCCTAGTTGTCCTGACGCTAACCCTACTTGTCCTGACGCTAACCCTAGTTGTCCTGACGCTAACCCTAGTTGTCCTGACGCTAACCCTAGTTGTCCTGACGCTAACCCTAGTTGTCCTGACGCTAACCCGAGTTGTCCTGACGCTAACCCGAGTTGTCCTGACGCTTACCCGATTTGTCCTGACGCTAACCCGAGTTGTCCTGACGCTAACCCTAGTTGTCCTGACGCTAACCCTAGTTGTCCTGACGCAAACCCTAGTTGTCCTGACGCTAACCCTAGTTGTCCTGACGCTAACCCAACTTGTCCTGACGCTAACCCTAGTTGTCCTGATGCTAACCCTACTTGTCCTGACGCTAACCCTAGTTGTCCTGACGCTAACCCTAGTTGTCCTGACGCTAACCATAGTTGTCCTGACGCTAACCCTACTTGTCCTGACGCTAACCGTAGTTGTCCTGACGCTAACCCTACTTGTCCTGATGCTAGCCCTAGTTGTCCTGACGCTAACACTAGTTGTCCTGACGCTAACCCTACTTGTCCTGACTCTAACCCTACTTGTCCTGACGCTAACCCTAGTTGTCCTGACGCTAACCCTACTTGTCCTGACGCTAACCCTACTTGTCCTGACGCTAAGCCTAGTTGTCCTGACGCTAACCCTAGTTGTCCTGACTCTAACCCTACTTGTCCTGACGCTAACCCTACTTGTCCTGACATTAACCCTAGTTGTCCTGACGCTAACCCTAGTTGTCCTGACGCTAACCCTAGTTGTCCTGACGCTAACCCTAGTTGTCCTGACGCTAACCCTACTTGTCCTGACGCTAACCCTAGTTGTCCTGACGCTAACCCTACTTGTCCTGACGCTAACCCTAGTTGTCCTGACGCTAACCCTAGTTGTCCTGACGCTAACCCTAGTTGTAATGACGCTAACCCTACTTGTCCTGACGCTAACCCTAGTTGTCCTGACGCTAACCCTAGTTGTCCTGACGCTAACCCTAGTTGTCCTAACGCTAACCCTAGTTGTCCTGACGCTAACCCTAGTTGTCCTGACGCTAACCCTAGTTGTCCTGACGCTAACCCTACTTGTCCTGATGCTAACCCTACTTGTCCTGACGCTAACCCTAGTTGTCCTGACGTTAACCCTAGTTGTCCTGATGCTAACCCTACTTGTCCTGACGCTAACCCTAGTTGTCCTGACGCTAACAATAGTTGTCCTGACGCTAACCCTAGTTGTCCTGACGCTAACCCTACTTGTCCTGACGCTAACCCTACTTGTCCTGACGCTAACCCTAGTTGTCCTGACGCTAACCCTAGTTGTAATGACGCTAACCCTAGTTGTCCTGACGTTAACCCTAGTTGTCCTGACGCTAACCCTACTTGTCCTGACGCTGACCCTAGTTGTCCTGCCGCTAACCCTAGTTGTCCTGACGCTAACCCTACTTGTCCTGACGCTAACCCTAGTTGTCCTGACGCTAACCCTAGTTGTCCTGACGCTAACCCTAGTTGTCCTGACGCTAACCCTAGTTGTCCTGACGCTAACCCTAGTTGTCCTGACGCTAACCCAAGTTGTCCTGACGCTAAATCTAGATGTCCTGACGCTAACCCTAGTTGTCCTGACGATAACCCTAGTTGTCCTGACGCTTACCCTAGTTGTCCTGACTCTAACCCTATTTGTCCTGACGCTAACCCTAGTTGTCCTGACGCTAACCCTAGTTGTCCTGACGCTAACCCTAGTTGTCCTGACGCTTACCCGAGTTGTCCTGACGCTAACCCTAGTTGTACTGACGCTAACCCGAGTTGTCCTGACGCTAACCCTAGTAGTCCTGACGCTAACCCGAGTTGTCCTGACGCTAAACCGAGTTGTCCTGACGCTAACCCGAGTTGTCCTGACGCTTACCCGAGTTGTCCTGACGCTTACCCGAGTTGTCCTGACGCTAACCCGAGTTGTCCTGACGCTAACCCTAGTTGTCCTGACGCTAACCCGAGTTGTCCTGACGCTAACCCTAGTTGTCCTGCCGCTAACCCTAGTTGTCCTGACGCTAACCCTACTTGTCCTGATGCTAACCCTACTTGTCCTGACGCTAACCCTACTTGTCCTGACGCTAACCCTAGTTGTCCTGACGCTAACCCTACTTGTCCTGACGCTAACCCTAGTTGTCCTGACGCTAACCCTACTTGTCCTGACGCTAACCCTAGTTGTCCTGACGCTAACCCTAGTTGTCCTGACGCTAACCCTAGTTGTCCTGACGCTAACCCTACTTGTCCTGACGCTAACCCTACTTGTCCTGACGCTAACCCTAGTTGTCCTGACGTTAACCCTACTTGTCCTGACGCTAACCCTAGTTGTCCTGACGCTAACCCTAGTTGTCCTGACGCTAACCCTAGTTGTCCTGACGCTAACCCTACTTGTCCTGACGCTAACCCTAGTTGTCCTGACGCTAACCCTACTTGTCCTGACGCTAACCCTAGTTGTCCTGACGCTAACCCTAGTTGTCCTGACGCTAACCCTAGTTGTCCTGACGCTAACCCTAGTTGTCCTGACGCTAACCCGAGTTGTCCTGACGCTAACCCGAGTTGTCCTGACGCTTACCCGAGTTGTCCTGACGCTAACCCGAGTTGTCCTGACGCTAACCCTAGTTGTCCTGACGCTAACCCTAGTTGTCCTGACGCTAACCCTAGTTGTCCTGACGCTAACCCAACTTGTCCTGACGCTAACCCTAGTTGTCCTGATGCTAACCCTACTTGTCCTGACGCTAACCCTAGTTGTCCTGACGCTAACCCTAGTTGTCCTGACGCTAACCATAGTTGTCCTGACGCTAACCCTACTTGTCCTGACGCTAACCGTAGTTGTCCTGACGCTAACCCTACTTGTCCTGATGCTAGCCCTAGTTGTCCTGACGCTAACACTAGTTGTCCTGACGCTAACCCTACTTGTCCTGACTCTAACCCTACTTGTCCTGACGCTAACCCTAGTTGTCCTGACGCTAACCCTACTTGTCCTGACGCTAACCCTACTTGTCCTGACGCTAAGCCTAGTTGTCCTGACGCTAACCCTAGTTGTCCTGACGCTAACCCTACTTGTCCTGACGCTAACCCTACTTGTCCTGACATTAACCCTAGTTGTCCTGACGCTAACCCTAGTTGTCCTGACGCTAACCCTAGTTGTCCTGACGCTAACCCTAGTTGTCCTGACGCTAACCCTACTTGTCCTGACGCTAACCCTAGTTGTCCTGACGCTAACCCTACTTGTCCTGACGCTAACCCTAGTTGTCCTGACGCTAACCCTAGTTGTCCTGACGCTAACCCTAGTTGTAATGACGCTAACCCTACTTGTCCTGACGCTAACCCTAGTTGTCCTGACGCTAACCCTAGTTGTCCTGACGCTAACCCTAGTTGTCCTAACGCTAACCCTAGTTGTCCTGACGCTAACCCTAGTTGTCCTGACGCTAACCCTAGTTGTCCTGACGCTAACCCTACTTGTCCTGATGCTAACCCTACTTGTCCTGACGCTAACCCTAGTTGTCCTGACGTTAACCCTAGTTGTCCTGATGCTAACCCTACTTGTCCTGACGCTAACCCTAGTTGTCCTGACGCTAACAATAGTTGTCCTGACGCTAACCCTAGTTGTCCTGACGCTAACCCTACTTGTCCTGACGCTAACCCTACTTGTCCTGACGCTAACCCTAGTTGTCCTGACGCTAACCCTAGTTGTAATGACGCTAACCCTAGTTGTCCTGACGTTAACCCTAGTTGTCCTGACGCTAACCCTACTTGTCCTGACTCTGACCCTAGTTGTCCTGCCGCTAACCCTAGTTGTCCTGACGCTAACCCTACTTGTCCTGACGCTAACCCTAGTTGTCCTGACGCTAACCCTAGTTGTCCTGACGCTAACCCTAGTTGTCCTGACGCTAACCCTAGTTGTCCTGACGCTAACCCTAGTTGTCCTGACGCTAACCCAAGTTGTCCTGACGCTAACCCTAGATGTCCTGACGCTAACCCTAGTTGTCCTGACGATAACCCTAGTTGTCCTGACGCTTACCCTAGTTGTCCTGACTCTAACCCTATTTGTCCTGACGCTAACCCTAGTTGTCCTGACGCTAACCCTAGTTGTCCTGACGCTAACCCTAGTTGTCCTGACGCTTACCCGAGTTGTCCTGACGCTAACCCTAGTTGTACTGACGCTAACCCGAGTTGTCCTGACGCTAACCCTAGTAGTCCTGACGCTAACCCGAGTTGTCCTGACGCTAAACCGAGTTGTCCTGACGCTAACCCGAGTTGTCCTGACGCTTACCCGAGTTGTCCTGACGCTTACCCAAGTTGTCCTGACGCTAACCCGAGTTGTCCTGACGCTAACCCGAGTTGTCCTGACGCTAACCCTAGTTGTCCTGCCGCTAACCCTAGTTGTCCTGACGCTAACCCTACTTGTCCTGACGCTAACCCTACTTGTCCTGACGCTAACCCTACTTGTCCTGACGCTAAGCCTAGTTGTCCTGACGCTAACCCTAGTTGTCCTGACGCTAACCCTACTTGTCCTGACGTTAACCCTAGTTGTCCTGACGCTAACCCTAGTTGTCCTGACGCTAACCCTAGTTGTCCTGACGCTAACCCAAGTTGTCCTGACGCTAACCCTAGTTGTCCTGACGCTAACCCTACTTGTCCTGACGCTAACCCTAGTTGTCCTGACGCTAACCCTAGTTGTCCTGACGCTAACCCTAGTTGTCCTGATGGTAACCCTACTTGTCCTGACGCTAACCCTAGTTGTCCTGACGCTAACCCTAGTTATCCTGACGCTAACCCTACTTGTCCTGACGCTAACCCTAGTTGTCCTGACGCTAACACTAGTTGTCCTGACGCTAACCCTACTTGTCCTGACGCTAACCCTACTTGTCCTGACGCTAACCCTAGTTGTCCTGACGCTAACCCTACTTGTCCTGATGCTAACCCTACTTGTCCTGACGCTAACCCTAGTTGTCCTGACGCTAACCCTAGTTGTCCTGACGCTAACCCTACTTGTCCTGACGCTAACCCTACTTGTCCTGACGCTAACCCTAGTTGTCCTGACGCTAACCCTACTTTTCCTGACGCTAACCCTAGTTGTCCTGATGCTAACACTAGTTGTCCTGACGCTAACCCTACTTGTCCTGACGCTAACCCTACTTGTCCTGACGCTAACCCTAGTTGTCCTGACGCTAACCCTACTTGTCCTGACGCTAACTCTAGTTGTCCTGACGCTAACCCTAGTTGTCCTGACGCTAACCCTAGTTGTCCTGACGCTAACCCTAGTTGTCCTCACGCTAACCCTAGTTGTCCTGACGCTAACCCTAGTTGTCCTGACGCTAACCCTACTTGTCCTGACGCTAACCCTACTTGTCCTGACGCTAACCCTAGTTGTCCTGACGTTAACCCTACTTGTCCTGACGCTAACCCTACTTGTCCTGACGCTAACCCTAGTTGTCCTGACGCTAACCCTAGTTGTCCTGACGCTAACCCTACTTGTCCTGACGCTAACCCTAGTTGTCCTGACGCTAACCCTACTTGTCCTGACGCTAACCCTAGTTGTCCTGACGCTAACCCTAGTTGTCCTGACGCTAACCCTACTTGTCCTGACGCTAACCCTAGTTGTCCTGACGCTAACCCTAGTTGTCCTGACGCTAACCCTACTTGTCCTGACGCTAACCCTAGTTGTCCTGACGCTAACCCTAGTTGTCCTGACGCTAACAATAGTTGTCCTGACGCTAACCCTAGTTGTCCTGACGCTAACCCTACTTGTCCTGACGCTAACCCTACTTGTCCTGACGCTAACCCTAGTTGTCCTGACGCTAACCCTAGTTGTCCTGACGCTAACCCTAGTTGTCCTGACGTTAACCCTAGTTGTCCTGACGCTAACCCTACTTGTCCTGACGCTGACCATAGTTGTCCTGCCGCTAACCCTAGTTGTCCTGACGCTAACCCTAGTTGTCCTGACGCTAACCCTAGTTGTCCTGACGCTAACCCTAGTTGTCCTGACGCTAACCCTAGTTGTCCTGACGCTAACCCTAGTTGTCCTGACGCTAACCCGAGTTGTCCTGACGCTAACCCTAGTTGTACTGACGCTAACCCGAGTTGTCCTGACGCTAACCCTAGTAGTCCTGACGCTAACCCGAGTTGTCCTGACGCTAACCCGAGTTGTCCTGACGCTAACCCGAGTTGTCCTGACGCTAACCCGAGTTGTCCTGACGCTTACCCGAGTTGTCCTGACGCTTACCCGAGTTGTCCTGACGCTAACCCGAGTTGTCCTGACGCTAACCCGAGTTGTCCTGACGCTAACCCGAGTTGTCCTGACGCTAACCCTAGTTGTCCTGCCGCTAACCCTAGTTGTCCTGACGCTAACCCTAGTTGTCCTGACGCTAACCCTACTTGTCCTGACGCTAACCCTACTTGTCCTGACGCTAAGCCTAGTTGTCCTGACGCTAACCCTAGTTGTCCTGACGCTAACCCTACTTGTCCTGACGTTAACCCTAGTTGTCCTGACGCTAACCCTAGTTGTCCTGACGCTAACCCTAGTTGTCCTGACGCTAACCCAAGTTGTCCTGACGCTAACCCTAGTTGTCCTGACGCTAACCCTACTTGTCCTGACGCTATCCCTAGTTGTCCTGACGCTAACCCTAGTTGTCCTGACGCTAACCCTAGTTGTCCTGATGGTAACCCTACTTGTCCTGACGCTAACCCTAGTTGTCCTGACGCTAACCCTAGTTGTCCTGACGCTAACCCTACTTGTCCTGACGCTAACCCTAGTTGTCCTGACGCTAACACTAGTTGTCCTGACGCTAACCCTACTTGTCCTGACGCTAACCCTACTTGACCTGACGCTAACCCTAGTTGTCCTGATGCTAACCCTACTTGTCCTGATGCTAACCCTACTTGTCCTGACGCTAACCCTAGTTGTCCTGACGCTAACCCTAGTTGTCCTGACGCTAACCCTACTTGTCCTGACGCTAACCCTACTTGTCCTGACGCTAACCCTAGTTGTCCTGACGCTAACCCTACTTTTCCTGACGCTAACCCTAGTTGTCCTGATGCTAACACTAGTTGTCCTGACGCTAACCCTACTTGTCCTGACGCTAACCCTACTTGTCCTGACGCTAACCCTAGTTGTCCTGACGCTAACCCTAGTTGTAATGACGCTAACCCTAGTTGTCCTGACGTTAACCCTAGTTGTCCTGACGCTAACCCTACCTGTCCTGACGCTGACCCTAGTTGTCCTGCCGCTAACCCTAGTTGTCCTGACGCTAACCCTACTTGTCCTGACGCTAACCCTAGTTGTCCTGACGCTAACCCTAGTTGTCCTGACGCTAACCCTAGTTGTCCTGACGCTAACCCTAGTTGTCCTGACGCTAACCCTAGTTGTCCTGACGCTAACCCAAGTTGTCCTGACGCTAACCCTAGATGTCCTGACGCTAACCCTAGTTGTCCTGACGATAACCCTAGTTGTCCTGACGCTTACCCTAGTTGTCCTGACTCTAACCCTATTTGTCCTGACGCTAACCCTAGTTGTCCTGACGCTAACCCTAGTTGTCCTGACGCTAACCCTAGTTGTCCTGACGCTTACCCGAGTTGTCCTGACGCTAACCCTAGTTGTACTGACGCTAACCCGAGTTGTCCTGACGCTAACCCTAGTAGTCCTGACGCTAACCCGAGTTGTCCTGACGCTAACCCGAGTTGTCCTGACGCTAACCCGAGTTGTCCTGACGCTTACCCGAGTTGTCCTGACGCTAACCCGAGTTGTCCTGACGCTAACCCGAGTTGTCCTGACGCTAACCCGAGTTGTCCTGACGCTAACCCTAGTTGTCCTGCCGCTAACCCTAGTTGTCATGACGCTAACCCTAATTGTCCTGACGCTAACCCTACTTGTCCTGACGCTAAGCCTAGTTGTCCTGACGCTAACCCTAGTTGTCCTGACGCTAACCCTACTTGTCCTGACGTTAACCCTAGTTGTCCTGACGCTAACCCTAGTTGTCCTGACGCTAACCCTAGTTGTCCTGACGCTAACCCAAGTTGTCCTGACGCTAACCCTAGTTGTCCTGACGCTAACCCTACTTGTCCTGACGCTAAGCCTAGTTGTCCTGACGCTAACCCTAGTTGTCCTGACGCTAACCCTAGTTGTCCTGATGGTAACCCTACTTGTCCTGACGCTAACCCTAGTTGTCCTGACGCTAACCCTAGTTATCCTGACGCTAACCCTACTTGTCCTGACGCTAACCCTAGTTGTCCTGACGCTAACACTAGTTGTCCTGACGCTAACCCTACTTGTCCTGACGCTAACCCTACTTGTCCTGACGCTAACCCTACTTGTCCTGACGCTAACCCTACTTGTCCTGATGCTAACCCTACTTGTCCTGACGCTAACCCTAGTTGTCCTGACGCTAACCCTAGTTGTCCTGACGCTAACCCTACTTGTCCTGACGCTAACCCTAGTTGTCCTGACGCTAACCCTAGTTGTCCTGACGCTAACCCTACTTTTCCTGACGCTAACCCTAGCTGTCCTGATGCTAACACTAGTTGTCCTGACGCTAACCCTACTTGTCCTGACGCTAACCCTACTTGTCCTGACGCTAACCCTAGTTGTCCTGACGCTAACCCTACTTGTCCTGACGCTAACCCTAGTTGTCCTGACGCTAACCCTAGTTGTCCTGACGCTAACCCTAGTTGTCCTGACGCTAACCCTAGTTGTCCTCACGCTAACCCTAGTTGTCCTGACGCTAACCCTAGTTGTCCTGACGCTAACCCTACTTGTCCTGACGCTAACCCTACTTGTCCTGACGCTAACCCTAGTTGTCCTGACGTTAACCCTACTTGTCCTGACGCTAACCCTACTTGTCCTGACGCTAACCCTAGTTGTCCTGACGCTAACCCTAGTTGTCCTGACGCTAACCCTACTTGTCCTGACGCTAACCCTAGTTGTCCTGACGCTAACCCTACTTGTCCTGACGCTAACCCTAGTTGTCCTGACGCTAACCCTAGTTGTCCTGACGCTAACCCTACTTGTCCTGACGCTAACCCTAGTTGTCCTGACGCTAACCCTAGTTGTCCTGACGCTAACCCTACTTGTCCTGACGCTAACCCTAGTTGTCCTGACGCTAACCCTAGTTGTCCTGACGCTAACCCTAGTTGTCCTGACGCTAACCCTAGTTGTCCTGACGCTAACCCTACTTGTCCTGACGCTAACCCTACTTGTCCTGACGCTAACCCTAGTTGTCCTGACGCTAACCCTAGTTGTCCTGACGCTAACCCTAGTTGTCCTGACGTTAACCCTAGTTGTCCTGACGCTAACCCTACTTGTCCTGACGCTGACCATAGTTGTCCTGCCGCTAACCCTAGTTGTCCTGACGCTAACCCTACTTGTCCTGACGCTAACCCTAGTTGTCCTGACGCTAACCCTAGTTGTCCTGACGCTAACCCTAGTTGTCCTGACGCTAACCCAAGTTGTCCTGACGCTAACCCTAGTTGTCCTGACGCTAACCCTAGTTGTCCTGACGCTAACCCTAGTTGTCCTGACGCTTACCCTAGTTGTCCTGACTCTAACCCTATTTGTCCTGACGCTAACCCTAGTTGTCCTGACGCTAACCCTAGTTGTCCTGACGCTAACCCTAGTTGTCCTGACGCTAACCCGAGTTGTCCTGACGCTAACCCTAGTTGTACTGACGCTAACCCGAGTTGTCCTGACGCTAACCCTACTTGTCCTGACGCTAACCCTAGTTGTCCTGATGCTAACCCTACTTGTCCTGATGCTAACCCTACTTGTCCTGACGCTAACCCTAGTTGTCCTGACGCTAACCCTAGTTGTCCTGACGCTAACCCTACTTGTCCTGACGCTAACCCTACTTGTCCTGACGCTAACCCTAGTTGTCCTGACGCTAACCCTACTTTTCCTGACGCTAACCCTAGTTGTCCTGATGCTAACACTAGTTGTCCTGACGCTAACCCTACTTGTCCTGACGCTAACCCTACTTGTCCTGACGCTAACCCTAGTTGTCCTGACGCTAACCCTAGTTGTAATGACGCTAACCCTAGTTGTCCTGACGTTAACCCTAGTTGTCCTGACGCTAACCCTACTTGTCCTGACGCTGACCCTAGTTGTCCTGCCGCTAACCCTAGTTGTCCTGACGCTAACCCTACTTGTCCTGACGCTAACCCTAGTTGTCCTGACGCTAACCCTAGTTGTCCTGACGCTAACCCTAGTTGTCCTGACGCTAACCCTAGTTGTCCTGACGCTAACCCTAGTTGTCCTGACGATAACCCTAGTTGTCCTGACGCTTACCCTAGTTGTCCTGACTCTAACCCTATTTGTCCTGACGCTAACCCTAGCTGTCCTGACGCTAACCCTAGTTGTCCTGACGCTAACCCTAGTTGTCCTGACGCTTACCCGAGTTGTCCTGACGCTAACCCTAGTTGTACTGACGCTAACCCGAGTTGTCCTGACGCTAACCCTAGTAGTCCTGACGCTAACCCGAGTTGTCCTGACGCTAACCCGAGTTGTCCTGACGCTAACCCGAGTTGTCCTGACGCTTACCCGAGTTGTCCTGACGCTTACCCGAGTTGTCCTGACGCTAACCCGAGTTGTCCTGACGCTAACCCGAGTTGTCCTGACGCTAACCCGAGTTGTCCTGACGCTAACCCTAGTTGTCCTGCCGCTAACCCTAGTTGTCATGACGCTAACCCTACTTGTCCTGACGCTAACCCTACTTGTCCTGACGCTAAGCCTAGTTGTCCTGACGCTAACCCTAGTTGTCCTGACGCTAACCCTACTTGTCCTGACGTTAACCCTAGTTGTCCTGACGCTAACCCTAGTTGTCCTGACGCTAACCCTAGTTGTCCTGACGCTAACCCAAGTTGTCCTGACGCTAACCCTAGTTGTCCTGACGCTAACCCTACTTGTCCTGACGCTAACCCTAGTTGTCCTGACGCTAACCCTAGTTGTCCTGACGCTAACCCTAGTTGTCCTGATGGTAACCCTACTTGTCCTGACGCTAACCCTAGTTGTCCTGACGCTAACCCTAGTTATCCTGATGCTAACCCTACTTGTCCTGACGCTAACCCTAGTTGTCCTGACGCTAACACTAGTTGTCCTGACGCTAACCCTACTTGTCCTGACGCTAACCCTACTTGTCCTGACGCTAACCCTAGTTGTCCTGACGCTAACCCTACTTGTCCTGATGCTAACCCTACTTGTCCTGACGCTAACCCTAGTTGTCCTGACGCTAACCCTAGTTGTCCTGACGCTAACCCTACTTGTCCTGACGCTAACCCTACTTGTCCTGACGCTAACCCTAGTTGTCCTGACGCTAACCCTACTTTTCCTGACGCTAACCCTAGCTGTCCTGATGCTAACACTAGTTGTCCTGACGCTAACCCTACTTGTCCTGACGCTAACCCTACTTGTCCTGACGCTAACCCTAGTTGTCCTGACGCTAACTCTACTTGTCCTGACGCTAACCCTAGTTGTCCTGACGCTAACCCTAGTTGTCCTGACGCTAACCCTAGTTGTCCTGACGCTAACCCTAGTTGTCCTCACGCTAACCCTAGTTGTCCTGACGCTAACCCTAGTTGTCCTGACGCTAACCCTACTTGTCCTGACGCTAACCCTACTTGTCCTGACGCTAACCCTAGTTGTCCTGACGTTAACCCTACTTGTCCTGACGCTAACCCTACTTGTCCTGACGCTAACCCTAGTTGTCCTGACGCTAACCCTAGTTGTCCTGACGCTAACCCTACTTGTCCTGACGCTAACCCTAGTTGTCCTGACGCTAACCCTACTTGTCCTGACGCTAACCCTAGTTGTCCTGACGCTAACCCTAGTTGTCCTGACGCTAACCCTACTTGTCCTGACGCTAACCCTAGTTGTCCTGACGCTAACCCTAGTTGTCCTGACGCTAACCCTACTTGTCCTGACGCTAACCCTAGTTGTCCTGACGCTAACCCTAGTTGTCCTGACGCTAACAATAGTTGTCCTGACGCTAACCCTAGTTGTCCTGACGCTAACCCTACTTGTCCTGACGCTAACCCTACTTGTCCTGATGCTAACCCTAGTTGTCCTGACGCTAACCCTAGTTGTCCTGACGCTAACCCTAGTTGTCCTGACGTTAACCCTAGTTGTCCTGACGCTAACCCTACTTGTCCTGACGCTGACCATAGTTGTCCTGCCGCTAACCCTAGTTGTCCTGACGCTAACCCTACTTGTCCTGACGCTAACCCTAGTTGTCCTGACGCTAACCCTAGTTGTCCTGACGCTAACCCTAGTTGTCCTGACGCTAACCCAAGTTGTCCTGACGCTAACCCTAGTTGTCCTGACGCTAACCCTAGTTGTCCTGACGCTAACCCTAGTTGTCCTGACGCTTACCCTAGTTGTCCTGACTCTAACCCTATTTGTCCTGACGCTAACCCTAGTTGTCCTGACGCTAACCCTAGTTGTCCTGACGCTAACCCTAGTTGTCCTGACGCTAACCCGAGTTGTCCTGACGCTAACCCTAGTTGTACTGACGCTAACCCGAGTTGTCCTGACGCTAACCCTAGTAGTCCTGACGCTAACCCGAGTTGTCCTGACGCAAACCCGAGTTGTCCTGACGCTAACCCGAGTTGTCCTGACGCTAACCCGAGTTGTTCTGACGCTTACCCGAGTTGTCCTGACGCTTACCCGAGTTGTCCTGACGCTAACCCGAGTTGTCCTGACGCTAACCCGAGTTGTCCTGACGCTAACCCGAGTTGTCCTGACGCTAACCCTAGTTGTCCTGCCGCTAACCCTAGTTGTCCTGACGCTAACCCTAGTTGTCCTGACGCTAACCCTACTTGTCCTGACGCTAACCCTACTTGTCCTGACGCTAAGCCTAGTTGTCCTGACGCTAACCCTAGTTGTCCTGACGCTAACCCTACTTGTCCTGACGTTAACCCTAGTTGTCCTGACGCTAACCCTAGTTGTCCTGACGCTAACCCTAGTTGTCCTGACGCTAACCCAAGTTGTCCTGACGCTAACCCTAGTTGTCCTGACGCTAACCCTACTTGTCCTGACGCTAACCCTAGTTGTCCTGACGCTAACCCTAGTTGTCCTGACGCTAACCCTAGTTGTCCTGACGGTAACCCTACTTGTCCTGACGCTAACCCTAGTTGTCCTGACGCTAACCCTAGTTGTCCTGACGCTAACCCTACTTGTCCTGACGCTAACCCTAGTTGTCCTGACGCTAACACTAGTTGTCCTGACGCTAACCCTACTTGTCCTGACGCTAACCCTACTTGTCCTGACGCTAACCCTAGTTGTCCTGATGCTAACCCTACTTGTCCTGATGCTAACCCTACTTGTCCTGACGCTAACCCTAGTTGTCCTGACGCTAACCCTAGTTGTCCTGACGCTAACCCTACTTGTCCTGACGCTAACCCTACTTGTCCTGACGCTAACCCTAGTTGTCCTGACGCTAACCCTACTTTTCCTGACGCTAACCCTAGTTGTCCTGATGCTAACACTAGTTGTCCTGACGCTAACCCTACTTGTCCTGACGCTAACCCTACTTGTCCTGACGCTAACCCTAGTTGTCCTGACGCTAACCCTACTTGTCCTGACGCTAACCCTAGTTGTCCTGACGCTAACCCTAGTTGTCCTGACGCTAACCCTACTTGTCCTGACGCTAACCCTACTTGTCCTGACGCTAACCCTAGTTGTCCTGAAGTTAACCCTACTTGTCCTGACGCTAACCCTACTTGTCCTGACGCTAACCCTAGTTGTCCTGACGCTAACCCTAGTTGTCCTGACGCTAACCCTACTTGTCCTGACGCTAACCCTAGTTGTCCTGACGCTAACCCTACTTGTCCTGACGCTAACCCTAGTTGTCCTGACGCTAACCCTAGTTGTCCTGACGCTAACCCTACTTGTCCTGACGCTAACCCTAGTTGTCCTGACGCTAACCCTAGTTGTCCTGACGCTAACCCTACTTGTCCTGACGCTAACCCTAGTTGTCCTGATGCTAACCCTAGTTGTCTTGACGCTAACCCTACTTGTCCTGACGCTAACCCTAGTTGTCCTGACGCTAACCCTAGTTGTCCTGACGCTAACCCTACTTGTCCTGACGCTAACCCTAGTTGTCCTGACGCTAACCCTAGTTGTCCTGACGCTAACCCTAGTTGTCCTGACGCTAACCCAAGTTGTCCTGACGCTAACCCTAGTTGTCCTGACGCTAACCCTAGTTGTCCTGACGCTAACCCTAGTTGTCCTGACGCTTACCCTAGTTGTCCTGACGCTAACCCTAGTTGTCCTGACGCTAACCCTAGTTGTCCTGACGCTAACCCTAGTTGTCCTGACGCTAACCCTAGTTGTCCTGACGCTAGCCCTAGTTGTCCTGACGCTAACCCAAGTTGTCCTGACGCTAACCCTAGTTGTCCTGACGCTAACCCTAGTTGTCCTGACGCTTACCCTAGTTGTCCTGACGCTAACCCTAGTTGTCCTGACGCTAACCCTAGTTGTCCTGACGCTAACCCTAGTTGTCCTGACGCTAACCCGAGTTGTCCTGACGCTAACCCTAGTTGTCCTGACGCTAACCCAAGTTGTCCTGACGCTAACCCTAGTAGTCCTGACGCTAACCCGAGTTGTCCTGACGCTAACCCGAGTTGTCCTGACGCTAACCCTAGTTGTCATGACGCTAACCCGAGTTGTCCTGACGCTAACCCGAGTTGTCCTGACGCTTACCCGAGTTGTCCTGACGCTAACCCGAGTTGTCCTGACGCTAACCCGAGTTGTCCTGACGCTAACCCGAGTTGTCCTGACGCTAACCCGAGTTGTCCTGACGCTAACCCGAGTTATCCTGACGCTAACCCGAGTTGTCCTGACGCTAACCCGAGTTGTCCTGACGCTAACCCTAGTTGTCCTGACGCTAACCCGAGTTGTCCTGACGCTAACCCGAGTTGTCCTGACGCTAACCCGAGTTGTCCTGACGCTAACCCGAATTGTCCTGACGCTAACCCGAGTTGTCCTGGCGCTAACCCGAGTTGTCCTGACGCTAACCCGAGTTGTCCTGACGCTAACCCGTGTTGTCCTCACGCTTACCCGAGTTGTCCTGACGCTAACCAGAGTTGTCCTGACGCTAACCCGAGTTGTCCTGACGCTAACCCGAGTTGTCCTGACGCTAACCCTAGTTGTCCTGACGCTAACCCGAGTTGTCCTGACGCTAACCCGAGTTGTCCTGACGCTAACCCGAGTTGTCCTGACGCTAACCCGAGTTGTCCTGACGCTAACCCTAGTTGTCTTGACGCTAACCCTATTTGTCCTGATGCTAACGCTAGTTGTCCTGATGCTAACCCTAGTTGTCCTGACGCTAACCCTAGTTGTCCTGACGCTAACCCTAGTTGTCCTGACGCTAACCCTAGTTGTCTTGACGCTAACCCTATTTGTCCTGACGCTAACGTTAGTTGTCCTGACGCTAACCCTAGTTGTCCTGACGCTAACCCTAGTTGTCCTGACGCTAACCCTAGTTGTTCTGACGCTAACCCTAGTTGTCCTGACTCTAACCCTAGTTGTCCTGACGCTAACCCTAGTTGTCCTGACGCTTACCCTAGTTGTCCTGACTCTAACCCTATTTGTCCTGACGCTAACCCTAGTTGTCCTGACGCTAACCCTACTTGTCCTGACGCTAACCCTAGTTGTCCTGACGCTAACACTAGTTGTCCTGACGCTAACCCTACTTGTCCTGACGCTAACCCTACTTGTCCTGACGCTAACCCTAGTTGTCCTGATGCTAACCCTACTTGTCCTGATGCTAACCCTACTTGTCCTGACGCTAACCCTAGTTGTCCTGACGCTAACCCTAGTTGTCCTGACGCTAACCCTATTTGTCCTGACGCTAACCCTACTTGTCCTGACGCTAACCCTAGTTGTCCTGACGCTAACCCTACTTTTCCTGACGCTAACCCTAGTTGTCCTGATGCTAACACTAGTTGTCCTGACGCTAACCCTACTTGTCCTGACGCTAACCCTACTTGTCCTGACGCTAACCCTAGTTGTCCTGACGCTAACCCTACTTGTCCTGACGCTAACCCTAGTTGTCCTGACGCTAACCCTAGTTGTCCTGACGCTAACCCTACTTGTCCTGACGCTAACCCTACTTGTCCTGACGCTAACCCTAGTTGTCCTGAAGTTAACCCTACTTGTCCTGACGCTAACCCTACTTGTCCTGACGCTAACCCTAGTTGTCCTGACGCTAACCCTAGTTGTCCTGACGCTAACCCTACTTGTCCTGACGCTAACCCTAGTTGTCCTGACGCTAACCCTACTTGTCCTGACGCTAACCCTAGTTGTCCTGACGCTAACCCTAGTTGTCCTGACGCTAACCCTACTTGTCCTGACGCTAACCCTAGTTGTCCTGACGCTAACCCTAGTTGTCCTGACGCTAACCCTACTTGTCCTGACGCTAACCCTAGTTGTCCTGATGCTAACCCTAGTTGTCTTGACGCTAACCCTACTTGTCCTGACGCTAACCCTAGTTGTCCTGACGCTAACCCTAGTTGTCCTGACGCTAACCCTACTTGTCCTGACGCTAACCCTAGTTGTCCTGACGCTAACCCTAGTTGTCCTGACGCTAACCCAAGTTGTCCTGACGCTAACCCTAGTTGTCCTGACGCTAACCCTAGTTGTCCTGACGCTAACCCTAGTTGTCCTGACGCTTACCCTAGTTGTCCTGACGCTAACCCTAGTTGTCCTGACGCTAACCCTAGTTGTCCTGACGCTAACCCTAGTTGTCCTGACGCTAACCCTAGTTGTCCTGACGCTAGCCCTAGTTGTCCTGACGCTAACCCAAGTTGTCCTGACGCTAACCCTAGTTGTCCTGACGCTAACCCTAGTAGTCCTGACGCTTACCCTAGTTGTCCTGACGCTAACCCTAGTTGTCCTGACGCTAACCCTAGTTGTCCTGACGCTAACCCGAGTTGTCCTGACGCTAACCCTAGTTGTCCTGACGCTAACCCGAGTTGTCCTGACGCTAACCCTAGTAGTCCTGACGCTAACCCGAGTTGTCCTGACGCTAACCCGAGTTGTCCTGACGCTAACCCTAGTTGTCATGACGCTAACCCGAGTTGTCCTGACGCTAACCCGAGTTGTCCTGACGCTTACCCGAGTTGTCCTGACGCTAACCCGAGTTGTCCTGACGCTAACCCGAGTTGTCCTGACGCTAACCCGAGTTGTCCTGACGCTAACCCGAGTTGTCCTGACGCTAACCCGAGTTATCCTGACGCTAACCCGAGTTGTCCTGACGCTAACCCGAGTTGTCCTGACGCTAACCCTAGTTGTCCTGACGCTAACCCGAGTTGTCCTGACGCTAACCCGAGTTGTCCTGACGCTAACCCGAATTGTCCTGACGCTAACCCGAGTTGTCCTGGCGCTAACCCGAGTTGTCCTGACGCTAACCCGAGTTGTCCTGACGCTAACCCGTGTTGTCCTCACGCTTACCCGAGTTGTCCTGACGCTAACCAGAGTTGTCCTGACGCTAACCCGAGTTGTCCTGACGCTAACCCGAGTTGTCCTGACGCTAACCCTAGTTGTCCTGACGCTAACCCGAGTTGTCCTGACGCTAACCCGAGTTGTCCTGACGCTAACCCGAGTTGTCCTGACGCTAACCCGAGTTGTCCTGACGCTAACCCTAGTTGTCTTGACGCTAACCCTATTTGTCCTGATGCTAACGCTAGTTGTCCTGACGCTAACCCCAGTTGTCCTGACGCTAACCCTAGTTGTCCTGACGCTAACCCTAGTTGTCCTGACGCTAACCCTAGTTGTCTTGACGCTAACCCTATTTGTCCTGACGCTAACGTTAGTTGTCCTGACGCTAACCCTAGTTGTCCTGACGCTAACCCTTGTTGTCCTGACGCTAACCCTAGTTGTTCTGACGCTAACCCTAGTTGTCCTGACTCTAACCCTAGTTGTCCTGACGCTAACCCTACTTGTCCTGACGCTAACCCTACTTGTCCTGACGCTAACCCTAGTTGTCCTGACGCTAACCCTAGTTGTCCTGACTCTAACCCTAGTTGTCCTGACGCTAACCCTAGTTGTCCTGACGCTAACCCTAGTTGTCCTGACGCTAACCCTACTTGTCCTGACGCTAACCCTAGTTGTCCTGACGCTAACCCTACTTGTACTGACGCTATCCCTAGTTGTCCTGACGCTAACCCTAGTTGTCCTGACGCTAACACTACTTGTCCTGACGCTAACCCTACTTGTCCTGACGCTAACCCTAGTTGTCCTGACGCTAACCCTAGTTGTCCTGACGCTAACCCTACTTGTCCTGACGCTAACCCTAGTTGTCCTGATGCTAACCCTACTTGTCCTGACGCTAACCCTAGTTGTCCTGACGCTAACCCTAGTTGTCCTGACGCTAACCCTACTTGTCCTGACGCTAACCCTACTTGTCCTGACGCTAACCCTACTTGTCCTGACGCTAACCCTAGTTGTCCTGACGCTAACCCTACTTGTCCTGACGCTAACCCTAGTTGTCCTGACGCTAACCCTAGTTGTCCTGACGCTAACCCGAGTTGTCCTGACGCTAACCCGAATTGTCCTGACGCTAACCCGAGTTGTCCTGACGCTAACCCGAGTTGTCCTGACGCTAACCCGAGTTGTCCTCACGCTTACCCGAGTTGTCCTGACGCTAACCCGAGTTGTCCTGACGCTAACCCGAGTTGTCCTGACGCTAACCCGAGTTGTCCTGACGCTAACCATAGTTGTCCTGACGCTAACCCGAGTTGTCCTGACGCTAACCCTAGTTGTCCTGACGCTAACCCGAGTTGTCCTGACGCTAACCCGAGTTGTCCTGACGCTAACCCGAGTTGTCCTGACGCTAACCCGAGTTGTCCTGACGCTAACGCTAGTTGTCCTGACGCTAACCCGAGTTGTCCTGACGCTAACGCTAGTTGTCCTGACGCTAACCCGAGTTGTCCTGACGCTAACCCTAGTTGTTCTGACGCTAACCCTAGTTGTCCTGACTCTAACCCTAGTTGTCCTGACGCTAACCCTACTTGTCCTGACGCTAACCCTACTTGTCCTGACGCTAACCCTAGTTGTCCTGACGCTAACCCAAGTTGTCCTGACGCTAACCCTAGTTGTCCTGACGCTAACCCTAGTTGTCCTGACGCTAACCCTAGTTGTCCTGACGCTAACCCTACTTGTCCTGACGCTAACCCTAGTTGTATTGACGCTAACCCTACTTGTACTGACGCTATCCCTAGTTGTCCTGACGCTAACCCTAGTTGTCCTGACGCTAACCCTAGTTGTCCTGACGCTAACCCTACTTGTCCTGACGCTAACCCTAGTTGTCCTGACGCTAACCCTAGTTGTCCTGACGCTAACCCTAGTTGTCCTGACGCTAACCCTACTTGTCCTGACGCTAACCCTAGTTGTCCTGACGCTAACCCTACTTGTCCTGACGCTAACCCTAGTTGTCCTGACGCTAACCCTAGTTGTCCTGACGCTAACCCGAGTTGTCCTGACGCTAACCCGAATTGTCCTGACGCTAACCCGAGTTGTCCTGACGCTAACCCGAGTTGTCCTGACGCTAACCCGAGTTGTCCTCACGCTTACCCGAGTTGTCCTGACGCTAACCCGAGTTGTCCTGACGCTAACCCGAGTTGTCCTGACGCTAACCCGAGTTGTCCTGACGCTAACCCTAGTTGTCCTGACGCTAACCCGAGTTGTCCTGACGCTAACCCTAGTTGTCCTGACGCTAACCCGAGTTGTCCTGACGCTAACCCGAGTTGTCCTGATGCTAACCCGAGTTGTCCTGATGCTAACCCGAGTTGTCCTGACGCTAACCCGAGTTTTCCTGACGCTAACCCGAGTTGTCCTGACGCTAACCCGAGTTGTCCTGACGCTAACCCTAGTTGTCCTGACGCTAACCCTAGTTGTCCTGACGCTAACCCTAGTTGTCCTGACGCTAACCCTAGTTGTCTTGACGCTAACCCTATTTGTCCTGACGCTAACGCTAGTTCTCCTGACGCTAACCCTAGTTGTCCTGACGCTAACCCTAGTTGTCCTGATGCTAACCCTAGTTGTTCTGACGCTAACCCTAGTTGTCCTGACTCTAACCCTAGTTGTCCTGACGCTAACCCTACTTGTCCTGACGCTAACCCTACTTGTCCTGACGCTAACCCTAGTTGTCCTGACGCTAACCCTAGTTGTCCTGACGCTAACCCTAGTTGTCCTGACGCTAACCCTAGTTGTCCTGACGCTAACCCTACTTGTCCTGACGCTAACCCTACTTGTCCTGACGCTAACCCTACTTGTCCTGACGCTAACCCTAGTTGTCCTGACGCTAACCCTACTTGTCCTGACGCTTACCCAAGTTGTCCTGACGCTAACCCTAGTTGTCCTGACGCTAACCCTAGTTGTCCTGACGCTAACCCTAGTTGTCCTGACGCTTACCCTAGTTGTCCTGACGCTAACCCTAGTTGTCCTTATGCTATCCCTAGTTGTCCTGACGCTAACCCTAGTTGTCCTGACGCTAACCCTAGTTGTCCTGACGCTAACCCTAGTTGTCCTGACGCTAACCCTAGTTGTCCTGACGCTAGCCCTAGTTGTCCTGACGCTAACCCAAGTTGTCCTGACGCTAACCCTAGTTGTCCTGACGCTAACCCTAGTTGTCCTGACGCTTACCCTAGTTGTCCTGACGCTAACCCTAGTTGTCCTGACGCTAACCCTAGTTGTCCTGACGCTAACCCTAGTTGTCCTGACGCTAACCCGAGTTGTCCTGACGCTAACCCTAGTTGTCCTGACGCTAACCCGAGTTGTCCTGACGCTAACCCTAGTAGTCCTGACGCTAACCCGAGTTGTCCTGACGCTAACCCGAGTTGTCCTGACGCTAACCCTAGTTGTCATGACGCTAACCCGAGTTGTCCTGACGCTAACCCGAGTTGTCCTGACGCTTACCCGAGTTGTCCTGACGCTAACCCGAGTTGTCCTGACGCTAACCCGAGTTGTCCTGACGCTAACCCGAGTTGTCCTGACGCTAACCCGAGTTGTCCTGACGCTAACCCGAGTTGTCCTGACGCTAACCCGAGTTGTCCTGACGCTAACCCGAGTTGTCCTGACGCTAACCCTAGTTGTCCTGACGCTAACCCGAGTTGTCCTGACGCTAACCCGAGTTGTCCTGACGCTAACCCGAATTGTCCTGACGCTAACCCGAGTTGTCCTGGCGCTAACCCGAGTTGTCCTGACGCTAACCCGAGTTGTCCTGACGCTAACCCGTGTTGTCCTCACGCTTACCCGAGTTGTCCTGACGCTAACCAGAGTTGTCCTGACGCTAACCCGAGTTGTCCTGACGCTAACCCGAGTTGTCCTGACGCTAACCCTAGTTGTCCTGACGCTAACCCGAGTTGTCCTGACGCTAACCCGAGTTGTCCTGACGCTAACCCGAGTTGTCCTGACGCTAACCCGAGTTGTCCTGACGCTAACCCTAGTTGTCTTGACGCTAACCCTATTTGTCCTGATGCTAACGCTAGTTGTCCTGACGCTAACCCTAGTTGTCCTGACGCTAACCCTAGTTGTCCTGACGCTAACCCTAGTTGTCCTGACGCTAACCCTAGTTGTCTTGACGCTAACCCTATTTGTCCTGACGCTAACGTTAGTTGTCCTGACGCTAACCCTAGTTGTCCTGACGCTAACCCTAGTTGTCCTGACGCTAACCCTAGTTGTTCTGACGCTAACCCTAGTTGTCCTGACTCTAACCCTAGTTGTCCTGACGCTAACCCTACTTGTCCTGACGCTAACCCTACTTGTCCTGACGCTAACCCTAGTTGTCCTGACGCTAACCCTAGTTGTCCTGACTCTAACCCTAGTTGTCCTGACGCTAACCCTAGTTGTCCTGACGCTAACCCTAGTTGTCCTGACGCTAACCCTACTTGTCCTGACGCTAACCCTAGTTGTCCTGACGCTAACCCTACTTGTACTGACGCTATCCCTAGTTGTCCTGACGCTAACCCTAGTTGTCCTGACGCTAACACTACTTGTCCTGACGCTAACCCTACTTGTCCTGACGCTAACCCTAGTTGTCCTGACGCTAACCCTAGTTGTCCTGACGCTAACCCTACTTGTCCTGACGCTAACCCTAGTTGTCCTGATGCTAACCCTACTTGTCCTGACGCTAACCCTAGTTGTCCTGACGCTAACCCTAGTTGTCCTGACGCTAACCCTACTTGTCCTGACGCTAACCCTACTTGTCCTGACGCTAACCCTACTTGTCCTGACGCTAACCCTAGTTGTCCTGACGCTAACCCTACTTGTCCTGACGCTAACCCTAGTTGTCCTGACGCTAACCCTAGTTGTCCTGACGCTAACCCGAGTTGTCCTGACGCTAACCCGAATTGTCCTGACGCTAACCCGAGTTGTCCTGACGCTAACCCGAGTTGTCCTGACGCTAACCCGAGTTGTCCTGACGCTAACCCGAGTTGTCCTCACGCTTACCCGAGTTGTCCTGACGCTAACCCGAGTTGTCCTGACGCTAACCCGAGTTGTCCTGACGCTAACCCGAGTTGTCCTGACGCTAACCATAGTTGTCCTGACGCTAACCCGAGTTGTCCTGACGCTAACCCTAGTTGTCCTGACGCTAACCCGAGTTGTCCTGACGCTAACCCGAGTTGTCCTGACGCTAACCCGAGTTGTCCTGACGCTAACCCGAGTTGTCCTGACGCTAACCCGAGTTGTCCTGACGCTAACGCTAGTTGTCCTGACGCTAACCCGAGTTGTCCTGACGCTAACGCTAGTTGTCCTGACGCTAACCCGAGTTGTCCTGACGCTAACCCTAGTTGTTCTGACGCTAACCCTAGTTGTCCTGACTCTAACCCTAGTTGTCCTGACGCTAACCCTACTTGTCCTGACGCTAACCCTACTTGTCCTGACGCTAACCCTAGTTGTCCTGACGCTAACCCAAGTTGTCCTGACGCTAACCCTAGTTGTCCTGACGCTAACCCTAGTTGTCCTGACGCTAACCCTAGTTGTCCTGACGCTAACCCTACTTGTCCTGACGCTAACCCTAGTTGTATTGACGCTAACCCTACTTGTACTGACGCTATCCCTAGTTGTCCTGAAGCTAACCCTAGTTGTCCTGACGCTAACCCTAGTTGTCCTGACGCTAACCCTACTTGTCCTGACGCTAACCCTAGTTGTCCTGACGCTAACCCTAGTTGTCCTGACGCTAACCCTAGTTGTCCTGACGCTAACCCTACTTGTCCTGACGCTAACCCTAGTTGTCCTGACGCTAACCCTACTTGTCCTGACGCTAACCCTAGTTGTCCTGACGCTAACCCTAGTTGTCCTGACGCTAACCCGAGTTGTCCTGACGCTAACCCGAATTGTCCTGACGCTAACCCGAGTTGTCCTGACGCTAACCCGAGTTGTCCTGACGCTAACCGAGTTGTCCTCACGCTTACCCGAGTTGTCCTGACGCTAACCCGAGTTGTCCTGACGCTAACCCGAGTTGTCCTGACGCTAACCCGAGTTGTCCTGACGCTAACCCTAGTTGTCCTGACGCTAACCCGAGTTGTCCTGACGCTAACCCTAGTTGTCCTGACGCTAACCCGAGTTGTCCTGACGCTAACCCGAGTTGTCCTGATGCTAACCCGAGTTGTCCTGATGCTAACCCGAGTTGTCCTGACGCTAACCCGAGTTTTCCTGACGCTAACCCGAGTTGTCCTGACGCTAACCCGAGTTGTCCTGACGCTAACCCTAGTTGTCCTGACGCTAACCCTAGTTGTCCTGACGCTAACCCTAGTTGTCCTGACGCTAACCCTAGTTGTCTTGACGCTAACCCTATTTGTCCTGACGCTAACGCTAGTTCTCCTGACGCTAACCCTAGTTGTCCTGACGCTAACCCTAGTTGTCCTGATGCTAACCCTAGTTGTTCTGACGCTAACCCTAGTTGTCCTGACTCTAACCCTAGTTGTCCTGACGCTAACCCTACTTGTCCTGACGCTAACCCTACTTGTCCTGACGCTAACCCTAGTTGTCCTGACGCTAACCCTAGTTGTCCTGACGCTAACCCTAGTTGTCCTGACGCTAACCCTAGTTGTCCTGACGCTAACCCTACTTGTCCTGACGCTAACCCTACTTGTCCTGACGCTAACCCTACTTGTCCTGACGCTAACCCTAGTTGTCCTGACGCTAACCCTACTTGTCCTGACGCTTACCCAAGTTGTCCTGACGCTAACCCTAGTTGTCCTGACGCTAACCCTAGTTGTCCTGACGCTAACCCTAGTTGTCCTGACGCTTACCCTAGTTGTCCTGACGCTAACCCTAGTTGTCCTTATGCTATCCCTAGTTGTCCTGACGCTAACCCTAGTTGTCCTGACGCTAACCCTAGTTGTCCTGACGCTAACCCTAGTTGTCCTGACGCTAACCCGAGTTGTCCTGACGCTAACCCTAGTTGTCCTGACGCTAACCCGAGTTGTCCTGACGCTAACCCTAGTAGTCCTGACGCTAACCCGAGTTGTCCTGACGCTAACCCGAGATGTCCTGACGCTAACCCGAGTTGTCCTGACGCTTACCCGAGTTGTCCTGACGCTAACCCGAGTTGTCCTGACGCTAACCCGAGTTGTCCTGACGCTAACCCGAGTTGTCCTGACGCTAACCCTAGTTGTCCTGCCGCTAACCCTAGTTGTCCTGACGCTAACCCGAGTTATCCTGACGCTAACCCTAGTTGTCCTGACGCTAACCCGAGTTGTCCTGACGCTAACCCTAGTTGTCCTGACGCTAACCCGAGTTGTCCTGACGCTTACCCGAGTTGTCCTGACGCTAACCCGAGTTGTCCTGACGCTAACCCGAGTTGTCCTGACGCTAACCCTAGTTGTCCTGACGCTAACCCTAGTTGTCCTGACGCTAACCCGAGTTGTCCTGACGCTAACCCTAGTAGTCCTGACGCTAACCCGAGTTGTCCTGACGCTAACCCGAGTTGTCCTGACGCTAACCCTAGTAGTCCTGACGCTAACCCGAATTGTCCTGACGCTAACCCGAGTTGTCCTGACGCTAACCCGAGTTGTCCTGACGCTTACCCGAGTTGTCCTGACGCTAACCCGAGTTGTCCTGACGCTAACCCGAGTTGTCCTGACGCTAACCCGAGTTGTCCTGACGCTAACCCTAGTTGTCCTGCCGCTAACCCTAGTTGTCCTGACGCTAACCCGAGTTATCCTGACGCTAACCCTAGTTGTCCTGACGCTAACCCGAGTTGTCCTGACGCTAACCCTAGTTGTCCTGACGCTAACCCGAGTTGTCCTGACGCTTACCCGAGTTGTCCTGACGCTAACCCGAGTTGTCCTGACGCTAACCCGAGTTGTCCTGACGCTAACCCGAGTTGTCCTGACGCTAACCCTAGTTGTCCTGCCGCTAACCCTAGTTGTCCTGACGCTAACCCGAGTTATCCTGATGCTAACCCTAGTTGTCCTGACGCTAACCCGAGTTGTCCTGACGCTAAACCTAGTTGGCCTGACGCTAACCCGAGTTGTCCTGACGCTAACCCGAGTTGTCCTGACGCTAACCCGAGTTGTCTTGACGCTAACCCGAATTGTCCTGACGCTAACCCTAGTTGTCCTGACGCTAACCCGAGTTGTCCTGACGCTAACCCGAGTTGTCCTGACGCTAACCCGAATTGTCCTGACGCTAACCCGAGTTGTCCTGACGCTAACCCGAGTTGTCCTGATGCTAACCCGAGTTGTCCTGACGCTAACCCGAGTTGTCCTCACGCTTACCCGAGTTGTCCTGACGCTAACCCGAGTTGTCCTGACGCTAACCCGAGTTGTCCTGACGCTAACCCGAGTTGTCCTGACGCTAACCCTAGTTGTCCTGACGCTAACCCGAGTTGTCCTGACGCTAACCCTAGTTGTCCTGACGCTAACCCGAGTTGTCCTGACGCTAACCCGAGTTGTCCTGACGCTAACCCGAGTTGTCCTGACGCTAACCCGAGTTTTCCTGACGCTAACCCGAGTTGTCCTGACGCTAACCCGAGTTGTCCTGACGCTAACCCTAGTTGTCCTGACGCTAACCCTAGTTGTCCTGACGCTAACCCTAGTTGTCCTGACGCTAACCCTAGTTGTCTTGACGCTAACCCTATTTGTCCTGACGCTAACGCTAGTTGTCCTGACGCTAACCCTAGTTGTCCTGACGCTAACCCTAGTTGTCCTGACGCTAACCCTAGTTGTTCTGACGCTAACCCTAGTTGTCCTGACTCTAACCCTAGTTGTCCTGACGCTAACCCTACTTGTCCTGACGCTAACCCTACTTGTCCTGACGCTAACCCTAGTTGTCCTGACGCTAACCCTAGTTGTCCTGACGCTAACCCGAGTTGTCCTGACGCTAACCCGAATTGTCCTGACGCTAACCCGAGTTGTCCTGACGCTAACCCGAGTTGTCCTGACGCTAACCCGAGTTGTCCTGACGCTAACCCGAGTTGTCCTCACGCTTACCCGAGTTGTCCTGACGCTAACCCGAGTTGTCCTGACGCTAACCCGAGTTGTCCTGACGCTAACCCGAGTTGTCCTGACGCTAACCATAGTTGTCCTGACGCTAACCCGAGTTGTCCTGACGCTAACCCTAGTTGTCCTGACGCTAACCCGAGTTGTCCTGACGCTAACCCGAGTTGTCCTGACGCTAACCCGAGTTGTCCTGACGCTAACCCGAGTTGTCCTGACGCTAACCCGAGTTGTCCTGACGCTAACGCTAGTTGTCCTGACGCTAACCCGAGTTGTCCTGACGCTAACGCTAGTTGTCCTGACGCTAACCCGAGTTGTCCTGACGCTAACCCTAGTTGTTCTGACGCTAACCCTAGTTGTCCTGACTCTAACCCTAGTTGTCCTGACGCTAACCCTACTTGTCCTGACGCTAACCCTACTTGTCCTGACGCTAACCCTAGTTGTCCTGACGCTAACCCAAGTTGTCCTGACGCTAACCCTAGTTGTCCTGACGCTAACCCTAGTTGTCCTGACGCTAACCCTAGTTGTCCTGACGCTAACCCTACTTGTCCTGACGCTAACCCTAGTTGTATTGACGCTAACCCTACTTGTACTGACGCTATCCCTAGTTGTCCTGACGCTAACCCTAGTTGTCCTGACGCTAACCCTAGTTGTCCTGACGCTAACCCTACTTGTCCTGACGCTAACCCTAGTTGTCCTGACGCTAACCCTAGTTGTCCTGACGCTAACCCTAGTTGTCCTGACGCTAACCCTACTTGTCCTGACGCTAACCCTAGTTGTCCTGACGCTAACCCTACTTGTCCTGACGCTAACCCTAGTTGTCCTGACGCTAACCCTAGTTGTCCTGACGCTAACCCGAGTTGTCCTGACGCTAACCCGAATTGTCCTGACGCTAACCCGAGTTGTCCTGACGCTAACCCGAGTTGTCCTGACGCTAACCCGAGTTGTCCTCACGCTTACCCGAGTTGTCCTGACGCTAACCCGAGTTGTCCTGACGCTAACCCGAGTTGTCCTGACGCTAACCCGAGTTGTCCTGACGCTAACCCTAGTTGTCCTGACGCTAACCCGAGTTGTCCTGACGCTAACCCTAGTTGTCCTGACGCTAACCCGAGTTGTCCTGACGCTAACCCGAGTTGTCCTGATGCTAACCCGAGTTGTCCTGATGCTAACCCGAGTTGTCCTGACGCTAACCCGAGTTTTCCTGACGCTAACCCGAGTTGTCCTGACGCTAACCCGAGTTGTCCTGACGCTAACCCTAGTTGTCCTGACGCTAACCCTAGTTGTCCTGACGCTAACCCTAGTTGTCCTGACGCTAACCCTAGTTGTCTTGACGCTAACCCTATTTGTCCTGACGCTAACGCTAGTTCTCCTGACGCTAACCCTAGTTGTCCTGACGCTAACCCTAGTTGTCCTGATGCTAACCCTAGTTGTTCTGACGCTAACCCTAGTTGTCCTGACTCTAACCCTAGTTGTCCTGACGCTAACCCTACTTGTCCTGACGCTAACCCTACTTGTCCTGACGCTAACCCTAGTTGTCCTGACGCTAACCCTAGTTGTCCTGACGCTAACCCTAGTTGTCCTGACGCTAACCCTAGTTGTCCTGACGCTAACCCTACTTGTCCTGACGCTAACCCTACTTGTCCTGACGCTAACCCTACTTGTCCTGACGCTAACCCTAGTTGTCCTGACGCTAACCCTACTTGTCCTGACGCTTACCCAAGTTGTCCTGACGCTAACCCTAGTTGTCCTGACGCTAACCCTAGTTGTCCTGACGCTAACCCTAGTTGTCCTGACGCTTACCCTAGTTGTCCTGACGCTAACCCTAGTTGTCCTTATGCTATCCCTAGTTGTCCTGACGCTAACCCTAGTTGTCCTGACGCTAACCCTAGTTGTCCTGACGCTAACCCTAGTTGTCCTGACGCTAACCCGAGTTGTCCTGACGCTAACCCTAGTTGTCCTGACGCTAACCCGAGTTGTCCTGACGCTAACCCTAGTAGTCCTGACGCTAACCCGAGTTGTCCTGACGCTAACCCGAGATGTCCTGACGCTAACCCGAGTTGTCCTGACGCTTACCCGAGTTGTCCTGACGCTAACCCGAGTTGTCCTGACGCTAACCCGAGTTGTCCTGACGCTAACCCGAGTTGTCCTGACGCTAACCCTAGTTGTCCTGCCGCTAACCCTAGTTGTCCTGACGCTAACCCGAGTTATCCTGACGCTAACCCTAGTTGTCCTGACGCTAACCCGAGTTGTCCTGACGCTAACCCTAGTTGTCCTGACGCTAACCCGAGTTGTCCTGACGCTTACCCGAGTTGTCCTGACGCTAACCCGAGTTGTCCTGACGCTAACCCGAGTTGTCCTGACGCTAACCCTAGTTGTCCTGACGCTAACCCTAGTTGTCCTGACGCTAACCCGAGTTGTCCTGACGCTAACCCTAGTAGTCCTGACGCTAACCCGAGTTGTCCTGACGCTAACCCGAGTTGTCCTGACGCTAACCCTAGTAGTCCTGACGCTAACCCGAATTGTCCTGACGCTAACCCGAGTTGTCCTGACGCTAACCCGAGTTGCCTGACGCTTACCCGAGTTGTCCTGACGCTAACCCGAGTTGTCCTGACGCTAACCCGAGTTGTCCTGACGCTAACCCGAGTTGTCCTGACGCTAACCCTAGTTGTCCTGCCGCTAACCCTAGTTGTCCTGACGCTAACCCGAGTTATCCTGACGCTAACCCTAGTTGTCCTGACGCTAACCCGAGTTGTCCTGACGCTAACCCTAGTTGTCCTGACGCTAACCCGAGTTGTCCTGACGCTTACCCGAGTTGTCCTGACGCTAACCCGAGTTGTCCTGACGCTAACCCGAGTTGTCCTGACGCTAACCCGAGTTGTCCTGACGCTAACCCTAGTTGTCCTGCCGCTAACCCTAGTTGTCCTGACGCTAACCCGAGTTATCCTGATGCTAACCCTAGTTGTCCTGACGCTAACCCGAGTTGTCCTGACGCTAAACCTAGTTGGCCTGACGCTAACCCGAGTTGTCCTGACGCTAACCCGAGTTGTCCTGACGCTAACCCGAGTTGTCTTGACGCTAACCCGAATTGTCCTGACGCTAACCCTAGTTGTCCTGATGCTAACCCGAGTTGTCCTGACGCTAACCCGAGTTGTCCTGACGCTAACCCGAATTGTCCTGACGCTAACCCGAGTTGTCCTGACGCTAACCCGAGTTGTCCTGATGCTAACCCGAGTTGTCCTGACGCTAACCCGAGTTGTCCTCACGCTTACCCGAGTTGTCCTGACGCTAACCCGAGTTGTCCTGACGCTAACCCGAGTTGTCCTGACGCTAACCCGAGTTGTCCTGACGCTAACCCTAGTTGTCCTGACGCTAACCCGAGTTGTCCTGACGCTAACCCTAGTTGTCCTGACGCTAACCCGAGTTGTCCTGACGCTAACCCGAGTTGTCCTGACGCTAACCCGAGTTGTCCTGACGCTAACCCGAGTTTTCCTGACGCTAACCCGAGTTGTCCTGACGCTAACCCGAGTTGTCCTGACGCTAACCCTAGTTGTCCTGACGCTAACCCTAGTTGTCCTGACGCTAACCCTAGTTGTCCTGACGCTAACCCTAGTTGTCTTGACGCTAACCCTATTTGTCCTGACGCTAACGCTAGTTGTCCTGACGCTAACCCTAGTTGTCCTGACGCTAACCCTAGTTGTCCTGACGCTAACCCTAGTTGTTCTGACGCTAACCCTAGTTGTCCTGACTCTAACCCTAGTTGTCCTGACGCTAACCCTACTTGTCCTGACGCTAACCCTACTTGTCCTGACGCTAACCCTAGTTGTCCTGACGCTAACCCTAGTTGTCCTGACGCTAACCCTAGTTGTCCTGACGCTAACCCTACTTGTCCTGACGCTAACCCTACTTGTCCTGACGCTAACCCTACTTGTACTGACGCTATCCCTAGTTGTCCTGACGCTAACCCTAGTTGTCCTGACGCTAACCCTAGTTGTCCTGACGCTAACCCTACTTGTCCTGACGCTAACCCTAGTTGTCCTGACGCTAACCCTAGTTGTCCTGACGCTAACACTACTTGTCCTGACGCTAACCCTACTTGTCCTGACGCTAACCCTAGTTGTCCTGACGCTAACCCTAGTTGTCCTGACGCTAACCCTACTTGTCCTGACGCTAACCCTACTTGTCCTGACGCTAACCCTACTTGTCCTGACGCTAACCCTACTTGTCCTGACGCTAACCCTAGTTGTCCTGACGCTAACCCTAGTTGTCCTGACGCTAACCCTAGTTGTCCTGACGCTAACCCTACTTGTCCTGACGCTAACCCTAGTTGTCCTGACGCTAACCCTAGTTGTCCTGACGCTAACCCTACTTGTCCTGACGCTAACCCTACTTGTCCTGACGCTAACCCTACTTGTCCTGACGCTAACCCTACTTGTCCTGACGCTAACCCTAGTTGTCCTGACGCTAACCCTACTTGTCCTGACGCTAACCCTACTTGCCCTGACGCTAACCCTAGTTGTCCTGACGCTTACCCTAGTTGTCCTGACGCTAACCCTAGTTGTCCTGATGCTAACCCTACTTGTCCTGATGCTAACCCTACTTGTCCTGACGCTAACCCTAGTTGTCCTGACGCTAACCCTAGTTGTCCTGACGCTAACCCTACTTGTCCTGACGTTAACCCTACTTGTCCTGACGCTAACCCTAGTTGTCCTGACGCTAACCCTACTTTTCCTGACGCTAACCCTAGTTGTCCTGACGCTAACCCTACTTGTCCTGACGCTAACCCTAGTTGTCCTGATGCTAACCCTAGTTGTCCTGACGCTAACCCTACTTGTCCTGACGCTAACCCTAGTTGTCCTGACGCTAACCCTAGTTGTCCTGACGCTAACCCTACTTGTCCTGACGCTAACCCTAGTTGTCCTGATGCTATCCCTAGTTGTCTTGACGCTAACCCTACTTGTCCTGACGCTAACCCTAGTTGTCCTGACGCTAACCCTAGTTGTCCTGACGCTAACCCTACTTGTCCTGACGCTAACCCTAGTTGTCCTGACGCTAACCCTAGTTGTCCTGACGCTAACCCTAGTTGTCCTGACGCTAACCCTAGTTGTCCTGACGCTAACCCAAGTTGTCCTGACGCTAACCCTAGTTGTCCTGACGCTAACCCTAGTTGTCCTGACGCTAACCCTAGTTGTCCTGACGCTTACCCTAGTTGTCCTGACGCTAACCCTAGTTGTCCTGACGCTAACCCTACTTGTCCTGACGCTAACCCTAGTTGTCCTGACGCTAACCCTAGTTGTCCTGACGCTAACCCTAGTTGTCCTGACGCTAACCCTAGTTGTCCTCACGCTAACCCTAGTTGTCCTGACGCTAACCCTTGTTGTCCTGACGCTAACCCTACTTGTCCTGACGCTAACCCTACTTGTCCTGACGCTAACCCTAGTTGTCCTGACGTTAACCCTACTTGTCCTGACGCTAACCCTACTTGTCCTGACGCTAACCCTAGTTGTCCTGACGCTAACCCTAGTTGTCCTGACGCTAACCCTACTTGTCCTGACGCTAACCCTAGTTGTCCTGACGCTAACCCTACTTGTCCTGACGCTAACCCTAGTTGTCCTGATGCTAACCCTAGTTGTCCTGACGCTAACCCTACTTGTCCTGACGCTAACCCTAGTTGTCCTGACGCTAACCCTAGTTGTCCTGACGCTAACCCTACTTGTCCTGACGCTAACCCTAGTTGTCCTGATGCTAACCCTAGTTGTCTTGACGCTAACCCTACTTGTCCTGACGCTAACCCTAGTTGTCCTGACGCTAACCCTAGTTGTCCTGATGCTAACCCTAGTTGTCCTGACGCTAACCCTACTTGTCCTGACGCTAACCCTAGTTGTCCTGACGCTAACCCTAGTTGTCCTGACGCTAACCCTAGTTGTCCTGACGCTAACCCTAGTTGTCCTGACGCTAACCCAAGTTGTCCTGACGCTAACCCTAGTTGTCCTGACGCTAACCCTAGTTGTCCTGACGCTTACCCTAGTTGTCCTGACGCTAACCCTAGTTGTCCTGACGCTAACCCTAGTTGTCCTGACGCTAACCCTAGTTGTCCTGACGCTAACCCTAGTTGTCCTGACGCTAGCCCTAGTTGTCCTGACGCTAACCCAAGTTGTCCTGACGCTAACCCTTGTTGTCCTGACGCTAACCCTAGTTGTCCTGACGCTTACCCTAGTTGTCCTGACGCTAACCCTAGTTGTCCTGACGCTAACCCTAGTTGTCCTGACGCTAACCCTACTTGTCCTGACGCTAACCCTAGTTGTCCTGACGCTAACCCTACTTGTCCTGACGCTAACCCTACTTGTCCTGACGCTAACCCTACTTGTCCTGACGCTAACCCTACTTGTCCTGACGCTAACCCTAGTTGTCCTGACGCTAACCCTACTTGTCCTGACGCTAACCCTACTTGCCCTGACGCTAACCCTAGTTGTCCTGACGCTTACCCTAGTTGTCCTGACGCTAACCCTAGTTGTCCTGATGCTAACCCTACTTGTCCTGATGCTAACCCTACTTGTCCTGACGCTAACCCTAGTTGTCCTGACGCTAACCCTAGTTGTCCTGACGCTAACCCTACTTGTCCTGACGTTAACCCTACTTGTCCTGACGCTAACCCTAGTTGTCCTGACGCTAACCCTACTTTTCCTGACGCTAACCCTAGTTGTCCTGATGCTAACACTAGTTGTCCTGACGCTAACCCTACTTGTCCTGACGCTAACCCTACTTGTCCTGACGCTAACCCTACTTGTCCTGACGCTAACCCTAGTTGTCCTGACGCTAACCCTACTTGTCCTGACGCTAACCCTAGTTGTCCTGACGCTAACCCTAGTTGTCCTGACGCTAACCCTAGTTGTCCTCACGCTAACCCTAGTTGTCCTGACGCTAACCCTTGTTGTCCTGACGCTAACCCTACTTGTCCTGACGCTAACCCTACTTGTCCTGACGCTAACCCTAGTTGTCCTGACGTTAACCCTACTTGTCCTGACGCTAACCCTACTTGTCCTGACGCTAACCCTAGTTGTCCTGACGCTAACCCTAGTTGTCCTGACGCTAACCCTACTTGTCCTGACGCTAACCCTAGTTGTCCTGATGCTAACCCTAGTTGTCCTGACGCTAACCCTACTTGTCCTGACGCTAACCCTAGTTGTCCTGACGCTAACCCTAGTTGTCCTGACGCTAACCCTACTTGTCCTGACGCTAACCCTAGTTGTCCTGATGCTATCCCTAGTTGTCTTGACGCTAACCCTACTTGTCCTGACGCTAACCCTAGTTGTCCTGACGCTAACCCTAGTTGTCCTGACGCTAACCCTACTTGTCCTGACGCTAACCCTAGTTGTCCTGACGCTAACCCTAGTTGTCCTGACGCTAACCCTAGTTGTCCTGACGCTAACCCTAGTTGTCCTGACGCTAACCCAAGTTGTCCTGACGCTAACCCTAGTTGTCCTGACGCTAACCCTAGTTGTCCTGACGCTAACCCTAGTTGTCCTGACGCTTACCCTAGTTGTCCTGACGCTAACCCTAGTTGTCCTGACGCTAACCCTACTTGTCCTGACGCTAACCCTAGTTGTCCTGACGCTAACCCTAGTTGTCCTGACGCTAACCCTAGTTGTCCTGACGCTAACCCTAGTTGTCCTCACGCTAACCCTAGTTGTCCTGACGCTAACCCTTGTTGTCCTGACGCTAACCCTACTTGTCCTGACGCTAACCCTACTTGTCCTGACGCTAACCCTAGTTGTCCTGACGTTAACCCTACTTGTCCTGACGCTAACCCTACTTGTCCTGACGCTAACATTAGTTGTCCTGACGCTAACCCTAGTTGTCCTGACGCTAACCCTACTTGTCCTGACGCTAACCCTAGTTGTCCTGACGCTAACCCTACTTGTCCTGACGCTAACCCTAGTTGTCCTGATGCTAACCCTAGTTGTCCTGACGCTAACCCTACTTGTCCTGACGCTAACCCTAGTTGTCCTGACGCTAACCCTAGTTGTCCTGACGCTAACCCTACTTGTCCTGACGCTAACCCTAGTTGTCCTGATGCTAACCCTAGTTGTCTTGACGCTAACCCTACTTGTCCTGACGCTAACCCTAGTTGTCCTGACGCTAACCCTAGTTGTCCTGACGCTAACCCTAGTTGTCCTGACGCTAACCCTACTTGTCCTGACGCTAACCCTAGTTGTCCTGACGCTAACCCTAGTTGTCCTGACGCTAACCCTAGTTGTCCTGACGCTAACCCTAGTTGTCCTGACGCTAACCCAAGTTGTCCTGACGCTAACCCTAGTTGTCCTGACGCTAACCCTAGTTGTCCTGACGCTTACCCTAGTTGTCCTGACGCTAACCCTAGTTGTCCTGACGCTAACCCTAGTTGTCCTGACGCTAACCCTAGTTGTCCTGACGCTAACCCTAGTTGTCCTGACGCTAGCCCTAGTTGTCCTGACGCTAACCCAAGTTGTCCTGACGCTAACCCTTGTTGTCCTGACGCTAACCCTAGTTGTCCTGACGCTTACCCTAGTTGTCCTGACGCTAACCCTAGTTGTCCTGACGCTAACCCTAGTTGTCCTGACGCTAACCCTACTTGTCCTGACGCTAACCCTAGTTGTCCTGACGCTAACCCTACTTGTCCTGACGCTAACCCTAGTTGTCCTGACGCTAACCCTAGTTGTCCTGACGCTAACCCTAGTTGTCCTGACGCTAACCCTACTTGTCCTGACGCTAACCCTAGTTGTCCTGACGCTAACCCTAGTTGTCCTGACGCTAACCCTACTTGTCCTGACGCTAACCCTAGTTGTCCTGACGCTAACCCTAGTTGTCTTGACGCTAACCCTACTTGTACTGACGCTAACCCTAGTTGTCCTGACGCTATCCCTAGTTGTCCTGACGCTAACCCTACTTGTCCTGACGCTAACCCTAGTTGTCCTGACGCTAACCCTAGCTGTCCTGACGCTAACCCTAGTTGTCCTGACGCTAACCCAAGTTGTCCTGACGCTAACCCTAGTTGTCCTGACGCTAACCCTAGTTGTCCTGACGCTAACCCTAGTTGTCCTGACGCTTACCCTAGTTGTCCTGACGCTAACCCTAGTTGTCCTGACGCTAACCCTAGTTGTCCTGACGCTAACCCTAGTTGTCCTGACGCTAACCCTAGTTGTCCTGACGCTAGCCCTAGTTGTCCTGACGCTAACTCAAGTTGTCCTGACGCTAACCCTTGTTGTCCTGACGCTAACCCTAGTTGTCCTGACGCTTACCCTAGTTGTCCTGACGCTAACCCTAGTTGTCCTGACGCTAACCCTAGTTGTCCTGAGGCTAACCCTAGTTGTCCTGACGCTAACCCTAGTTGTCCTGACGCTAACCCGAGTTGTCCTGACGCTAACCCTAGTTGTCCTGACGCTAACCCGAGTTGTCCTGACGCTAACCCTAGTAGTCCTGACGCTAACCCGAGTTGTCCTGACGCTAACCCGAGTTGTCCTGACGCTAACCCGAGTTGTCATGACGCTAACCCGAGTTGTCCTGACGCTAACCCGAGTTGTCCTGACGCTTACCCGAGTTGTCCTGACGCTAACCCGAGTTGTCCTGACGCTAACCCGAGTTGTCCTGACGCTAACCCTAGTTGTCCTGACGCTAACCCGAGTTGTCCTGACGCTAACCCGAGTTATCCTGACGCTAAACCGAGTTGTCCTGACGCTAACCCGAGTTGTCCTGACGCTAACCCTAGTTGTGCTGACGCTAACCCGAGTTGTCCTGACGCTAACCCGAGTTGTCCTGACGCTAAACCGAGTTGTCCTGACGCTAACCCGAATTGTCCTGACGCTAACCCGAGTTGTCCTGACGCTAACCCGAGTTGTCCTGACGCTAACCCGAGTTGTCCTGACGCTAACCCGAGTTGTCCTCACGCTTACCCGAGTTGTCCTGACGCTAACCAGATTTGTCCTGACGCTAACCCGAGTTGTCCTGACGCTAACCCGAGTTGTCCTGACGCTAACCCTAGTTGTCCTGACGCTAACCCGAGTTGTCCTGACGCTAACCCTAGTTGTCCTGACGCTAACCCAAGTTGTCCTGACGCTAACCCGAGTTGTCCTGACGCTAACCCGAGTTGTCCTGACGCTAACCCTAGTTGTCTTGACGCTAACCCTATTTGTCCTGATGCTAACGCTAGTTGTCCTGACGCTAACCCTAGTTGTCCTGACTCTAACCCTAGTTGTCCTGACGCTAACCCTAGTTGTCCTGACGCTAACCCTAGTTGTTCTGACGCTAACCCTAGTTGTCCTGACTCTAACCCTAGTTGTCCTGACGCTAACCCTACTTGTCCTGACGCTAACCCTACTTGTCCTGACGCTAACCCTAGTTGTCCTGACGCTAACCCTAGTTGTCCTGACTCTAACCCTAGTTGTCCTGACGCTAACCCTAGTTGTCCTGACGCTAACCCTAGTTGTCCTGACGCTAACCCTACTTGTCCTGACGCTAACCCTAGTTGTCCTGACGCTAACCCTACTTGTACTGACGCTATCCCTAGTTGTCCTGACGCTAACCCTAGTTGTCCTGACGCTAACACTACTTGTCCTGACGCTAACCCTACTTGTCCTGACGCTAACCCTAGTTGTCCTGACGCTAACCCTAGTTGTCCTGACGCTAACCCTACTTGTCCTGACGCTAACCCTAGTTGTCCTGATGCTAACCCTACTTGTCCTGACGCTAACCCTACTTGTCCTGACGCTAACCCTACTTGTCCTGACGCTAACCCTAGTTGTCCTGACGCTAACCCTACTTGTCCTGACGCTAACCCTAGTTGTCCTGACGCTAACCCTAGTTGTCCTGACGCTAACCCGAGTTGTCCTGACGCTAACCCGAATTGTCCTGACGCTAACCCGAGTTGTCCTGACGCTAACCCGAGTTGTCCTGACGCTAACCCGAGTTGTCCTGACGCTAACCCGAGTTGTCCTCACGCTTACCCGAGTTGTCCTGACGCTAACCCGAGTTGTCCTGACGCTAACCCGAGTTGTCCTGACGCTAACCCGAGTTGTCCTGACGCTAACCCTAGTTGTCCTGACGCTAACCCGAGTTGTCCTGACGCTAACCCTAGTTGTCCTGACGCTAACCCGAGTTGTCCTGACGCTAACCCGAGTTGTCCTGACGCTAACCCGAGTTTTCCTGACGCTAACCCGAGTTTTCCTGACGCTAACCCGAGTTGTCCTGACGCTAACGCTAGTTGTCCTGACGCTAACCCTAGTTGTCCTGACGCTAACCCTAGTTGTCCTGACGCTAACCCTAGTTGTTCTGACGCTAACCCAAGTTGTCCTGACTCTAACCATAGTTGTCCTGACGCTAACCCTACTTGTCCTGACGCTAACCCTACTTGTCCTGACGCTAACCCTAGTTGTCCTGACGCTAACCCTAGTTGTCCTGACGCTAACCCTAGTTGTCCTGACGCTAACCCTAGTTGTCCTGACGCTAACCCTACTTGTCCTGACGCTAACCCTACTTGTCCTGACGCTAACCCTACTTGTCCTGACGCTAACCCTAGTTGTCCTGACGCTAACCCTAGTTGTCCTGACGCTAACCCTACTTGTCCTGACGCTAACCCTAGTTGTCCTGACGCTAACCCTAGTTGTCCTGACGCTAACCCTACTTGTCCTGACGCTAACCCTAGTTGTCCTGACGCTAACCCTAGTTGTCTTGACGCTAACCCTACTTGTCCTGACGCTAACCCTAGTTGTCCTGACGCTAACCCTAGTTGTCCTGACGCTAACCCTACTTGTCCTGACGCTAACCCTAGTTGTCCTGACGCTAACCCTAGTTGTCCTGACGCTAACCCTAGTTGTCCTGACGCTAACCCAAGTTGTCCTGACGCTAACCCTAGTTGTCCTGACGCTAACCCTAGTTGTCCTGACGCTAACCCTAGTTGTCCTGACGCTTACCCTAGTTGTCCTGACGCTAACCCTAGTTGTCCTGACGCTAACCCTAGTTGTCCTGACGCTAACCCTAGTTGTCCTGACGCTAACCCTAGTTGTCCTGACGCTAGCCCTAGTTGTCCTGACGCTAACTCAAGTTGTCCTGACGCTAACCCTTGTTGTCCTGACGCTAACCCTAGTTGTCCTGACGCTTACCCTAGTTGTCCTGACGCTAACCCTAGTTGTCCTGACGCTAACCCTAGTTGTCCTGAGGCTAACCCTAGTTGTCCTGACGCTAACCCTAGTTGTCCTGACGCTAACCCGAGTTGTCCTGACGCTAACCCTAGTTGTCCTGACGCTAACCCGAGTTGTCCTGACGCTAACCCTAGTAGTCCTGACGCTAACCCGAGTTGTCCTGACGCTAACCCGAGTTGTCCTGACGCTAACCCGAGTTGTCATGACGCTAACCCGAGTTGTCCTGACGCTAACCCGAGTTGTCCTGACGCTTACCCGAGTTGTCCTGACGCTAACCCGAGTTGTCCTGACGCTAACCCGAGTTGTCCTGACGCTAACCCGAGTTGTCCTGACGCTAACCCGAGTTATCCTGACGCTAAACCGAGTTGTCCTGACGCTAACCCGAGTTGTCCTGACGCTAACACTAGTTGTGCTGACGCTAACCCGAGTTGTCCTGACGCTAACCCGAGTTGTCCTGACGCTAACCCGAGTTGTCCTGACGCTAACCCGAATTGTCCTGACGCTAACCCGAGTTGTCCTGACGCTAACCCGAGTTGTCCTGACGCTAACCCGAGTTGTCCTGACGCTAACCCGAGTTGTCCTCACGCTTACCCGAGTTGTCCTGACGCTAACCAGAGTTGTCCTGACGCTAACCCGAGTTGTCCTGACGCTAACCCGAGTTGTCCTGACGCTAACCCTAGTTGTCCTGACGCTAACCCGAGTTGTCCTGACGCTAACCCTAGTTGTCCTGACGCTAACCCGAGTTGTCCTGACGCTAACCCGAGTTGTCCTGACGCTAACCCGAGTTGTCCTGACGCTAACCCTAGTTGTCTTGACGCTAACCCTATTTGTCCTGATGCTAACGCTAGTTGTCCTGACGCTAACCCTAGTTGTCCTGACGCTAACCCTAGTTGTCCTGACGCTAACCCTAGTTGTCCTGACGCTAACCCTAGTTGTCTTGACGCTAACCCTATTTGTCCTGACGCTAACGCTAGTTGTCCTGACGCTAACCCTAGTTGTCCTGACGCTAACCCTAGTTGTCCTGACGCTAACCCTAGTTGTTCTGACGCTAACCCTAGTTGTCCTGACTCTAACCCTAGTTGTCCTGACGCTAACCCTACTTGTCCTGACGCTAACCCTACTTGTCCTGACGCTAACCCTAGTTGTCCTGACGCTAACCCTAGTTGTCCTGACTCTAACCCTAGTTGTCCTGACGCTAACCCTAGTTGTCCTGACGCTAACCCTAGTTGTCCTGACGCTAACCCTACTTGTCCTTACGCTAACCCTAGTTGTCCTGACGCTAACCCTACTTGTACTGACGCTATCCCTAGTTGTCCTGACGCTAACCCTAGTTGTCCTGACGCTAACACTACTTGTCCTGACGCTAACCCTACTTGTCCTGACGCTAACCCTAGTTGTCCTGACGCTAACCCTAGTTGTCCTGACGCTAACCCTACTTGTCCTGACGCTAACCCTAGTTGTCCTGATGCTAACCCTACTTGTCCTGACGCTAACCCTACTTGTCCTGACGCTAACCCTAGTTGTCCTGACGCTAACCCTAGTTGTCCTGACGCTAACCCTTGTTGTCCTGACGCTAACCCTACTTGTCCTGACGCTAACCCTACTTGTCCTGACGCTAACCCTACTTGTCCTGACGCTAACCCTAGTTGTCCTGACGCTAACCCTACTTGTCCTGACGCTAACCCTAGTTGTCCTGACGCTAACCCTAGTTGTACTGACGCTAACCCGAGTTGTCCTGACGCTAACCCGAATTGTCCTGACGCTAACCCGAGTTGTTCTGACGCTAACCCGAGTTGTCCTGACGCTAACCCGAGTTGTCCTGACGCTAACCCGAGTTGTCCTCACGCTTACCCGAGTTGTCC
Source organism: Phyllobates terribilis (assembly GCF_046119375.1). NCBI lineage: Eukaryota > Metazoa > Chordata > Amphibia > Anura > Dendrobatidae > Phyllobates > Phyllobates terribilis. The sequence continues at coordinate 73,923 of NW_027363676.1, read as the reverse complement.
TGACGCTAACCCGAGTTGTCCTGACGCTAACCCGAGTTGTCCTGACGCTAACCCGAGTTGTCCTGACGCTAACCCTAGTTGTCCTGACGCTAACCCGAGTTGTCCTGACGCTAACCCTAGTTGTCCTGACGCTAACCCGAGTTGTCCTGACGCTAACCCGAGTTGTCCTGACGCTAACCCGAGTTTTCCTGACGCTAACCCGAGTTTTCCTGACGCTAACCCGAGTTGTCCTGACGCTAACCCGAGTTGTCCTGACGCTAACCCTAGTTGTCCTGACGCTAACCCTAGTTGTCCTGACGCTAACCCTAGTTGTCCTGACGCTAACCCTAGTTGTCCTGACGCTAACCCTAGTTGTCTTGACGCTAACCCTATTTGTCCTGACGCTAACGCTAGTTGTCCTGACGCTAACCCTAGTTGTCCTGACGCTAACCCTAGTTGTCCTGACGCTAACCCTAGTTGTTCTGACGCTAACCCTAGTTGTCCTGACTCTAACCCTAGTTGTCCTGACGCTAACCCTACTTGTCCTGACGCTAACCCTACTTGTCCTGACACTAACCCTAGTTGTCCTGACGCTAACCCTAGTTGTCCTGACGCTAACCCTAGTTGTCCTGACGCTAACCCTACTTGTCCTGACGCTAACCCTAGTTGTCCTGACGCTAACCCTACTTGTACTGACGCTATCCCTAGTTGTCCTGACGCTAACCCTAGTTGTCCTGACGCTAACCCTAGTTGTCCTGACGCTAACCCTACTTGTCCTGACGCTAACCCTAGTTGTCCTGACGCTAACCCTAGTTGTCCTGACGCTAACCCTAGTTGTCCTGACGCTAACCCTACTTGTCCTGACGCTAACCCTAGTTGTCCTGACGCTAACACTACTTGTCCTGACGCTAACCCTACTTGTCCTGACGCTAACCCTAGTTGTCCTGACGCTAACCCTAGTTGTCCTGACGCTAACCCTACTTGTCCTGACGCTAACCCTAGTTGTCCTGACGCTAACCCTACTTGTCCTGACGCTAACCCTACTTGTCCTGACGCTAACCCTAGTTGTCCTGACGCTAACCCTACTTGTCCTGACGCTAACCCTAGTTGTCCTGACGCTAACCCTAGTTGTCCTGACGCTAACCCGAGTTGTCCTGACGCTAACCCGAATTGTCCTGACGCTAACCCGAGTTGTCCTGACGCTAACCCGAGTTGTCCTGACGCTAACCCGAGTTGTCCTCACGCTTACCCGAGTTGTCCTGACGCTAACCCGAGTTGTCCTGACGCTAACCCGAGTTGTCCTGACGCTAACCCGAGTTGTCCTGACGCTAACCCTAGTTGTCCTGACGCTAACCCGAGTTGTCCTGACGCTAACCCTAGTTGTCCTGACGCTAACCCGAGTTGTCCTGACGCTAACCCGAGTTGTCCTGACGCTAACCCCAGTTGTCCTGACGCTAACCCGAGTTTTCCTGACGCTAACCAGAGTTGTCCTGACGCTAACCCGAGTTGTCCTGACGCTAACCCTAGTTGTCCTGACGCTAACCCTAGTTGTCCTGACGCTAACCCTAGTTGTCCTGACGCTAACCCTAGTTGTCTTGACGCTAACCCTATTTGTCCTGACGCTAACGCTAGTTGTCCTGACGCTAACCCTAGTTGTCCTGACGCTAACCCTAGTTGTCCTGACGCTAACCCTAGTTGTTCTGACGCTAACCCTAGTTGTCCTGACTCTAACCCTAGTTGTCCTGATGCTAACCCTACTTGTCCTGACGCTAACCCTACTTGTCCTGACGCTAACCCTAGTTGTCCTGACGCTAACCCTAGTTGTCCTGACGCTAACCCTAGTTGTCCTGACGCTAACCCTACTTGTCCTGACGCTAACCCTACTTGTCCTGACGCTAACCCTAGTTGTCCTGACGCTAACCCTACTTGTCCTGACGCTAACCCAAGTTGTCCTGACGCTAACCCTAGTTGTCCTGACGCTAACCCTAGTTGTCCTGATGCTAACCCTAGTTGTCCTGACGCTTACCCTAGTTGTCCTGACGCTAACCCTAGTTGTCCTGACGCTAACCCTAGTTGTCCTGACGCTAACCCTAGTTGTCCTGACGCTAACCCTAGTTGTCCTGACGCTAACCCTAGTTGTCCTGACGCTAACCCGAGTTGTCCTGACGCTAACCCTAGTTGTCCTGACGCTAACCCGAGTTGTCCTGACGCTAACCCTAGTAGTCCTGACGCTAACCCGAGTTGTCCTGACGCTAACCCGAGTTGTCCTGACGCTAACCCGAGTTGTCCTGACGCTTACCCGAGTTGTCCTGACGCTAACCCGAGTTGTCCTGACGCTAACCCGAGTTGTCCTGACGCTAACCCTAGTTGTCCTGCCGCTAACCCTAGTTGTCCTGACGCTAACCCGAGTTATCCTGACGCTAACCCTAGTTGTCCTGACGCTAACCCGAGTTGTCCTGACGCTAACCCTAGTTGTCCTGACGCTAACCCGAGTTGTCCTGACGCTTACCCGAGTTGTCCTGACGCTAACCCGAGTTGTCCTGACGCTAACCCGAGTTGTCCTGACGCCAACCCGAGTTGTCCTGACGCTAACCCTAGTTGTCCTGCCGCTAACCCTAGTTGTCCTGACGCTAACCCGAGTTATCCTGACGCTAACCCTAGTTGTCCTGACGCTAACCCGAGTTGTCCTGACGCTAAACCTAGTTGGCCTGACGCTAACCCGAGTTGTCCTGACGCTAACCCGAGTTGTCCTGACGCTAACCCGAGTTGTCTTGACGCTAACCCGAATTGTCCTGACGCTAACCCTAGTTGTCCTGACGCTAACCCGAGTTGTCCTGACGCTAACCCGAGTTGTCCTGACGCTAACCCGAATTGTCCTGACGCTAACCCGAGTTTTCCTGACGCTAACCCGAGTTGTCCTGATGCTAACCCGAGTTGTCCTGACGCTAACCCGAGTTGTCCTCACGCTTACCCGAGTTGTCCTGACGCTAACCCGAGTTGTCCTGACGCTAACCCGAGTTGTCCTGACGCTAACCCTAGTTGTCCTGACGCTAACCCGAGTTGTCCTGACGCTAACCCTAGTTGTCCTGACGCTAACCCGAGTTGTCCTGACGCTAACCCGAGTTGTCCTGACGCTAACCCGAGTTTTCCTGACGCTAACCCGAGTTGTCCTGACGCTAACCCGAGTTGTCCTGACGCTAACCCTAGTTGTCCTGACGCTAACCCTAGTTGTCCTGACGCTAACCCTAGTTGTCCTGACGCTAACCCTAGTTGTCTTGACGCTAACCCTATTTGTCCTGACGCTAACGCTAGTTGTCCTGACGCTAACCCTAGTTGTCCTGACGCTAACCCTAGTTGTCCTGACGCTAACCCTAGTTGTTCTGACGCTAACCCTAGTTGTCCTGACTCTAACCCTAGTTGTCCTGACGCTAACCCTACTTGTCCTGACGCTAACCCTACTTGTCCTGACGCTAACCCTAGTTGTCCTGACACTAACCCTAGTTGTCCTGACGCTAACCCTAGTTGTCCTGACGCTAACCCTACTTGTCCTGACGCTAACCCTACTTGTCCTGACGCTAACCCTACTTGTACTGACGCTATCGCTAGTTGTCCTGACGCTAACCCTAGTTGTCCTGACGCTAACCCTAGTTGTCCTGACGCTAACCCTACTTGTCCTGACGCTAACCCTAGTTGTCCTGACGCTAACCCTAGTTGTCCTGACGCTAACACTACTTGTCCTGACGCTAACCCTACTTGTCCTGACGCTAACCCTAGTTGTCCTGACGCTAACCCTAGTTGTCCTGACGCTAACCCTACTTGTCCTGACGCTAACCCTAGTTGTCCTGACGCTAACCCTACTTGTCCTGACGCTAACCCTACTTGTCCTGACGCTAACCCTAGTTGTCCTGACGCTAACCCTAGTTGTCCTGACGCTAACCCTACTTGTCCTGACGCTAACCCTACTTGTCCTGACGCTTACCCTAGTTGTCCTGACGCTAACCCTAGTTGTCCTGACGCTAACCCTAGTTGTCCTGACGCTAACCCTAGTTGTCCTGACGCTAACCCTAGTTGTCCTGACGCTAACCCGAGTTGTCCTGACGCTAACCCTAGTTGTCCTGACGCTAACCCGAGTTGTCCTGACGCTAACCCTAGTAGTCCTGACGCTAACCCGAGTTGTCCTGACGCTAACCCGAGTTGTCCTGACGCTAACCCGAGTTGTCCTGACGCTTACCCGAGTTGTCCTGACGCTAACCCGAGTTGTCCTGACGCTAACCCGAGTTGTCCTGACGCTAACCCTAGTTGTCCTGCCGCTAACCCTAGTTGTCCTGACGCTAACCCGAGTTATCCTGACGCTAACCCTAGTTGTCCTGACGCTAACCAGAGTTGTCCTGACGCTAACCCTAGTTGTCCTGACGCTAACCCGAGTTGTCCTGACGCTTACCCAAGTTGTCCTGACGCTAACCCGAGTTGTCCTGACGCTAACCCGAGTTGTCCTGACGCTAACCCGAGTTGTCCTGACGCTAACCCTAGTTGTCCTGCCGCTAACCCTAGTTGTCCTGACGCTAACCCGAGTTATCCTGACGCTAACCCTAGTTGTCCTGACGCTAACCCGAGTTGTCCTGACGCTAAACCTAGTTGGCCTGACGCTAACCCGAGTTGTCCTGACGCTAACCCGAGTTGTCCTGACGCTAACCCGAGTTGTCTTGACGCTAACCCGAATTGTCCTGACGCTAACCCTAGTTGTCCTGACGCTAACCCGAGTTGTCCTGACGCTAACCCGAGTTGTCCTGACGCTAACCCGAATTGTCCTGACGCTAACCCGAGTTTTCCTGACGCTAACCCGAGTTGTCCTGACGCTAACCCGAGTTGTCCTGACGCTAACCCGAGTTGTCCTCACGCTTACCCGAGTTGTCCTGACGCTAACCCGAGTTGTCCTGACGCTAACCCGAGTTGTCCTGACGCTAACCCGAGTTGTCCTGACGCTAACCCTAGTTGTCCTGACGCTAACCCGAGTTGTCCTGACGCTAACCCGAGTTGTCCTGACGCTAACCCGAGTTTTCCTGACGCTAACCCGAGTTGTCCTGACGCTAACCCGAGTTGTCCTGACGCTAACCCTAGTTGTCCTGACGCTAACCCTAGTTGTCCTGACGCTAACCCTAGTTGTCCTGACGCTAACCCTAGTTGTTTTGACGCTAACCCTATTTGTCCTGACGCTAACGCTAGTTGTCCTGACGCTAACCCTAGTTGTCCTGACGCTAACCCTAGTTGTCCTGAGGCTAACCCTAGTTGTTCTGACGCTAACCCTAGTTGTCCTGACTCTAACCCTAGTTGTCCTGACGCTAACCCTACTTGTCCTGACGCTAACCCTACTTGTCCTGACGCTAACCCTAGTTGTCCTGACGCTAACCCTAGTTGTCCTGACGCTAACCCTACTTGTCCTGACGGTAACCCTACTTGTCCTGACGCTAACCCTACTTGTACTGACGCTATCCCTAGTTGTCCTGACGCTAACCCTAGTTGTCCTGACGCTAACCCTAGTTGTCCTGACGCTAACCCTACTTGTCCTGATGCTAACCCTAGTTGTCCTGACGCTAACCCTAGTTGTCCTGACGCTAACACTACTTGTCCTGACGCTAACCCTACTTGTCCTGACGCTAACCCTAGTTGTCCTGACGCTAACCCTAGTTGTCCTGACGCTAACCCTACTTGTCCTGACGCTAACCCTAGTTGTCCTGATGCTAACCCTACTTGTCCTGACGCTAACCCTACTTGTCCTGACGCTAACCCTAGTTGTCCTGACGCTAACCCTAGTTGTCCTGACGCTAACCCTAGTTGTCCTGACGCTAACCCTAGTTGTCCTGACGCTAACCCTACTTGTCCTGACGCTAACCCTACTTGTCCTGACGCTTACCCTAGTTGTCCTGACGCTAACCCTAGTTGTCCTGATGCTAACCCTAGTTGTCCTGACGCTAACCCTAGTTGTCCTGACGCTAACCCTAGTTGTCCTGACGCTAACCCGAGTTGTCCTGACGCTAACCCTAGTTGTCCTGACGCTAACCCGAGTTGTCCTGACGCTAACCCTAGTAGTCCTGACGCTAACCCGAGTTGTCCTGACGCTAACCCGAGTTGTCCTGACGCTAACCCGAGTTGTCCTGACGCTTACCCGAGTTGTCCTGACGCTAACCCGAGTTGTCCTGACTCTAACCCGAGTTGTCCTGACGTTAACCCTAGTTGTCCTGACGCTAACCCGAGTTATCCTGACGCTAACCCTAGTTGTCCTGACGCTAACCCGAGTTGTCCTGACGCTAACCCTAGTTGTCCTGACGCTAACCCGAGTTGTCCTGACGCTTACCCAAGTTGTCCTGACGCTAACCCGAGTTGTCCTGACGCTAACCCGAGTTGTCCTGACGCTAACCCGAGTTGTCCTGACGCTAACCCTAGTTGTCCTGCCGCTAACCCTAGTTGTCCTGACGCTAACCCGAGTTATCCTGATGCTAACCCTAGTTGTCCTGACGCTAACCCGAGTTGTCCTGACGCTAAACCTAGTTGGCCTGACGCTAACCCGAGTTGTCCTGACGCTAACCCGAGTAGTCCTGACGCTAACCCGAGTTGTCTTGACGCTAACCCGAATTGTCCTGACGCTAACCCTAGTTGTCCTGACGCTAACCCGAGTTGTCCTGACGCTATCCCGAGTTGTCCTGACGCTAACCCGAATTGTCCTGACGCTAACCCGAGTTTTCCTGACGCTAACCCGAGTTGTCCTGACGCTAACCCGAGTTGTCCTGACGCTAACCCGAGTTGTCCTCACGCTTACCCGAGTTGTCCTGACGCTAACCCGAGTTGTCCTGACGCTAACCCGAGTTGTCCTGACGCTAACCCTAGTTGTCCTGACGCTAACCCGAGTTGTCCTGACGCTAACCCTAGTTGTCCTGATGCTAACCCGAGTTGTCCTGACGCTAACCCGAGTTGTCCTGACGCTAACCCGAGTTGTCCTGACGCTAACCCGAGTTTTCCTGACGCTAACCCGAGTTGTCCTGACGCTAACCCGAGTTGTCCTGACGCTAACCCTAGTTGTCCTGACGCTAACCCTAGTTGTCCTGACGCTAACCCTAGTTGTCCTGACGCTAACCCTAGTTGTCTTGACGCTAACCCTATTTGTCCTGACGCTAACGCTAGTTGTCCTGACGCTAACCCTAGTTGTCCTGACGCTAACCCTAGTTGTCCTGACGCTAACCCTAGTTGTTCTGACGCTAACCCTAGTTGTCCTGACTCTAACCCTAGTTGTCCTGACGCTAACCCTACTTGTCCTGACGCTAACCCTACTTGTCCTGACGCTAACCCTAGTTGTCCTGACGCTAACCCTAGTTGTCCTGACGCTAACCCTACTTGTCCTGACGCTAACCCTACTTGTCCTGACGCTAACCCTACTTGTACTGATGCTATCCCTAGTTGTCCTGACGCTAACCCTAGTTGTCCTGACGCTAACCCTAGTTGTCCTGACGCTAACCCTACTTGTCCTGATGCTAACCCTAGTTGTCCTGACGCTAACCCTAGTTGTCCTGACGCTAACACTACTTGTCCTGACGCTAACCCTACTTGTCCTGACGCTAACCCTAGTTGTCCTGACGCTAACCCTAGTTGTCCTGACGCTAACCCTACTTGTCCTGACGCTAACCCTAGTTGTCCTGATGCTAACCCTACTTGTCCTGACGCTAACACTACTTGTCCTGACGCTAACCCTAGTTGTCCTGACGCTAACCCTAGTTGTCCTGACGCTAACCCTACTTGTCCTGACGCTAACCCTACTTGTCCTGACGCTAACCCTAGTTGTCCTGACGCTAACCCTACTTGTCCTGACGCTAACCCTAGTTGTCCTGACGCTAACCCTAGTTGTCCTGACGCTAACCCTACTTGTCCTGACGCTAACCCTACTTGTCCTGACGCTAACCCTACTTGTCCTGACGCTAACCCTACTTGTCCTGACGCTAACCCTAGTTGTCCTGACGCTAACCCTACTTGTCCTGACGCTAACCCAAGTTGTCCTGACGCTAACCCTAGTTGTCCTGACGCTAACCCTAGTTGTCCTGACGCTAACCCTAGTTGTCCTGACGCTTACCCTAGTTATCCTGACGCTAACCCTAGTTGTCCTGATGCTAACCCTAGTTGTCCTGACGCTAACCCTAGTTGTCCTGACGCTAACCCTAGTTGTCCTGACGCTAACCCTAGTTGTCCTGACGCTAACCCGAGTTGTCCTGACGCTAACCCTAGTTGTCCTGACGCTAACCCGAGTTGTCCTGACGCTAACCCTAGTAGTCCTGACGCTAACCCGAGTTGTCCTGACGCTAACCCGAGTTGTCCTGACGCTAACCCGAGTTGTCCTGACGCTTACCCGAGTTGTCCTGACGCTAACCCGAGTTGTCCTGACGCTAACCCGAGTTGTCCTGACGCTAACCCGAGTTGTCCTGACGCTAACCCTAGTTGTCCTGCCGCTAACCCTAGTCGTCCTGAAGCTAACCCGAGTTATCCTGACGCTAACCCTAGTTGTCCTGACGCTAACCCGAGTTGTCCTGACGCTAACCCTAGTTGTCCTGACGCTAACCCGAGTTGTCCTGACGCTTACCCGAGTTGTCCTGACGCTAACCCGAGTTGTCCTGACGCTAACCCGAGTTGTCCTGACGCTAACCCTAGTTGTCCTGCCGCTAACCCTAGTTGTCCTGACGCTAACCCGAGTTATCCTGATGCTAACCCTAGTTGTCCTGACGCTAACCCGAGTTGTCCTGACGCTAAACCTAGTTGGCCTGACGCTAACCCGAGTTGTCCTGACGCTAACCCTAGTTGTCCTGACGCTAACCCTACTTGTCCTGACGCTAACCCTACTTGTCCTGACGCTAACCCTACTTGTCCTGACGCTAACCCTACTTGTCCTGACGCTAACCCTACTTGTACTGATGCTATCCCTAGTTGTCCTGACGCTAACCCGAGTTGTCCTGACGCTAAACCTAGTTGTCCTGACGCTAACCCTAGTTGTCCTGACGCTAACCCTAGTTGTCCTGACGCTAACCCTACTTGTCCTGACGCTAACCCTACTTGTCCTGACGCTAACCCTACTTGTACTGATGCTATCCCTAGTTGTCCTGACGCTAACCCTAGTTGTCCTGACGCTAACCCTAGTTGTCCTGACGCTAACCCTACTTGTCCTGATGCTAACCCTAGTTGTCCTGACGCTAACCCTAGTTGTCCTGACGCTAACACTACTTGTCCTGACGCTAACCCTACTTGTCCTGACGCTAACCCTAGTTGTCCTGACGCTAACCCTAGTTGTCCTGACGCTAACCCTACTTGTCCTGACGCTAACCCTAGTTGTCCTGATGCTAACCCTACTTGTCCTGACGCTAACCCTACTTGTCCTGACGCTAACCCTAGTTGTCCTGACGCTAACCCTAGTTGTCCTGACGCTAACCCTACTTGTCCTGACGCTAACCCTACTTGTCCTGACGCTAACCCTAGTTGTCCTGACGCTAACCCTACTTGTCCTGACGCTAACCCTAGTTGTCCTGACGCTAACCCTAGTTGTCCTGACGCTAACCCTACTTGTCCTGACGCTAACCCTACTTGTCCTGACGCTAACCCTACTTGTCCTGACGCTAACCCTACTTGTCCTGACGCTAACCCTAGTTGTCCTGACGCTAACCCTACTTGTCCTGACGCTAACCCAAGTTGTCCTGACGCTAACCCTAGTTGTCCTGACGCTAACCCTAGTTGTCCTGACGCTTACCCTAGTTATCCTGACGCTAACCCTAGTTGTCCTGATGCTAACCCTAGTTGTCCTGACGCTAACCCTAGTTGTCCTGACGCTAACCCTAGTTGTCCTGACGCTAACCCTAGTTGTCCTGACGCTAACCCGAGTTGTCCTGACGCTAACCCTAGTTGTCCTGACGCTAACCCGAGTTGTCCTGACGCTAACCCTAGTAGTCCTGACGCTAACCCGAGTTGTCCTGACGCTAACCCGAGTTGTCCTGACGCTAACCCGAGTTGTCCTGACGCTTACCCGAGTTGTCCTGACGCTAACCCGAGTTGTCCTGACGCTAACCCGAGTTGTCCTGACGCTAACCCGAGTTGTCCTGACGCTAACCCTAGTTGTCCTGCCGCTAACCCTAGTCGTCCTGAAGCTAACCCGAGTTATCCTGACGCTAACCCTAGTTGTCCTGACGCTAACCCGAGTTGTCCTGACGCTAACCCTAGTTGTCCTGACGCTAACCCGAGTTGTCCTGACGCTTACCCGAGTTGTCCTGACGCTAACCCGAGTTGTCCTGACGCTAACCCGAGTTGTCCTGACGCTAACCCTAGTTGTCCTGCCGCTAACCCTAGTTGTCCTGACGCTAACCCGAGTTATCCTGATGCTAACCCTAGTTGTCCTGACGCTAACCCGAGTTGTCCTGACGCTAAACCTAGTTGGCCTGACGCTAACCCGAGTTGTCCTGACGCTAACCCGAGTTGTCCTGACGCTAACCCGAGTTGTCTTGACGCTAACCCGAATTGTCCTGACGCTAACCCTAGTTGTCCTGACGCTAACCCGAGTTGTCCTGACGCTAACCCGAGTTGTCCTGACGCTAACCCAAGTTGTCCTGACGCTTACCCGAGTTGTCCTGACGCTAACCCTAGTTGTCCTGACGCTAACCCTAGTTGTCGTGATGCTAACCCTAGTTGTCCTGACGCTAACCCTAGTTGTCCTGACGCTAACCCTAGTTGTCCTGCCGCTAACCCTAGTCGTCCTGAAGCTAACCCGAGTTATCCTGACGCTAACCCTAGTTGTCCTGACGCTAACCCGAGTTGTCCTGACGCTAACCCTAGTTGTCCTGACGCTAACCCGAGTTGTCCTGACGCTTACCCGAGTTGTCCTGACGCTAACCCGAGTTGTCCTGACGCTAACCCGAGTTGTCCTGACGCTAACCCTAGTTGTCCTGCCGCTAACCCTAGTTGTCCTGACGCTAACCCGAGTTATCCTGATGCTAACCCTAGTTGTCCTGACGCTAACCCGAGTTGTCCTGACGCTAAACCTAGTTGGCCTGACGCTAACCCGAGTTGTCCTGACGCTAACCCGAGTTGTCCTGACGCTAACCCGAGCTGTCTTGACGCTAACCCGAATTGTCCTGACGCTAACCCTAGTTGTCCTGACGCTAACCCGAGTTGTCCTGACGCTAACCCGAGTTGTCCTGACGCTAACCCGAGTTGTCCTGACGCTTACCCGAGTTGTCCTGACGCTAACCCGAGTTGTCCTGACGCTAACCCTAGTTGTCCTGACGCTAACCCTAGTTGTCCTGACGCTAACCCTAGTTGTCCTGACGCTAACCCTAGTTGTCCTGAAGCTAACCCTAGTTGTCCTGAGGCTAACCCTAGTTGTCCTGACGCTAACCCTAGTTGTCCTGACGCTAACCCTAGTTGTCCTGACGCTAACCCTAGTTGTCCTGACGGTAACCCTAGTTGTCCTGACGCTAACCCTAGTTGTCCTGACGCTAACCCTAGTTGTCCTCACGCTAACCCTAGTTGTCCTGATGCTAACCCTGGTTGTCCTGACGCTAACCCTAGTTGTCCTGACGCTAACCCTAGTTTTTCCTGATGCTAACCCTAGTTGTCGTGACGCTAACCCTAGTTTTCCTGACGCTAACCCTAGTTGTCCTGACGCTAACCCTAGTTGTCCTGACGCTACCCCTAGTTGTCCTGACGCTAACCCTAGTTGTCGTGACGCTAACCCTAGTTGTCTTGACGCTAACCCTAGTTGTCGTGACGCTAACCCTAGTTGTCCTGATGCTAACCCTAGTTGTTGTGACGCTAACCCTAGTTGTCCTGACGCTAACCCTAGTTGTCCTGACGCTAACCCTAGTTGTCCTGACGCTAACCCTAGTTGTCCTGACGCTAACCCTTGTTGTCCTGATGCTAACCCTAGTTGTCCTGACGCTAACCCTAGTTGTCCCGACGCTAACCCTAGTTGTCCCGACGCTAACCCTAGTTGTCCTGACGCTAACCCTAGTTGTCCTGACGCTATCCCTAGTTGTCCTGACGCTAACCCTAGTTGTTCTGACGCTAACCCTAGTTGTCCTGACGCTAACCCTAGTTGTCCTGACGCTAACCCTAGTTGTCCTGACGCTAACCCTAGTTGTCGTGACGCTAACCCTAGTTGTCCTGACGCTAACCCGAGTTGTCCTGACGCTAACCCTAGTTGTCCTGACGCTAACCCTAGTTGTCCTGACGCTAACCCTAGTTGTCCTGACGCTAGCCCTAGTTGTCCTGACGCTAACCCGATTTGTCCTGACGCTAACCCGAGTTGTCCTGACGCTAACCCTAGTTGTCCTGACGCTAACCCGAGTTGTCCTGACGTTATCCCGAGTTGTCCTGACGCTAACCCGAGTTGTCCTGACGTTAACCCGAGTTGTCCTGACGCTAACCCTAGTTGTCGTGACGCTAACCCTAGTTGTCCTGACGCTAACCCTAGTTGTCCTGACGCTAACCCTAGTTGTCCTGGCGCTAACCCTAGTTGTCCTGACGCTAACCCTAGTTGTCCTGATGCTAACCCTACTTGTCCTGACGGTAACCCTAGTTGTCCTGATGCTAAACCTAGTTGTCCTGACGCTAACCCTAGTTGTCCTGACGCTAACCCTAGTTGTCCTGACGCTAACCCTAGTTGACGTGACGCTAACCCTAGTTGTCGTGACGCTAACCCTAGTTGTCCTGACGCTAACCCTAGCTGTCGTGACGCTAACCCTAGTTGTCGTGACGCTAACCCTAGTTGTCCTGACGCTAACCCTAGTTGTCCTGACGCTAACCCTAGTTGTCCTGACGCTAACCCTAGTTGTCGTGACGCTAACCCTAGTTGTCCTGACGCTAACCCTAGTTGTCCTGACGCTAACCCTATTTGTCCTGACGCTAACCCTAGTTGTCGTGACGCTAACCCTAGTTGTCCTGACGCTAACCCTAGTTGTCATGACGCTAACCCTAGTTGTCCTGACGCTAACCCTAGTTGTCCTGACGCTAACCCTAGTTGTCCTGACGCTAACCCTAGTTGTCGTGACGCTAACCCTAGGTGTCCTGACGCTAACCCTAGTTGTCGTGACGCTAACCCTAGTTGTCCTGACGCTAACCCTAGTTGTCCTGACGCTAACCCTAGTTGTCGTGACGCTAACCCTAGTTGTCCTGACGCTAACCCTAGTTGTCCTGACGCTAACCCTAGTTGTCCTGACGCTAACCCTAGTTGTCCTGACGCTAACCCTAGTTGTCGTGATGCTAACCCTAGTTGTCCTGACGCTAACCCTAGTTGTCGTGACGCTAACCCTAGTTGTCCTGACGCTAACCCTAGTTGTCCTGGCGCTAACCCTAGTTGTCCTGACGCTAACCCTAGTTGTCCTGATGCTAACCCTAGTTGTCCTGACGGTAACCCTAGTTGTCCTGATGCTAAACCTAGTTGTCCTGACGCTAACACTAGTTGTCCTGACGCTAACCCTAGTTGTCCTGACGCTAACCCTAGTTGACGTGACGCTAACCCTAGTTGTCGTGACGCTAACCCTAGTTGTCCTGACGCTAACCCTAGCTGTCGTGACGCTAACCCTAGTTGTCGTGACGCTAACCCTAGTTGTCCTGACGCTAACCCTAGTTGTCCTGACGCTAACCCTAGTTGTCCTGACGCTAACCCTAGTTGTCGTGACGCTAACCCTAGTTGTCCTGACGCTAACCCTAGTTGTCGTGATGCTAACCCTAGTTGTCCTGACGCTAACCCTAGTTGTCGTGACGCTAACCCTAGTTGTCCTGACGCTAACCCTAGTTGTCCTGACGCTAACCCTAGTTGTCGTGATGCTAACCCTAGTTGTCCTGACGCTAACCCTAGTTGTCATGACGCTAACCCTAGTTGTCCTGACGCTAACCCTAGTTGTCCTGACGCTAACCCTAGTTGTCCTGACGCTAACCCTAGTTGTCGTGACGCTAACCCTAGGTGTCCTGACGCTAACCCTAGTTGTCGTGACGCTAACCCTAGTTGTCCTGACGCTAACCCTAGTTGTCATGACGCTAACCCTAGTTGTCATGACGCTAACCCTAGTTGTCCTGACGCTAACCCTAGTTGTCCTGACGCTAACCCTAGTTGTCATGACGCTAACCCTAGTTGTCCTGACGCTAACCCTAGTTGTCCTGACGCTAACCCTAGTTGTCCTGACGCTAACCCTAGTTGTCGTGACGCTAACCCTAGGTGTCCTGACGCTAACCCTAGTTGTCGTGACGCTAACCCTAGTTGTCCTGACGCTAACCCTAGTTGTCCTGACGCTAACCCTAGTTGTCCTGACGCTAACCCTAGTTGTCCTGACGCTAACCCTAGTTGTCCTGACGCTAACCCTAGTTGTCCTGACGCTAACCCTAGTTGTCCTGACGCTAACCCTAGTTGTCGTGATGCTAACCCTAGTTGTCCTGACGCTAACCCTAGTTGTCGTGACGCTAACCCTAGTTGTCCTGACGCTAACCCTAGTTGTCCTGACGCTAACCCTAGTTGTCGTGATGCTAACCCTAGTTGTCCTGACGCTAACCCTAGTTGTCCTGACGCTAACCCTAGATGTCCTGACGGTAACCCTAGTTGTCCTGACGCTAACCCTAGTTGTTCTGACGCTAACCCTTGTTGTCCTGATGCTAACCCTAGTTGTCCTGATGCTAACCCTAGTTGTCCTGACGCTAACCCTAGTTGTCCCGACGCTAACCCTAGTTGTCCCGACGCTAACCCTAGTTGTCCTGACGCTAACCCTAGTTGTCCTGACGCTATCCCTAGTTGTCCTGACGCTAACCCTAGTTGTCCTGACGCTAACCCTAGTTGTCCTGACGCTAACCCTAGTTGTCCTGACGCTAACCCTAGTTGTCGTGACGCTAACCCTAGTTGTCCTGACGCTAACCCTAGTTGTCCTGACGCTAACCCTAGTTGTCGTGACGCTAACCCTAGTTGTCCTGACTCTAACCCTAGTTGTCCTGACGCTAACCCTAGTTGTCCTGACGCTAACCCTAGTTGTCCTGACGCTAGCCCTAGTTGTCCTGACGCTAACCCGATTTGTCCTGACGCTAACCCGAGTTGTCCTGACGCTAACCCTAGTTGTCCTGACGCTAACCCGAGTTGTCCTGACGTTAACCCGAGTTGTCCTGACGCTAACCCGAGTTGTCCTGACGTTAACCCGAGTTGTCCTGACGCTAACCCTAGTTGTCGTGACGCTAACCCTAGTTGTCCTTACGCTAACCCTAGTTGTCCTGACGCTAACCCTAGTTGTCCTGGCGCTAACCCTAATTGTCCTGACGCTAACCCTACTTGTCCTGATGCTAACCCTAGTTGTCCTGACGGTAACCCTAGTTGTCCTGATGCTAAACCTAGTTGTCCTGACGCTAACCCTAGTTGTCCTGACGGTAACCCTAGTTGTCCTGATGCTAAACCTAGTTGTCCTGACGCTAACCCTAGTTGTCCTGACGCTAACCCTAGTTGTCCTGACGCTAACCCTAGTTGTCGTGACGCTAACCCTAGTTGTCCTGACGCTAACCCTAGTTGTCCTGACGCTAACCCTAGCTGTCGTGACGCTAACCCTAGTTGTCGTGATGCTAACCCTAGTTGTCCTGACGCTAACCCTAGTTGTCCTGACGCTAACCCTAGTTGTCGTGACGCTAACCCTAGTTGTCCTGACGCTAACCCTAGTTGTCCTGACGCTAACCCTAGTTGTCCTGACGCTAACCCTATTTGTCCTGACGCTAACCCTAGTTGTCGTGACGCTAACCCTAGTTGTCCTGACGCTAACCCTAGTTGTCCTGACGCTAACCCTAGTTGTCCTGACGCTAACCCTAGTTGTCGTGACGCTAACCCTAGTTGTCCTGACGCTAACCCTAGATGTCGTGACGCTAACCCTAGGTGTCCTGACGCTAACCCTAGTTGTCCTGACGCTAACCCTAGTTGTCCTGACGCTAACCCTAGTTGTCGTGACGCTAACCCTAGGTGTCCTGACGCTAACCCTAGTTGTCGTGACGCTAACCCTAGTTGTCCTGACGCTAACCCTAGTTGTCCTGACGCTAACCCTAGTTGTCCTGACGCTAACCCTAGTTGTCCTGACGCTAACCCTAGCTGTCGTGACGCTAACCCTAGTTGTCGTGACGCTAACCCTAGTTGTCCTGACGCTAACCCTAGTTGTCCTGACGCTAACCCTAGTTGTCGTGACGCTAACCCTAGTTGTCCTGACGCTAACCCTAGTTGTCCTGACGCTAACCCTATTTGTCCTGACGCTAACCCTAGTTGTCGTGACGCTAACCCTAGTTGTCCTGACGCTAACCCTAGTTGTCCTGACGCTAACCCTAGTTGTCCTGACGCTACCCCTAGTTGTCGTGACGCTAACCCTAGTTGTCCTGACGCTAACCCTAGTTGTCCTGACGCTAACCCTAGTTGTCCTGACGCTAACCCTAGTTGTCGTGACTCTAACCCTAGTTGTCCTGACGCTAACCCTAGATGTCGTGACGCTAACCCTAGGTGTCCTGACGCTAACCCTAGTTGTCCTGACGCTAACCCTAGTTGTCCTGACGCTAACCCTAGTTGTCGTGACGCTAACCCTAGGTGTCCTGACGCTAACCCTAGTTGTCGTGACGCTAACCCTAGTTGTCCTGACGCTAACCCTAGTTGTCCTGACGCTAACCCTAGTTGTCCTGACGCTAACCCTAGTTGTCGTGTCGCTAACCCTAGTTGTCCTGACGCTAACCCTAGTTGTCCTGACGCTAACCCTAGTTGTCCTGACGCTAACCCTAGTTGTCGTGATGCTAAACCTAGTTGTCCTGACGCTAACCCTAGTTGTCGTGACGCTAACCCTAGTTGTCCTGACGCTAACCCTAGTTGTCCTGACGCTAACCCTAGTTGTCCTGACGCTAACCCTAGTTGTCCTGACGCTAACCCTAGTTGTCGTGATGCTAACCCTAGTTGTCCTGACGCTAACCCTAGTTGTCCTGACGGTAACCCTAGTTGTCCTGACGGTAACCCTAGTTGTCCTGACGCTAACCCTAGTTGTCCTGACGCTAACCCTAGTTGTCCTGACGCTAACCTTAGTTGTCCTGACGCTAACCCTAGTTGTCCTGACGCTAACCCTAGTTGTCGTGACGCTAACCCTAGTTGTCCTGACGCTAACCCTAGTTGTCGTGACGCTAACCCTAGTTGTCCTGACGCTAACCCTAGTTGTCGTGACGCTGACCCTAGTTGTCCTGACGCTAACCCTAGTTGTCGTGACGCTAACCCTAGTTGTCCTGACGCTAACCCTACTTGTCCTGACGCTGACCCTAGTTGTCCTGACGCTAACCCTAGTTGTCCTGACGCTAACCCTAGTTGTCCTGACGTTAACCCTAGTTGTCCTGACGCTAACCCTACTTGTCCTGACGCTAACCCTAGTTGTCCTGACGCTAACCCTAGTTGTCCTGACGCTAACCCTAGTTGTCCTGACGTTAACCCTAGTTGTCCTGACGCTAACCCTACTTGTCCTGACGCTGACCCTAGTTGTCCTGACGCTAACCCTAGTTGTCCTGACGCTAACCCTACTTGTCCTGACGCTAACCCTAGTTGTCCTGACGCTAACCCTAGTTGTCCTGACGCTAACCCTAGTTGTCCTGACGCTAACCCAAGTTGTCCTGACGCTAACCCTAGTTGTCCTGACGCTAACCCTAGTTGTCCTGACGCTAACCCTAGTTGTCCTGACGCTAACCCTAGTTGTCCTGACGCTTACCCTAGTTGTCCTGACTCTAACCCTATTTGTCCTGACGCTAACCCGAGTTGTCCTGACGCTAACCCTAGTTGTCCTGACGCTAACCCGAGTTGTCCTGACGCTAACCCTAGTAGTCCTGACGCTAACCCGAGTTGTCCTGACGCTAACCCGAGTTGTCCTGACGCTCACCCGAGTTGTCCTGACGCTAACCCGAGTTGTCCTGACGCTTACCCGAGTTGTCCTGACGCTTACCCGAGTTGTCCTGATGCTAACCCGAGTTGTCCTGACGCTAACCCGAGTTGTCCTGACGCTAACCCGAGTTGTCCTGACGCTAACCCTAGTTGTCCTGCCGCTAACCCTAGTTGTCCTGACGCTAACCCGAGTTATCCTGACGCTAACCCTAGTTGTCCTGACGCTAACCCGAGTTGTCCTGACGCTAACCCTAGTTGTCCTGACGCTAACCCGAGTTGTCCTGACGCTAACCCGAGTTGTCCTGACCCTAACCCGAGTTGTCCTGACGCTAACCCGAATTGTCCTGACGCTAACCCGAGTTGTCCTGCCGCTAACCCTAGTTGTACTGCCGCTAACACTAGTTGTCCTGACGCTAACCCTACTTGTCCTGACGCTAACCCTTGTTGTCCTGACGCTAACCCTACTTGTCCTGACGCTAACGCTACTTGTCCTGACGCTAAGCCTAGTTGTCCTGACGCTAACCCTAGTTGTCCTGACGCTAACCCTACTTGTCCTGACGTTAACCCTAGTTGTCCTGACGCTAACCCTAGTTGTCCTGACGCTAACCCTAGTTGTCCTGACGCTAACCCAAGTTGTCCTGACGCTAACCCTAGTTGTCCTGACGCTAACCCTACTTGTCCTGACGCTAACCCTAGTTGTCCTGACGCTAACCCTAGTTGTCCTGACGCTAACCCTACTTGTCCTGACGCTAACCCTACTTGTCCTGATGCTAACACTAGTTGTCCTGACGCTAACCCTACTTGTCCTGACGCTAAACCTACTTGTCCTGACGCTAACCCTAGTTGTCCTGACGCTAACCCTACTTGTCCTGACGCTAACCCTAGTTGTCCTGACGCTAACCCTAGTTGTCCTGACGCTAACCCTACTTGTCCTGACGCTAACCCTACTTGTCCTGACGTTAACCCTACTTGTCCTGACGCTAACCCTAGTTGTCCTGACGCTAACCCTACTTGTCCTGACGCTAACCCTAGTTGTCCTGACGCTAACACTAGTTGTCCTGACGCTAACCCTACTTGTCCTGACGCTAACCCTACTTGTCCTGACGCTAACCCTAGTTGTCCTGACGCTAACCCTACTTGTCCTGACGCTAAGCCTACTTGTCCTGACGCTAACCCTAGTTGTCCTGACGCTAACCCTACTTGTCCTGATGCTAACACTAGTTGTCCTGACGCTAACCCTACTTGTCCTGACGCTAACCCTACTTGTCCTGATGCTAACACTAGTTGTCCTGACGCTAACCCTACTTGTCCTGACGCTAAACCTACTTGTCCTGACGCTAACCCTAGTTGTCCTGACGCTAACCCTACTTGTCCTGACGCTAACCCTAGTTGTCCTGACGCTAACCCTAGTTGTCCTGACGCTAACCCTACTTGTCCTGACGCTAACCCTACTTGTCCTGACGTTAACCCTACTTGTCCTGACGCTAACCCTAGTTGTCCTGACGCTAACCCTACTTGTCCTGACGCTAACCCTAGTTGTCCTGACGCTAACACTAGTTGTCCTGACGCTAACCCTACTTGTCCTGACGCTAACCCTACTTGTCCTGACGCTAACCCTAGTTGTCCTGACGCTAACCCTACTTGTCCTGACGCTAAGCCTACTTGTCCTGACGCTAACCCTAGTTGTCCTGACGCTAACCCTAGTTGTCCTGACGCTAACCCTAGTTGTCCTGACGCTAACCCGAGTTGTCCTGACGCTAACCCTAGTAGTCCTGACGCTAACCCGAGTTGTCCTGACGCTAACCCGAGTTGTCCTGACGCTCACCCGAGTTGTCCTGACGCTAACCCGAGTTGTCCTGACGCTTACCCGAGTTGTCCTGACGCTTACCCGAGTTGTCCTGATGCTAACCCGAGTTGTCCTGACGCTAACCCGAGTTGTCCTGACGCTAACCCGAGTTGTCCTGACGCTAACCCTAGTTGTCCTGCCGCTAACCCTAGTTGTCCTGACGCTAACCCGAGTTATCCTGACGCTAACCCTAGTTGTCCTGACGCTAACCCGAGTTGTCCTGACGCTAACCCTAGTTGTCCTGACGCTAACCCGAGTTGTCCTGACGCTAACCCGAGTTGTCCTGACCCTAACCCGAGTTGTCCTGACGCTAACCCGAATTGTCCTGACGCTAACCCGAGTTGTCCTGCCGCTAACCCTAGTTGTACTGCCGCTAACACTAGTTGTCCTGACGCTAACCCTACTTGTCCTGACGCTAACCCTTGTTGTCCTGACGCTAACCCTACTTGTCCTGACGCTAACGCTACTTGTCCTGACGCTAAGCCTAGTTGTCCTGACGCTAACCCTAGTTGTCCTGACGCTAACCCTACTTGTCCTGACGTTAACCCTAGTTGTCCTGACGCTAACCCTAGTTGTCCTGACGCTAACCCTAGTTGTCCTGACGCTAACCCAAGTTGTCCTGACGCTAACCCTAGTTG
Organism: Phyllobates terribilis; assembly: GCF_046119375.1. Taxonomy (NCBI): domain Eukaryota; kingdom Metazoa; phylum Chordata; class Amphibia; order Anura; family Dendrobatidae; genus Phyllobates; species Phyllobates terribilis. The sequence goes on along the minus strand of NW_027363676.1, from coordinate 53,534 downwards.
TCCTGACGCTAACCCTACTTGTCCTGACGCTAACCCTAGTTGTCCTGACGCTAACCCTAGTTGTCCTGACGCTAACCCTACTTGTCCTGACGCTAACCCTACTTGTCCTGATGCTAACACTAGTTGTCCTGACGCTAACCCTACTTGTCCTGACGCTAAACCTACTTGTCCTGACGCTAACCCTAGTTGTCCTGACGCTAACCCTACTTGTCCTGACGCTAACCCTAGTTGTCCTGACGCTAACCCTAGTTGTCCTGACGCTAACCCTACTTGTCCTGACGCTAACCCTACTTGTCCTGACGTTAACCCTACTTGTCCTGACGCTAACCCTAGTTGTCCTGACGCTAACCCTACTTGTCCTGACGCTAACCCTAGTTGTCCTGACGCTAACACTAGTTGTCCTGACGCTAACCCTACTTGTCCTGACGCTAACCCTACTTGTCCTGACGCTAACCCTAGTTGTCCTGACGCTAACCCTACTTGTCCTGACGCTAAGCCTACTTGTCCTGACGCTAACCCTAGTTGTCCTGACGCTAACCCTAGTTGTCCTGACGCTAACCCTACTTGTCCTGATGCTAACACTAGTTGTCCTGACGCTAACCCTACTTGTCCTGACGCTAACCCTACTTGTCCTGATGCTAACACTAGTTGTCCTGACGCTAACCCTACTTGTCCTGACGCTAAACCTACTTGTCCTGACGCTAACCCTAGTTGTCCTGACGCTAACCCTACTTGTCCTGACGCTAACCCTAGTTGTCCTGACGCTAACCCTAGTTGTCCTGACGCTAACCCTACTTGTCCTGACGCTAACCCTACTTGTCCTGACGTTAACCCTACTTGTCCTGACGCTAACCCTAGTTGTCCTGACGCTAACCCTACTTGTCCTGACGCTAACCCTAGTTGTCCTGACGCTAACACTAGTTGTCCTGACGCTAACCCTACTTGTCCTGACGCTAACCCTACTTGTCCTGACGCTAACCCTAGTTGTCCTGACGCTAACCCTACTTGTCCTGACGCTAAGCCTACTTGTCCTGACGCTAACCCTAGTTGTCCTGACGCTAACCCTAGTTGTCCTGACGCTAACCCTAGTTGTCCTGATGCTAACCCTAGTTGTCCTCACGCTAACCCTAGTTGTCCTGACGCTAACCCTAGTTGTCCTGACGCTAACCCTACTTGTCCTGACGCTAACCCTACTTGTCCTGACGCTAACCCTAGTTGTCCTGACGTTAACCCTACTTGTCCTGACGCTAACCCTACTTGTCCTGACGCTAACCCTAGTTGTCCTGACGCTAACCCTACTTGTCCTGACGCTGACCCTAGTTGTCCTGACGCTAACCCTAGTTGTCCTGACGCTAACCCTACTTGTCCTGACGCTAACCCTAGTTGTCCTGACGCTAACCCCAGTTGTCCTGACGCTAACCCTAGTTGTCCTGACGCTAACCCAAGTTGTCCTGACGCTAACCCTAGTTGTCCTGACGCTAACCCTAGTTGTCCTGACGCTAACCCTAGTTGTCCTGACGCTAACCCTAGTTGTCCTGACGCTTACCCTAGTTGTCCTGACTCTAACCCTATTTGTCCTGACGCTAACCCGAGTTGTCCTGACGCTAACCCTAGTTGTCCTGACGCTAACCCGAGTTGTCCTGACGCTAACCCTAGTAGTCCTGACGCTAACCCGAGTTGTCCTGACGCTAACCCGAGTTGTCCTGACGCTCACCCGAGTTGTCCTGACGCTAACCCGAGTTGTCCTGACGCTTACCCGAGTTGTCCTGACGCTTACCCAAGTTGTCCTGATGCTAACCCGAGTTGTCCTGACGCTAACCCGAGTTGTCCTGACGCTAACCCGAGTTGTCCTGACGCTAACCCTAGTTGTCCTGCCGCTAACCCTAGTTGTCCTGACGCTAACCCGAGTTATCCTGATGCTAACCCTAGTTGTCCTGACGCTAACCCGAGTTGTCCTGACGCTAACCCTAGTTGTCCTGACGCTAACCCGAGTTGTCCTGACGCTAACCCGAGTTGTCCTGACCCTAACCCGAGTTGTCCTGACGCTAACCCGAATTGTCCTGACGCTAACCCGAGTTGTCCTGCCGCTAACCCTAGTTGTACTGCCGCTAACACTAGTTGTCCTGACGCTAACCCTACTTGTCCTGACGCTAACCCTTGTTGTCCTGACGCTAACCCTACTTGTCCTGACGCTAACGCTACTTGTCCTGACGCTAAGCCTAGTTGTCCTGACGCTAACCCTAGTTGTCCTGACGCTAACCCTACTTGTCCTGACGTTAACCCTAGTTGTCCTGACGCTAACCCTAGTTGTCCTGACGCTAACCCTAGTTGTCCTGACGCTAACCCAAGTTGTCCTGACGCTAACCCTAGTTGTCCTGACGCTAACCCTACTTGTCCTGACGCTAACCCTAGTTGTCCTGACGCTAACCCTACTTGTCCTGACGCTAACCCTAGTTGTCCTGATGCTAACACTAGTTGTCCTGACGCTAACCCTACTTGTCCTGACGCTAAACCTACTTGTCCTGACGCTAACCCTAGTTGTCCTGACGCTAACCCTACTTGTCCTGACGCTAACCCTAGTTGTCCTGACGCTAACCCTAGTTGTCCTGACGCTAACCCTACTTGTCCTGACGCTAACCCTACTTGTCCTGACGTTAACCCTACTTGTCCTGACGCTAACCCTAGTTGTCCTGACGCTAACCCTACTTGTCCTGACGCTAACCCTAGTTGTCCTGACGCTAACACTAGTTGTCCTGACGCTAACCCTACTTGTCCTGACGCTAACCCTACTTGTCCTGACGCTAACCCTAGTTGTCCTGACGCTAACCCTACTTGTCCTGACGCTAAGCCTACTTGTCCTGACGCTAACCCTAGTTGTCCTGACGCTAACCCTAGTTGTCCTGACGCTAACCCTAGTTGTCCTGATGCTAACCCTAGTTGTCCTCACGCTAACCCTAGTTGTCCTGACGCTAACCCTAGTTGTCCTGACGCTAACCCTACTTGTCCTGACGCTAACCCTACTTGTCCTGACGCTAACCCTAGTTGTCCTGACGTTAACCCTACTTGTCCTGACGCTAACCCTACTTGTCCTGACGCTAACCCTAGTTGTCCTGACGCTAACCCTAGTTGTCCTGACGCTAACCCTACTTGTCCTGACGCTAACCCTAGTTGTCCTGACGCTAACCCTACTTGTCCTGACGCTAACCCTAGTTGTCCTGACGCTAACCCTAGTTGTCCTGACGCTAACCCTAGTTGTCCTGACGCTAACCCTACTTGTCCTGACGCTAACCCTAGTTGTCCTGACGCTAACCCTAGTTGTCCTGACGCTAACCCTACTTGTCCTGACGCTAACCCTACTTGTCCTGACGTTAACCCTACTTGTCCTGACGCTAACCCTAGTTGTCCTGACGCTAACCCTACTTGTCCTGACGCTAACCCTAGTTGTCCTGACGCTAACACTAGTTGTCCTGACGCTAACCCTACTTGTCCTGACGCTAACCCTACTTGTCCTGACGCTAACCCTAGTTGTCCTGACGCTAACCCTACTTGTCCTGACGCTAAGCCTACTTGTCCTGACGCTAACCCTAGTTGTCCTGACGCTAACCCTAGTTGTCCTGACGCTAACCCTAGTTGTCCTCACGCTAACCCTAGTTGTCCTGACGCTAACCCTAGTTGTCCTGACGCTAACCCTACTTGTCCTGACGCTAACCCTACTTGTCCTGACGCTAACCCTAGTTGTCCTGACGTTAACCCTACTTGTCCTGACGCTAACCCTACTTGTCCTGACGCTAACCCTGCTTGTCCTGACGCTAACCCTAGTTGTCCTGACGCTAACCCTACTTGTCCTGACGCTAACCCTAGTTGTCCTGACGCTAACCCTACTTGTCCTGACGCTAACCCTAGTTGTCCTGACGCTAACCCTAGTTGTCCTGACGCTAACCCTAGTTGTCCTGACGCTAACCCTACTTGTCCTGACGCTAACCCTAGTTGTCCTGACGCTAACCCTAGTTGTCCTGACGCTAACCCTACTTGTCCTGACGCTAACCATAGTTGTCCTGATGCTAACCCTAGTTGTCTTGACGCTAACCCTACTTGTCCTGACGCTAACCCTAGTTGTCCTGACGCTAACCCTAGTTGTCCTGACGCTAACCCTACTTGTCCTGACGCTAACCCTAGTTGTCCTGACGCTAACCCTAGTTGTCCTGACGCTAACCCTAGTTGTCCTGACGCTAACCCTAGTTGTCCTGACGCTAACCCAAGTTGTCCTGACGCTAACCCTAGTTGTCCTGACGCTAACCCTAGTTGTCCTGACGCTAACCCTAGTTGTCCTGATGCTAACCCTAGTTGTCCTCACGCTAACCCTAGTTGTCCTGACGCTAACCCTAGTTGTCCTGACGCTAACCCTACTTGTCCTGACGCTAACCCTACTTGTCCTGACGCTAACCCTAGTTGTCCTGACGTTAACCCTACTTGTCCTGACGCTAACCCTACTTGTCCTGACGCTAACCCTAGTTGTCCTGACGCTAACCCTAGTTGTCCTGACGCTAACCCTACTTGTCCTGACGCTAACCCTAGTTGTCCTGACGCTAACCCTACTTGTCCTGACGCTAACCCTAGTTGTCCTGACGCTAACCCTAGTTGTCCTGACGCTAACCCTAGTTGTCCTGACGCTAACCCTACTTGTCCTGACGCTAACCCTAGTTGTCCTGACGCTAACCCTAGTTGTCCTGACGCTAACCCTACTTGTCCTGACGCTAACCCTACTTGTCCTGACGTTAACCCTACTTGTCCTGACGCTAACCCTAGTTGTCCTGACGCTAACCCTAGTTGTCCTGACGCTAACAGTAGTTGTCCTGACGCTAACCCTACTTGTCCTGACGCTAACCCTACTTGTCCTGACGCTAACCCTAGTTGTCCTGACGCTAACCCTACTTGTCCTGACGCTAAGCCTACTTGTCCTGACGCTAACCCTAGTTGTCCTGACGCTAACCCTAGTTGTCCTGACGCTAACCCTAGTTGTCCTGACGCTAACCCTAGTTGTCCTCACGCTAACCCTAGTTGTCCTGACGCTAACCCTAGTTGTCCTGACGCTAACCCTACTTGTCCTGACGCTAACCCTACTTGTCCTGACGCTAACCCTAGTTGTCCTGACGTTAACCCTACTTGTCCTGACGCTAACCCTACTTGTCCTGACGCTAACCCTACTTGTCCTGACGCTAACCCTAGTTGTCCTGACGCTAACCCTACTTGTCCTGACGCTAACCCTAGTTGTCCTGACGCTAACCCTACTTGTCCTGACGCTAACCCTAGTTGTCCTGACGCTAACCCTAGTTGTCCTGACGCTAACCCTAGTTGTCCTGACGCTAACCCTACTTGTCCTGACGCTAACCCTAGTTGTCCTGACGCTAACCCTAGTTGTCCTGACGCTAACCCTACTTGTCCTGACGCTAACCATAGTTGTCCTGATGCTAACCCTAGTTGTCTTGACGCTAACCCTACTTGTCCTGACGCTAACCCTAGTTGTCCTGACGCTAACCCTAGTTGTCCTGACGCTAACCCTAGTTGTCCTGACGCTAACCCTAGTTGTCCTGACGCTAACCCTAGTTGTCCTGACGCTAACCCTAGTTGTCCTGACGCTAACCCTAGTTGTCCTGACGCTAACCCAAGTTGTCCTGACGCTAACCCTAGTTGTCCTGACGCTAACCCTAGTTGTCCTGACGCTAACCCTAGTTGTCCTGACGCTTACCCTAGTTGTCCTGACGCTAACCCTAGTTGTCCTGACGCTAACCCTAGTTGTCCTGACGCTAACCCTAGTTGTCCTGACTCTAACCCTAGTTGTCCTGACGCTAACCCAAGCTGTCCTGACGCTAACCCTAGTTGTCCTGACGCTAACCCTAGTTGTCCTGATGCTAACCCTAGTTGTCCTGACGCTTACCCTAGTTGTCCTGACGCTAACCCTAGTTGTCCTGACGCTAACCCTAGTTGTCCTGACGCTAACCCTAGCTGTCCTGACGCTAACCCGAGTTGTCCTGACGCTAACCCTAGTTGTCCTGACGCTAACCCGAGTTGTCCTGACGCTAACCCGAGTTGTCCTGACGCTAACCCGAGTTGTCCTGACGCTAACCCGAGTTGTCCTGACGCTAACCCGAGTTGTCCTGACGCTAAAACGAGTTGTCCTGACGCTAACCCGAGTTGTCCTGACGCTTACCCGAGTTGTCCTGACGCTAACCCGAGTTGTCCTGACGCTAACCCGAGTTGTCCTGACGCTAACCCGAGTTGTCCTGACGCTAACCCTAGTTGTCCTGACGCTAACCCGAGTTGTCCTGACGCTAACCCTAGTTGTCCTGACGCTAACCCGAGTTGTCCTGACGCTAACCCGAGTTGTCCTGACGCTAACCCGAGTTGTCCTGACGCTAACCCGAGTTGTCCTGACGCTAACCCTAGTTGTCCTGACGCTAACCCGAGTTGTCCTGACGCTAACCCTAGTTGTCCTGACGCTAACCCGAGTTGTCCTGACGCTAACCCGAGTTGTCCTGACGCTAACCCGAGTTGTCATGACGCTAACCCGAGTTTTCCTGACGCTAACCCGAGTTGTCCTGACGCTAACCCGAGTTGTCCTGATGCTAACCCTAGTTGTCCTGACTCTAACCCTAGTTGTCCTGACGCTAACCCTAGTTGTCCTGACGCTAACCCTAGTTGTCCTGACGCTAACCCTAGTTGTCCTGACGCTTACCCTAGTTGTCCTGACGCTAACCCTAGTTGTCCTGACGCTAACCCTAGTTGTCCTGACGCTAACCCTAGCTGTCCTGACGCTAACCCGAGTTGTCCTGACGCTAACCCTAGTTGTCCTGACGCTAACCCGAGTTGTCCTGACGCTAACCCTAGTAGTCCTGACGCTAACCCGAGTTGTCCTGACGCTAACCCGAGTTGTCCTGACGCTAACCCGAGTTCTCATGACGCTAACCCGAGTTGTCCTGACGCTAACCCGAGTTGTCCTGACGCTTACCCGAGTTGTCCTGACGCTAACCCGAGTTGTCCTGACGCTAACCCGAGTTGTCCTGACGCTAACCCGAGTTGTCCTGACCTAACCCGAGTTATCCTGACGCTAACCCGAGTTGTCCTGACGCTAACCCGAGTTGTCCTGACGCTAACCATAGTTGTCCTGACGCTAACCCGAGTTGTCCTGACGCTAACCCGAGTTGTCCTGACGCTAACCCGAATTGTCCTGACGCTAACCCTAGTTGTCCTGACGCTAACCCGAGTTGTCCTGACGCTAAAACGAGTTGTCCTGACGCTAACCCGAGTTGTCCTGACGCTTACCCGAGTTGTCCTGACGCTAACCCGAGTTGTCCTGACGCTAACCCGAGTTGTCCTGACGCTAACCCGAGTTGTCCTGACGCTAACCCTAGTTGTCCTGACGCTAACCCGAGTTGTCCTGACGCAAACCCTAGTTGTCCTGACGCTAACCCGAGTTGTCCTGACGCTAACCCGAGTTGTCCTGACGCTAACCCGAGTTGTCATGACGCTAACCCGAGTTTTCCTGACGTTAACCCGAGTTGTCCTGACGCTAACCCGAGTTGTCCTGATGCTAACCCTACTTGTCCTGACGCTAACCCTAGTTGTCCTGACGTTAACCCTAGTTGTCCTGATGCTAACCCTACTTGTCCTGACGCTAACCCTAGTTGTCCTGACGCTAACCCTAGTTGTCCTGACGCTAACCCTAGTTGTCCTGACGCTAACCCTACTTGTCCTGACGCTAACCCTAGTTGTCCTGACGCTAACCCTAGTTGTCCTGACGCTAACCCTAGTTGTCCTGACGTTAACCCTAGTTGTCCTGACGCTAACCCTACTTGTCCTGACGCTGACCCTAGTTGTCCTGACGCTAACCCTAGTTGTCCTGACGCTAACCCTACTTGTCCTGACGCTAACCCTAGTTGTCCTGACGCTAACCCTAGTTGTCCTGACGTTAACCCTAGTTGTCGTGACGCTAACCCGAGTTGTCCTGACGCTAACCCTAGTTGTCCTGACGCTAACCCGAGTTGTCCTGACGCTAACCCTAGTAGTACTGACGCTAACCGAGTTGTCCTGATGCTAACCCGAGTTGTCCTGACGCTAACCCGAGTTGTCCTGACGCTAACCCGAGTTGTCCTGACGCTTACCCGAGTTGTCCTGACGCTTACCCGAGTTGTCCTGACGCTAACCCGAGTTGTCCTGACGCTAACCCGAGTTGTCCTGACGCTAACCCGAGTAGTCTTGACGCTAACCCGAGTTGTCCTGCCGCTAACCCTAGTTGTCCTGACGCTAACCCGAGTTATCCTGACGCTAACCCTAGTTGTCCTGACGCTAACCCGAGTTGTCCTGACGCTAACCCTAGTTGTCCTGACGCTAACCCGAGTTGTCCTGACGCTAACCCGAGTTGTCCTGACCCTAACCCGAGTTGTCCTGACGCTAACCCGAATTGTCCTGACGCTAACCCGAGTTGTCCTGACGCTAACCCTACTTGTCCTGACGCTAACCCTACTTGTCCTGACGCTAAGCCTAGTTGTCCTGACGCTAACCCTAGTTGTCCTGACGCTAACCCTACTTGTCCTGACGTTAACCCTAGTTGTCCTGACGCTAACCCTAGTTGTCCTGACGCTAACCCTAGTTGTCCTGACGCTAACCCAAGTTGTCCTGACGCTAACCCTAGTTGTCCTGACGCTAACACTACTTGTCCTGACGCTAACCCTAGTTGTCCTGACGCTAACCCTAGTTGTCCTGACGCTAACCCTAGTTGTCCTGACGCTAACCCTACTTGTCCTGACGCTAACCCTAGTTGTCCTGACGCTAACCCTAGTTGTCCTGACGCTAACCCTACTTGTCCTGACGCTAACCCTAGTTGTCCTGACGCTAACCCTACTTGTCCTGACGCTAACCCTACTTGTCCTGACGCTAACCCTAGTTGTCCTGACGCTAACCCTACTTGTCCTGATGCTAACCCTACTTGTCCTGACGCTAACCCTAGTTGTCCTGACGCTAACCCTAGTTGTCCTGACGCTAACCCTACTTGTCCTGACGCTAACCCTACTTGTCCTGACGCTAACCCTAGTTGTCCTGACGCTAACCCTACTTGTCCTGACGCTAACCCTAGTTGTCCTGACGGTAACACTAGTTGTCCTGACGCTAACCCTACTTGTCCTGACGCTAACCCTACTTGTCCTGACGCTAACCCTAGTTGTCCTGACGCTAACCCTACTTGTCCTGACGCTAAGCCTACTTGTCCTGACGCTAACCCTAGTTGTCCTGACGCTAATCCTAGTTGTCCTGACGCTAACCCTAGTTGTCCTCATGCTAACCCTAGTTGTCCTGACGCTAACCCTAGTTGTCCTGACGCTAACCCTACTTGTCCTGACGCTAACCCTACTTGTCCTGACGCTAACCCTAGTTGTCCTGACGTTAACCCTACTTGTCCTGACGCTAACCCTACTTGTCCTGACGCTAACCCTAGTTGTCCTGATGCTAACCCTAGTTGTCCTGACGCTAACCCTACTTGTCCTGACGCTAACCCTAGTTGTCCTGACGCTAACCCTACTTGTCCTGACGCTAACCCTAGTTGTCCTGACGCTAACCCTAGTTGTCCTGACGCTAACCCTAGTTGTCCTGACGCTAACCCTACTTGTCCTGACGCTAACCCTAGTTGTCCTGACGCTAACCCTAGTTGTCCTGACGCTAACCCTACTTGTCCTGACGCTAACCCTAGTTGTCCTGATGCTAACCCTAGTTGTCTTGACGCTAACAATACTTGTCCTGACGCTAACCCTAGTTGTCCTGACGCTAACCCTAGTTGTCCTGACGCTAACCCTACTTGTCCTGATGCTAACCCTAGTTGTCCTGACGCTAACCCTAGTTGTCCTGACGCTAACCCAAGTTGTCCTGACGCTAACCCTAGTTGTCCTGACGCTAACCCTAGTTGTCCTGACGCTAACCCTAGTTGTCCTGACGCTTACCCTAGTTGTCCTGACGCTAACCCTAGTTGTCCTGACGCTAACCCTAGTTGTCCTGACGCTAACCCTTGTTGTCCTGACGCTAACCCTAGTTGTCCTGACTCTAACCCTAGTTGTCCTGACGCTAACCCAAGTTGTCCTGACGCTAACCCTAGTTGTCCTGACGCTAACCCTAGTTGTCCTGACGCTAACCCTAGTTGTCCTGACGCTTACCCTAGTTGTCCTGACGCTAACCCTAGTTGTCCTGACGCTAACCCTAGTTGTCCTGACGCTAACCCTAGTTGTCCTGACGCTAACCCGAGTTGTCCTGACGCTAACCCTAGTTGTCCTGACGCTAACCCGAGATGTCCTGACGCTAACCCTAGTAGTCCTGACGCTAACCCGAGTTGTCCTGACGCTAACCCGAGTTGTCATGACGCTAACCCGAGTTGTCCTGACGCTAACCCGAGTTGTCCTGACGCTTACCCGAGTTGTCCTGACGCTAACCCGAGTTGTCCTGGCGCTAACCCGAGTTGTCCTGACGCTAACCCGAGTTGTCCTGACGCTAACCCGAGTTGTCCTGACGCTAACCCGAGTTGTCCTGACGCTAACCCGAGTTGTCCTGACGCTAACCCGAGTTGTCCTGACGCTAACCCTAGTTGTCCTGACGCTAACCCGAGTTGTCCTGACGCTAACCCGAGTTGTCCTGACGCTAACCCGAGTTGTCATGACGCTAACCCGAGTTTTCCTGACGCTAACCCGAGTTGTCCTGACGCTAACCCGAGTTGTCCTGACGCTAACCCTAGTTGTCCTGACGCTAACCCTACTTGTCCTGACGCTAAGCCTACTTGTCCTGACGCTAACCCTAGTTGTCCTGACGCTAACCCTAGTTGTCCTGACGCTAACCCTAGTTGTCCTCACGCTAACCCTAGTTGTCCTGACGCTAACCCTAGTTGTCCTGACGCTAACCCTACTTGTCCTGACGCTAACCCTACTTGTCCTGACGCTAACCCTAGTTGTCCTGACGTTAACCCTACTTGTCCTGACGCTAACCCTAGTTGTCCTGACGCTAACCCTAGTTGTCCTGACGCTAACCCTAGTTGTCCTGACGCTAACCCTAGTTGTCCTGACGCTAACCCTACTTGTCCTGACGCTAACCCTAGTTGTCCTGACGCTAACCCTACTTGTCCTGACGCTAACCCTAGTTGTCCTGATGCTAACCCTAGTTGTCTTGACGCTAACCCTACTTGTCCTGACGCTAACCCTAGTTGTCCTGACGCTAACCCTAGTTGTCCTGACGCTAACCCTAGTTGTCCTGACGCTAACCCTAGTTGTCCTGACGCTAACCCTAGTTGTCCTGACGCTAACCCAAGTTGTCCTGACGCTAACCCTAGTTGTCCTGACGCTAACGCTAGTTGTCCTGACGCTAACCCTAGTTGTCCTGACGCTTACCCTAGTTGTCCTGACGCTAACCCTAGTTGTCCTGACGCTAACCCTAGTTGTCCTGACGCTAACCCTAGTTGTCCTGACGCTAACCCTAGTTGTCCTGACTCTAACCCTAGTTGTCCTGACGCTAACCCAAGTTGTCCTGACGCTAACCCTAGTTGTCCTGACGCTAACCCTAGTTGTCCTGACGCTAACCCTAGTTGTCCTGACGCTTACCCTAGTTGTCCTGACGCTAACCCTAGTTGTCCTGACGCTAACCCTAGTTGTCCTGACGCTAACCCTAGTTGTCCTGACGCTAACCCTAGTTGTCCTGACGCTAACCCGAGTTGTCCTGACGCTAACCCTAGTTGTCCTGACGCTAACCCGAGATGTCCTGACGCTAACCCGAGTTGTCCTGACGCTAACCCGAGTTGTCATGACGCTAACCCGAGTTGTCCTGACGCTAACCCGAGTTGTCCTGACGCTTACCCGAGTTGTCCTGACGCTAACCCGAGTTGTCCTGACGCTAACCCGAGTTGTCCTGACGCTAACCCGAGTTGTCCTGACGCTAACCCGAGTTGTCCTGACGCTAACCCGAGTTGTCCTGACGCTAACCCGAGTTGTCCTGACGCTAACCCGAGTTGTCCTGACGCTAACCCTAGTTGTCCTGACGCTAACCCGAGTTGTCCTGACGCTAACCCGAGTTGTCATGACGCTAACCCGAGTTTTCCTGACGCTAACCCGAGTTGTCCTGACGCTAACCCGAGTTGTCCTGACGCTAACGCTAGTTGTCCTGACGCTAACCCTAGTTGTCCTGACGCTAACCCTAGTTGTCCTGACGCTAACCCTAGTTGTCCTGACGCTAACCCTACTTGTCCTGACGATAACCCTAGTTGTCCTGACGCTAACCCTAGTTGTCCTGACGCTAACCCTAGTTGTCCTGACGCTAACCCAAGTTGTCCTGACGCTAACCCTAGTTGTCCTGACGCTAACCCTACTTGTCCTGACGCTAACCCTAGTTGTCCTGACGCTAACCCTAGTTGTCCTGACGCTAACCCTACTTGTCCTAACGCGAACCCTAGTTGTCCTGACGCTAACCCTAGTTGTCCTGACGCTAACCCTACTTGTCCTGACGCTAACCCTAGTTGTCCTGACGCTAACCCTAGTTGTCCTGACGCTAACACTGGTTGTCCTGACGCTAACCCTACTTGTCCTGACGCTAACCCTACTTGTCCTGACGCTAACCCGAGTTGTCCTGACGCTAACCCTAGTTGTCCTGACGCTTACCCTAGTTGTCCTGACGCTAACCCTAGTTGTCCTGACGCTAACCCTAGTTGTCCTGACGCTAACCCTAGATGTCCTGACTCTAACCCTAGTTGTCCTGACGCTAACCCAAGTTGTCCTGACGCTAACCCTAGTTGTCCTGACGCTAACCCTAGTTGTCCTGACGCTAACCCTAGTTGTCCTGACGCTTACCCTAGTTGTCCTGACGCTAACCCTAGTTGTCCTGACGCTAACCCTAGTTGTCCTGACGCTAACCCTAGTTGTCCTGACGCTAACCCTAGCTGTCCTGACGCTAACCCGAGTTGTCCTGACGCTAACCCTAGTTGTCCTGACGCTAACCCGAGTTGTCCTGACGCTAACCCTAGTAGTCCTGACGCTAACCCGAGTTGTCCTGACGCTAACCCGAGTTGTCCTGACGCTAACCCGAGTTGTCATGACGCTAACCCGAGTTGTCCTGACGCTAACCCGAGTTGTCCTGACGCTTACCCGAGTTGTCCTGACGCTAACCCGAGTTGTCCTGACGCTAACCCGAGTTGTCCTGACGCTAACCCGAGTTGTCCTGACGCTAACCCGAGTTGTCCTGATGCTAACCCGAGTTGTCCTGACGCTAAAACGAGTTGTCCTGACGCTAACCCGAGTTGTCCTGACGCTTACCCGAGTTGTCCTGACGCTAACCCGAGTTGTCCTGACGCTTACCCGAGTTGTCCTGATGCTAACCCGAGTTGTCCTGACGCTAACCCGAGTTGTCCTGACGCTAACCCGAGTTGTCCTGACGCTAACCCTAGTTGTCCTGACGCTAACCCTAGTTGTCCTGACGCTAACCCTAGTTGTCCTGACGCTAACCCTAGCTGTCCTGATGCTAACCCGAGTTGTCCTGACGCTAACCCTAGTTGTCCTGACGCTAACCCGAGTTGTCCTGACGCTAACCCTAGTAGTCCTGACGCTAACCCGAGTTGTCCTGACGCTAACCCGAGTTGTCCTGACGCTAACCCGAGTTCTCATGACGCTATCCCGAGTTGTCCTGACGCTAACCCGAGTTGTCCTGACGCTTACCCGAGTTGTCCTGACGCTAACCCGAGTTGTCCTGACGCTAACCCGAGTTGTCCTGACGCTAACCCGAGTTGTCCTGACGCTAACCCGAGTTGTCCTGACCTAACCCGAGTTATCCTGACGCTAACCCGAGTTGTCCTGACGCTAACCCGAGTTGTCCTGACGCTAACCATAGTTGTCCTGACGCTAACCCGAGTTGTCCTGACGCTAACCCGAGTTGTCCTGACGCTAACCCGAATTGTCCTGACGCTAACCCGAGTTGTCCTGACGCTAACCCGAGTTGTCCTGACGCTAAAACGAGTTGTCCTGACGCTAACCCGAGTTGTCCTGACGCTTACCCGAGTTGTCCTGACGCTAACCCGAGTTGTCCTGACGCTAACCCGAGTTGTCCTGACGCTAACCCGAGTTGTCCTGATGCTAACCCTAGTTGTTCTGACGCTAACCCGAGTTGTCCTGACGCTAACCCTAGTTGTCCTGACGCTAACCCGAGTTGTCCTGACGCTAACCCGAGTTGTCCTGACGCTAACCCGAGTTGTCATGACGCAAACCCGAGTTTTCCTGACGCTAACCCGAGTTGTCCTGACGCTAACCCGAGTTGTCCTGATGCTAACCCTACTTGTCCTGACGCTAACCCTAGTTGTCCTGACGTTAACCCTAGTTGTCCTGATGCTAACCCTACTTGTCCTGACGCTAACCCTAGTTGTCCTGACGCTAACCCTAGTTGTCCTGACGCTAACCCTAGTTGTCCTGACGCTAACCCTACTTGTCCTGACTCTAACCCTAGTTGTCCTGACGCTAACCCTACTTGTACTGACGCTAACCCTAGATGTCCTGACGCTAACCCTAGTTGTCCTGACGCTAACCCTAGTTGTCCTGACGTTAACCCTAGTTGTCCTGACGCTAACCCTACTTGTCCTGACGCTGACCCTAGTTGTCCTGACGCTAACCCTAGTTGTCCTGACGCTAACCCTACTTGTCCTGACGCTAACCCTAGTTGTCCTGACGCTAACCCTAGTTGTCCTGACGCTAACCCTAGTTGTCCTGACGCTAACCCTAGTTGTCCTGACGCTAACCCTAGTTGTCCTGACGTTAACCCAAGTTGTCCTGACGCTAACCCTAGTTGTCCTGACGCTAACCCTAGTTGTCCTGACGCTAACCCTAGTTGTCCTGACGCTAACCCTAGTTGTCCTGACGCTTACCCTAGTTGTCCTGACTCTAACCCTATTTGTCCTGACGCTAACCCTAGTTGTCCTGACGCTAACCCTAGTTGTCCTGACGCTAACCCTAGTTGTCGTGACGCTAACCCGAGTTGTCCTGACGCTAACCCTAGTTGTCCTGACGCTAACCCGAGTTGTCCTGACGCTAACCCTAGTAGTCCTGACGCTAACCGAGTTGTCCTGATGCTAACCCGAGTTGTCCTGACGCTAACCCGAGTTGTCCTGACGCTAACCCGAGTTGTCCTGACGCTTACCCGAGTTGTCCTGACGCTTACCCGAGTTGTCCTGACGCTAACCCGAGTTGTCCTGACGCTAACCCGAGTTGTCCTGACGCTAACCCGAGTAGTCCTGACGCTAACCCGAGTTGTCCTGCCGCTAACCCTAGTTGTCCTGACGCTAACCCGAGTTATCCTGACGCTAACCCTAGTTGTCCTGACGCTAACCCGAGTTGTCCTGACGCTAACCCTAGTTGTCCTGACGCTAACCCGAGTTGTCCTGACGCTAACCCGAGTTGTCCTGACCCTAACCCGAGTTGTCCTGACGCTAACCCGAATTGTCCTGACGCTAACCCGAGTTGTCCTGACGCTAACCCTACTTGTCCTGACGCTAACCCTACTTGTCCTGACGCTAACCCTACTTGTCCTGACGCTAAGCCTAGTTGTCCTGACGCTAACCCTAGTTGTCCTGACGCTAACCCTACTTGTCCTGACGTTAACCCTAGTTGTCCTGACGCTAACCCTAGTTGTCCTGACGCTAACCCTAGTTGTCCTGACGCTAACCCAAGTTGTCCTGACGCTAACCCTAGTTGTCCTGACGCTAACACTACTTGTCCTGACGCTAACCCTAGTTGTCCTGACGCTAACCCTACTTGTCCTGACGCTAACCCTAGTTGTCCTGACGCTAACCCTAGTTGTCCTGACGCTAACCCTACTTGTCCTGACGCTAACCCTAGTTGTCCTGACGCTAACCCTAGTTGTCCTGACGCTAACCCTAGTTGTCCTGACGCTAACCCTACTTGTCCTGACGCTAACCCTAGTTGTCCTGACGCTAACCCTAGTTGTCCTGACGCTAACCCTACTTGTCCTGACGCTAACCCTAGTTGTCCTGACGCTAACCCTACTTGTCCTGACGCTAACCCTACTTGTCCTGACGCTAACCCTAGTTGTCCTGACGCTAACCCTACTTGTCCTGATGCTAACCCTACTTGTCCTGACGCTAACCCTAGTTGTCCTGACGCTAACCCGAGTTGTCCTGACGCTAACCCTACTTGTCCTGACGCTAACCCTACTTGTCCTGACGCTAACCCTACTTGTCCTGACGCTAAGCCTAGTTGTCCTGACGCTAACCCTAGTTGTCCTGACGCTAACCCTACTTGTCCTGACGTTAACCCTAGTTGTCCTGACGCTAACCCTAGTTGTCCTGACGCTAACCCTAGTTGTCCTGACGCTAACCCAAGTTGTCCTGACGCTAACCCTAGTTGTCCTGACGCTAACACTACTTGTCCTGACGCTAACCCTAGTTGTCCTGACGCTAACCCTACTTGTCCTGACGCTAACCCTAGTTGTCCTGACGCTAACCCTAGTTGTCCTGACGCTAACCCTAGTTGTCCTGACGCTAACCCTAGTTGTCCTGACGCTAACCCTAGTTGTCCTGACGCTAACCCTACTTGTCCTGACGCTAACCCTAGTTGTCCTGACGCTAACCCTAGTTGTCCTGACGCTAACCCTACTTGTCCTGACGCTAACCCTAGTTGTCCTGACGCTAACCCTACTTGTCCTGACGCTAACCCTACTTGTCCTGACGCTAACCCTAGTTGTCCTGACGCTAACCCTACTTGTCCTGATGCTAACCCTACTTGTCCTGACGCTAACCCTAGTTGTCCTGACGCTAACCCTAGTTGTCCTGACGCTAACCCTACTTGTCCTGACGCTAACCCTACTTGTCCTGACGCTAACCCTATTTGTCCTGACGCTAACCCTTCTTGTCCTGACGCTAACCCTAGTTGTCCTGACGGTAACACTAGTTGTCCTGACGCTAACCCTACTTGTCCTGACGCTAACCCTACTTGTCCTGATGCTAACCCTAGTTGTCCTGACGCTAACCCTACTTGTCCTGACGCTAAGCCTACTTGTCCTGACGCTAACCCTAGTTGTCCTGACGCTAACCCTAGTTGTCCTGACGCTAACCCTAGTTGTCCTCACGCTAACCCTAGTTGTCCTGACGCTAACCCTAGTTGTCCTGACGCTAACCCTACTTGTCCTGACGCTAACCCTACTTGTCCTGACGCTAACCCTAGTTGTCCTAACGTTAACCCTAGTTGTCCTGACGCTAACCCTACTTGTCCTGACGCTAACCCTACTTGTCCTGACGCTAACCCGAGTTGTCCTGACGCTAACCCGAGTTGTCCTGATGCTAACCCGAGTTGTCCTGATGCTAACCCTACTTGTCCTGACGCTAACCCTAGTTGTCCTGACGTTAACCCTAGTTGTCCTGATGCTAACCCTACTTTCCTGACGCTAACCCTAGTTGTCCTGACGCTAACCCTAGTTGTCCTGACGCTAACCCTAGTTGTCCTGACGCTAACCCTACTTGTCCTGACTCTAACCCTAGTTGTCCTGACGCTAACCCTACTTGTCCTGACGCTAACCCTAGTTGTCCTGACGCTAACCCTAGTTGTCCTGACGCTAACCCTAGTTGTCCTGACGTTAACCCTAGTTGTCCTGACGCTAACCCTACTTGTCCTGACGCTAACCCTAGTTGTCCTGACGCTAACCCTAGTTGTCCTGACGCTAACCCTAGTTGTCCTGACGCTAACCCTAGTTGTCCTGACGCTAACCCTAGTTGTCCTGACGTTAACCCAAGTTGTCCTGACGCTAACCCTAGTTGTCCTGACGCTAACCCTAGTTGTCCTGACGCTAACCCTAGTTGTCCTGACGCTAACCCTAGTTGTCCTGACGCTAACCCGAGTTGTCCTGACGCTAACCCTAGTTGTCCTGACGCTAACCCGAGTTGTCCTGACGCTAACCCTAGTAGTCCTGACGCTAACCGAGTTGTCCTGATGCTAACCCGAGTTGTCCTGACGCTAACCCGAGTTGTCCTGACGCTAACCCGAGTTGTCCTGACGCTTACCCGAGTTGTCCTGACGCTTACCCGAGTTGTCCTGACGCTAACCCGAGTTGTCCTGACGCTAACCCGAGTTGTCCTGACGCTAACCCGAGTAGTCCTGACGCTAACCCGAGTTGTCCTGCCGCTAACCCTTGTTGTCCTGACGCTAACCCGAGTTATCCTGACGCTAACCCTAGTTGTCCTGACGCTAACCCGAGTTGTCCTGACGCTAACCCTAGTTGTCCTGACGCTAACCCGAGTTGTCCTGACGCTAACCCGAGTTGTCCTGACCCTAACCCGAGTTGTCCTGACGCTAACCCGAATTGTCCTGACGCTAACCCGAGTTGTCCTGACGCTAACCCTACTTGTCCTGACGCTAACCCTACTTGTCCTGACGCTAACCCTACTTGTCCTGACGCTAAGCCTAGTTGTCCTGACGCTAACCCTAGTTGTCCTGACGCTAACCCTACTTGTCCTGACGTTAACCCTAGTTGTCCTGACGCTAACCCTAGTTGTCCTGACGCTAACCCTAGTTGTCCTGACGCTAACCCAAGTTGTCCTGACGCTAACCCTAGTTGTCCTGACGCTAACACTACTTGTCCTGACGCTAACCCTAGTTGTCCTGACGCTAACCCTAGTTGTCCTGACGCTAACCCTAGTTGTCCTGACGCTAACCCTACTTGTCCTGACGCTAACCCTAGTTGTCCTGACGCTAACCCTAGTTGCCCTGACGCTAACCCTACTTGTCCTGACGCTAACCCTAGTTGTCCTGACGCTAACCCTACTTGTCCTGACGCTAACCCTACTTGTCCTGACGCTAACCCTAGTTGTCCTGACGCTAACCCTACTTGTCCTGATGCTAACCCTACTTGTCCTGACGCTAACCCTAGTTGTCCTGACGCTAACCCTAGTTGTCCTGACGCTAACCCTACTTGTCCTGACGCTAACCCTACTTGTCCTGACGCTAACCCTATTTGTCCTGACGCTAACCCTACTTGTCCTGACGCTAACCCTAGTTGTCCTGACGGTAACACTAGTTGTCCTGACGCTAACCCTACTTGTCCTGACGCTAACCCTACTTGTCCTGATGCTAACCCTAGTTGTCCTGACGCTAACCCTACTTGTCCTGACGCTAAGCCTACTTGTCCTGACGCTAACCCTAGTTGTCCTGACGCTAACCCTAGTTGTCCTGACGCTAACCCTAGTTGTCCTCACGCTAACCCTAGTTGTCCTGACGCTAACCCTAGTTGTCCTGACGCTAACCCTACTTGTCCTGACGCTAACCCTACTTGTCCTGACGCTAACCCTAGTTGTCCTGACGTTAACCCTAGTTGTCCTGACGCTAACCCTACTTGTCCTGACGCTAACCCTACTTGTCCTGACGCTAACCCTACTTGTCCTGACGCTAACCCTAGTTGTCCTGACGCTAACCCTAGTTGTCCTGACGCTAACCCTACTTGTCCTGACGCTAACCCTAGTTGTCCTGACGCTAACCCTAATTGTCCTGACGCTAACCCTACTTGTCCTGACGCTAACCCTAGTTGTCCTGATGCTAACCCTAGTTGTCTTGACGCTAACAATACTTGTCCTGACGCTAACCCTAGTTGTCCTGACGCTAACCCTAGTTGTCCTGACGCTAACCCTACTTGTCCTGACGGTAACCCTAGTTGTCCTGACGCTAACCCTAGTTGTCCTGACGCTAACCCAAGTTGTCCTGACGCTAACCCTAGTTGTCCTGACGCTAACCCTAGTTGTCCTGACGCTAACCCTAGTTGTCCTGACGCTTACCCTAGTTGTCCTGACGCTAACCCTAGTTGTCCTGACGCTAACCCTAGTTGTCCTGACGCTAACCCTAGTTGTCCTGACGCTAACCCTAGTTGTCCTGACGCTAACCCTAGTTGTCCTGACTCTAACCCTAGTTGTCCTGACGCTAACCCAAGTTGTCCTGACGCTAACCCTAGTTGTCCTGACGCTAACCCTAGTTGTCCTGACGCTAACCCTAGTTGTCCTGACGCTTACCCTAGTTGTCCTGACGCTAACCCTAGTTGTCCTGACGCTAACCCTAGTTGTCCTGACGCTAACCCTAGTTGTCCTGACGCTAACCCTAGTTGTCCTGACGCTAACCCGAGTTGTCCTGACGCTAACCCTAGTTGTCCTGACGCTAACCCGAGATGTCCTGACGCTAACCCTAGTAGTCCTGACGCTAACCCGAGTTGTCCTGACGCTAACCAGAGTTGTCATGACGCTAACCCGAGTTGTCCTGACGCTAACCCGAGTTGTCCTGACGCTTACCCGAGTTGTCCTGACGCTAACCCGAGTTGTCCTGACGCTAACCCGAGTTGTCCTGACGCTAACCCGAGTTGTCCTGACGCTAACCCGAGTTGTCCTGACGCTAACCCGAGTTGTCCTGACGCTAACCCGAGTTGTCCTGACGCTAACCCGAGTTGTCCTGACGCTAACCCGAGTTGTCCTGACGCTAACCCTAGTTGTCCTGACGCTAACCCGAGTTGTCCTGACGCTAACCCGAGTTGTCCTGACGCTAACCCGAGTTGTCATGACGCTAACCCGAGTTTTCCTGACGCTAACCCGAGTTGTCCTGACGCTAACCCGAGTTGTCCTGACGCTAACCCTAGTTGTCCTGACGCTAACCCTACTTGTCCTGACGCTAACCCTAGTTGTCCTGACGCTAACCCTACTTGTCCTGACGCTAAGCCTACTTGTCCTGACGCTAACCCTAGTTGTCCTGACGCTAACCCTAGTTGTCCTGACGCTAACCCTAGTTGTCCTCACGCTAACCCTAGTTGTCCTGACGCTAACCCTAGTTGTCCTGACGCTAACCCTACTTGTCCTGACGCTAACCCTACTTGTCCTGACGCTAACCCTAGTTGTCCTGACGTTAACCCTACTTGTCCTGACGCTAACCCTACTTGTCCTGACGCTAACCCTAGTTGTCCTGATGCTAACCCTACTTGTCCTGACGCTAACCCTAGTTGTCCTGACGCTAACCCTACTTGTCCTGACGCTAACCCTAGTTGTCCTGACGCTAACCCTAGTTGTCCTGACGCTAACCCTAGTTGTCCTGACGCTAACCCTACTTGTCCTGACGCTAACCCTAGTTGTCCTGACGCTAACCCTACTTGTCCTGACGCTAACCCTACTTGTCCTGACGATAACCCTAGTTGTCCTGATGCTAACCCTAGTTGTCTTGACGCTAACCCTACTTGTCCTGACGCTAACCCTAGTTGTCCTGACGCTAACCCTAGTTGTCCTGACGCTAACCCTACTTGTCCTGACGCTAACCCTAGTTGTCCTGACGCTAACCCTAGTTGTCCTGACGCTAACCCAAGTTGTCCTGACGCTAACCCTAGTTGTCCTGACGCTAACGCTAGTTGTCCTGACGCTAACCCTAGTTGTCCTGACGCTTACCCTAGTTGTCCTGACGCTAACCCTAGTTGTCCTGACGCTAACCCTAGTTGTCCTGACGCTAACCCTAGTTGTCCTGACGCTAACCCTAGTTGTCCTGACTCTAACCCTAGTTGTCCTGACGCTAACCCAAGTTGTCCTGACGCTAACACTAGTTGTCCTGACGCTAACCCTAGTTGTCCTGACGCTAACCCTAGTTGTCCTGACGCTTACCCTAGTTGTCCTGACGCTAACCCTAGTTGTCCTGACGCTAACCCTAGTTGTCCTGACGCTAACCCTAGTTGTCCTGACGCTAACCCTAGTTGTCCTGACGCTAACCCGAGTTGTCCTGACGCTAACCCTAGTTGTCCTGACGCTAACCCGAGATGTCCTGACGCTAACCCGAGTTGTCCTGACGCTAACCCGAGTTGTCATGACGCTAACCCGAGTTGTCCTGACGCTAACCCGAGTTGTCCTGACGCTTACCCGAGTTGTCCTGACGCTAACCCGAGTTGTCCTGACGCTAACCCGAGTTGTCCTGACGCTAACCCGAGTTGTCCTGACGCTAACCCGAGTTGTCCTGACGCTAACCCGAGTTGTCCTGACGCTAACCCGAGTTGTCCTGACGCTAACCCTAGTTGTCCTGACGCTAACCCGAGTTGTCCTGACGCTAACCCGAGTTGTCATGACGCTAACCCGAGTTTTCCTGACGCTAACCCGAGTTGTCCTGACGCTAACCCGAGTTGTCCTGACGCTAACGCTAGTTGTCCTGACGCTAACCCTAGTTGTCCTGACGCTAACCCTAGTTGTCCTGACGCTAACCCTAGTTGTCCTGACGCTAACCCTACTTGTCCTGACGATAACCCTAGTTGTCCTGACGCTAACCCTAGTTGTCCTGACGCTAACCCTAGTTGTCCTGACGCTAACCCAAGTTGTCCTGACGCTAACCCTAGTTGTCCTGACGCTAACCCTACTTGTCCTGACGCTAACCCTAGTTGTCCTGACGCTAACCCTACTTGTCCTGACGCGAACCCTAGTTGTCCTGACGCTAACCCTAGTTGTCCTGATGCTAACCCTACTTGTCCTGACGCTAACCCTAGTTTTCCTGACGCTAACCCTAGTTGTCCTGACGCTAACACTAGTTGTCCTGACGCTAACCCTACTTGTCCTGACGCTAACCCTACTTGTCCTGACGCTAACCCTAGTTGTCCTGACGCTAACCCTACTTGTCCTGATGCTAACCCTACTTGTCCTGATGCTACCGCTAGTTGTCCTGACGCTAACCCTAGTTGTCCTGACGCTAACCCTACTTGTCCTGACGCTAACCCTACTTGTCCTGACGCTAACCCTAGTTGTCCTGACACTAACCCTACTTGTCCTGACGCTAACCCTAGTTGTCCTGACGCTAACACTAGTTGTCCTGACGCTAACCCTACTTGTCCTGACGCTAATCCTACTTGTCCTGACGCTAACCCTAGTTGTCCTGACGCTAACCCTACTTGTCCTGACGCTAAGCCTACTTGTCCTGACGCTAACCCTAGTTGTCCTGACGCTAACCCTAGTTGTCCTGACGCTAACCCTAGTTGTCCTCACGCTAACCCTAGTTGTCCTGACGCTAACCCTAGTTGTCCTGACGCTAACCCTACTTGTCCTGACGCTAACCCTACTTGTCCTGACGCTAACCCTAGTTGTCCTGACGTTAACCCTACTTGTCCTGACGCTAACCCTAGTTGTCCTGATGCTAACCCTAGTTGTCCTGACGCTAACCCTACTTGTCCTGACGCTAACCCTAGTTGTCCTGACGCTAACCCTACTTGTCCTGACGCTAACCCTAGTTGTCCTGACGCTAACCCTAGTTGTCCTGACGCTAACCCTACTTGTCCTGACGCTAACCCTACTTGTGCTGACGCTAACCCTAGTTGTCCTCACGCTAACCCTAGTTGTCCTGACGCTAACCCTACTTGTCCTGACGCTAACCCTAGTTGTCCTGATGCTAACCCTAGTTGTCTTGACGCTAACCCTACTTGTCCTGACGCTAACCCTAGTTGTCCTGACGCTAACCCTAGTTGTCCTGACGCTAACCCAAGTTGTCCTGACGCTAACCCTAGTTGTCCTGACGCTAACCCTAGTTGTCCTGACGCTAACCCTAGTTGTCCTGACGCTTACCCTAGTTGTCCTGACGCTAACCCTAGTTGTCCTGACGCTAACCCTAGTTGTCCTGACGCTAACCCTAGTTGTCCTGACGCTAACCCTAGTTGTCCTGACGCTAACCCTAGTTGTCCTGACTCTAACCCTAGTTGTCCTGACGCTAACCCAAGTTGTCCTGACGCTAACCCTAGTTGTCCTGACGCTAACCCTAGTTGTCCTGACGCTAACCCTAGTTGTCCTGACGCTTACCCTAGTTGTCCTGTCGCTAACCCTAGTTGTCCTGACGCTAACCCTAGTTGTCCTGACGCTAACCCTAGTTGTCCTGACGCTAACCCTAGTTGTCCTGACGCTAACCCGAGTTGTCCTGACGCTAACCCTAGTTGTCCTGAAGCTAACCCGAGATGTCCTGACGCTAACCCTAGTAGTCCTGACGCTAACCCGAGTTGTCCTGACGCTAACCCAAGTTGTCCTGACGCTAACCCGAGTTGTCATGACGCTAACCCGAGTTGTCCTGACGCTAACCCGAGTTGTCCTGACGCTAACCCGAGTTGTCCTGACGCTAACCCGAGTTGTCCTGACGCTAACCCGAGTTGTCCTGACGCTAACCCTAGTTGTCCTGACGCTAACCCTAGTTGTCCTGACGCTAACCCTAGTTGTCCTGACGCTAACCCTACTTGTCCTGACGCTAACCCTACTTGTCCTGACGCTAACCCTAGTTGTCCTGACGCTAACCCTACTTATCCTGACGCTAACCCTAGTTGTCCTGACGCTAACACTAGTTGTCCTGACGCTAACCCTACTTGTCCTGACGCTAACCCTACTTGTCCTGACGCTAACCCTAGTTGTCCTGACGCTAACCCTACTTGTCCTGACGCTAAGCCTACTTGTCCTGACGCTAACCCTAGTTGTCCTGACGCTAACCCTAGTTGTCCTGACGCTAACCCTAGTTGTCCTCACGCTAACCCTAGTTGTCCTGACGCTAACCCTAGTTGTCCTGACGCTAACCCTACTTGTCCTGACGCTAACCCTACTTGTCCTGACGCTAACCCTAGTTGTCCTGACGTTAACCCTACTTGTCCTGACGCTAACCCTACTTGTCCTGACGCTAACCCTAGTTGTCCTGATGCTAACCCTAGTTGTCCTGACGCTAACCCTACTTGTCCTGACGCTAACCCTAGTTGTCCTGACGCTAACCCTACTTGTCCTGACGCTAACCCTAGTTGTCCTGACGCTAACCCTAGTTGTCCTGACGCTAACCCTAGTTGTCCTGACGCTAACCCTACTTGTCCTGACGCTAACCCTAGTTGTCCTGACGCTAACCCTAGTTGTCCTGACGCTAACCCTACTTGTCCTGACGCTAACCCTAGTTGTCCTGATGCTAACCCTAGTTGTCTTGACGCTAACCCTACTCGTCCTGACGCTAACCCTAGTTGTCCTGACGCTAACCCTAGTTGTCCTGACGCTAACCCTACTTGTCCTGACGCTAACCCTAGTTGTCCTGACGCTAACCCAAGTTGTCCTGACGCTAACCCTAGTTGTCCTGACGCTAACCCTAGTTGTCCTGACGCTTACCCTAGTTGTCCTGACGCTAACCCTAGTTGTCCTGACGCTAACCCTAGTTGTCCTGTCGCTAACCCTAGTTGTCCTGACGCTAACCCTAGTTGTCCTGACGCTAACCCTAGTTGTCCTGACTCTAACCCTAGTTGTCCTGATGCTAACCCAAGTTGTCCTGACGCTAACCCTAGTTGTCCTGATGCTAACCCTAGTTGTCCTGACGCTTACCCTAGTTGTCCTGACGCTAACCCTAGTTGTCCTGACGCTAACCCTAGTTGTCCTGACGCTAACCCTAGTTGTCCTGACGCTAACCCTAGTTGTCCTGACGCTAACCCGAGTTGTCCTGACGCTAACCCTAGTTGTCCTGACGCTAACCCGAGATGTCCTGACGCTAACCCTAGTAGTCCTGACGCTAACCCGAGTTGTCCTGACGCTAACCCGAGTTGTCCTGACGCTAACCCGAGTTGTCATGACGCTAACCCGAGTTGTCCTGACGCTAACCCGAGTTGTCCTGACGCTTACCCGAGTTGTCCTGACGCTAACCCGAGTTGTCCTGACGCTAACCCGAGTTGTCCTGACGCTAACCCGAGTTGTCCTGACGCTAACCCGAGTTGTCCTGACGCTAACCCGAGTTGTCCTGACGCTAACCCGAGTTGTCCTGACGCTAACCCTAGTTGTCCTGACGCTAACCCGAGTTGTCCTGACGCTAACCCGAGTTGTCCTGACGCTAACCCGAGTTGTCATGACGCTAACCCGAGTTTTCCTGACGCTAACCCGAGTTGTCCTGACGCTAACCCGAGTTGTCCTGACGCTAACCCTAGTTGTCCTGACGCTAACCCTACTTGTCCTGACGCTAACCCTAGTTGTCCTGACGCTAACCCTACTTGTCCTGACGCTAAGCCTACTTGTCCTGACGCTAACCCTAGTTGTCCTGACGCTAACCCTAGCTGTCCTGACGCTAACCCTAGTTGTCCTCACGCTAACCCTAGTTGTCCTGACGCTAACCCTACTTGTCCTGACGCTAACCCTACTTGTCCTGACGCTAACCCTACTTGTCCTGACGCTAACCCTAGTTGTCCTGACGCTAACCCTACTTATCCTGACGCTAACCCTAGTTGTCCTGACGCTAACACTAGTTGTCCTGACGCTAACCCTACTTGTCCTGACGCTAACCCTACTTGTCCTGACGCTAACCCTAGTTGTCCTGACGCTAACCCTACTTGTCCTGACGCTAAGCCTACTTGTCCTGACGCTAACCCTAGTTGTCCTGACGCTAACCCTAGTTGTCCTGACGCTAACCCTAGTTGTCCTCACGCTAACCCTAGTTGTCCTGACGCTAACCCTAGTTGTCCTGACGCTAACCCTACTTGTCCTGACGCTAACCCTACTTGTCCTGACGCTAACCCTAGTTGTCCTGACGTTAACCCTACTTGTCCTGACGCTAACCCTACTTGTCCTGACGCTAACCCTAGTTGTCCTGATGCTAACCCTAGTTGTCCTGACGCTAACCCTACTTGTCCTGACGCTAACCCTAGTTGTCCTGACGCTAACCCTACTTGTCCTGACGCTAACCCTAGTTGTCCTGACGCTAACCCTAGTTGTCCTGACGCTAACCCTAGTTGTCCTGACGCTAACCCTACTTGTCCTGACGCTAACCCTAGTTGTCCTGACGCTAACCCTAGTTGTCCTGACGCTAACCCTACTTGTCCTGACGCTAACCCTAGTTGTCCTGATGCTAACCCTAGTTGTCTTGACGCTAACCCTACTCGTCCTGACGCTAACCCTAGTTGTCCTGACGCTAACCCTAGTTGTCCTGACGCTAACCCTACTTGTCCTGACGCTAACCCTAGTTGTCCTGACGCTAACCCAAGTTGTCCTGACGCTAACCCTAGTTGTCCTGACGCTAACCCTAGTTGTCCTGACGCTTACCCTAGTTGTCCTGACGCTAACCCTAGTTGTCCTGACGCTAACCCTAGTTGTCCTGTCGCTAACCCTAGTTGTCCTGACGCTAACCCTAGTTGTCCTGACGCTAACCCTAGTTGTCCTGACTCTAACCCTAGTTGTCCTGATGCTAACCCAAGTTGTCCTGACGCTAACCCTAGTTGTCCTGATGCTAACCCTAGTTGTCCTGACGCTTACCCTAGTTGTCCTGACGCTAACCCTAGTTGTCCTGACGCTAACCCTAGTTGTCCTGACGCTAACCCTAGTTGTCCTGACGCTAACCCTAGTTGTCCTGACGCTAACCCGAGTTGTCCTGACGCTAACCCTAGTTGTCCTGACGCTAACCCGAGATGTCCTGACGCTAACCCTAGTAGTCCTGACGCTAACCCGAGTTGTCCTGACGCTAACCCGAGTTGTCCTGACGCTAACCCGAGTTGTCATGACGCTAACCCGAGTTGTCCTGACGCTAACCCGAGTTGTCCTGACGCTTACCCGAGTTGTCCTGACGCTAACCCGAGTTGTCCTGACGCTAACCCGAGTTGTCCTGACGCTAACCCGAGTTGTCCTGACGCTAACCCGAGTTGTCCTGACGCTAACCCGAGTTGTCCTGACGCTAACCCGAGTTGTCCTGACGCTAACCCTAGTTGTCCTGACGCTAACCCGAGTTGTCCTGACGCTAACCCGAGTTGTCCTGACGCTAACCCGAGTTGTCATGACGCTAACCCGAGTTTTCCTGACGCTAACCCGAGTTGTCCTGACGCTAACCCGAGTTGTCCTGACGCTAACCCTAGTTGTCCTGACGCTAACCCTACTTGTCCTGACGCTAACCCTAGTTGTCCTGACGCTAACCCTACTTGTCCTGACGCTAAGCCTACTTGTCCTGACGCTAACCCTAGTTGTCCTGACGCTAACCCTAGCTGTCCTGACGCTAACCCTAGTTGTCCTCACGCTAACCCTAGTTGTCCTGACGCTAACCCTAGTTGTCCTGACGCTAACCCTACTTGTCCTGACGCTAACCCTACTTGTCCTGACGCTAACCCTAGTTGTCCTGACGTTAACCCTACTTGTCCTGACGCTAACCCTACTTGTCCTGACGCTAACCCTAGTTGTCCTGATGCTAACCCTAGTTGTCCTGACGATAACCCTACTTGTCCTGACGCTAACCCTAGTTGTCCTGACGCTAACCCTACTTGTCCTGACGCTAACCCTACTTGTCCTGACGCTAACCCTAGTTGTCCTGACGCTAACCCTAGTTGTCCTGACGCTAACCCTACTTGTCCTGACGCTAACCCTAGTTGTCCTGACGCTAACCCTAGTTGTCCTGACGCTAACCCTACTTGTCCTGACGCTAACCCTAGTTGTCCTGATGCTAACCCTAGTTGTCTTGACGCTAACCCTACTTGTCCTGACGCTAACCCTAGTTGTCCTGACGCTAACCCTAGTTGTCCTGACGCTAACCCTACTTGTCCTGACGCTAACCCTAGTTGTCCTGACGCTAACCCTAGTTGTCCTGACGCTAACCCAAGTTGTCCTGACGCTAACCCTAGTTGTCCTGACGCTAACCCTAGTTGTCCTGACGCTAACCCTAGTTGTCCTGACGCTTACCCTAGTTGTCCTGACGCTAACCCTAGTTGTCCTGACGCTAACCCTAGTTGTCCTGACGCTAACCCTAGTTGTCCTGACGCTAACCCTAGTTGTCCTCACGCTAACCCTAGTTGTCCTGACGCTAACCCTAGTTGTCCTGACGCTAACCCTACTTGTCCTGACGCTAACCCTACTTGTCCTGACGCTAACCCTAGTTGTCCTGACGCTAACCCGAGTTGTCCTGACGCTAACCCTAGTTGTCCTGACGCTAACCCGAGATGTCCTGACGCTAACCCGAGTTGTCCTGACGCTAACCCGAGTTGTCATGACGCTAACCCGAGTTGTCCTGACGCTAACCCGAGTTGTCCTGACGCTTACCCGAGTTGTCCTGACGCTAACCCGAGTTGTCCTGACGCTAACCCGAGTTGTCCTGACGCTAACCCGAGTTGTCCTGACGCTAACCCGAGTTGTCCTGACGCTAACCCGAGTTGTCCTGACGCTAACCCGAGTTGTCCTGACGCTAACCCTAGTTGTCCTGACGCTAACCCGAGTTGTCCTGACGCTAACCCGAGTTGTCATGACGCTAACCCGAGTTTTCCTGACGCTAACCCGAGTTGTCCTGACGCTAACCCGAGTTGTCCTGACGCTAACGCTAGTTGTCCTGACGCTAACCCTAGTTGTCCTGACGCTAACCCTAGTTGTCCTGACGCTAACCCTAGTTGTCCTGACGCTAACCCTACTTGTCCTGACGATAACCCTAGTTGTCCTGACGCTAACCCTAGTTGTCCTGACGCTAACCCTAGTTGTCCTGACGCTAACCCAAGTTGTCCTGACGCTAACCCTAGTTGTCCTGACGCTAACCCTACTTGTCCTGACGCTAACCCTAGTTGTCCTGACGCTAACCCTACTTGTCCTGACGCGAACCCTAGTTGTCCTGACGCTAACCCTAGTTGTCCTGACGCTAACCCTACTTGTCCTGACGCTAACCCTAGTTTTCCTGACGCTAACCCTAGTTGTCCTGACGCTAACACTAGTTGTCCTGACGCTAACCCTACTTGTCCTGACGCTAACCCTACTTGTCCTGACGCTAACCCTAGTTGTCCTGACGCTAACCCTACTTGTCCTGATGCTAACCCTACTTGTCCTGATGCTACCGCTAGTTGTCCTGACGCTAACCCTAGTTGTCCTGACGCTAACCCTACTTGTCCTGACGCTAACCCTACTTGTCCTGACGCTAACCCTAGTTGTCCTGACACTAACCCTACTTGTCCTGACGCTAACCCTAGTTGTCCTGACGCTAACACTAGTTGTCCTGACGCTAACCCTACTTGTCCTGACGCTAATCCTACTTGTCCTGACGCTAACCCTAGTTGTCCTGACGCTAACCCTACTTGTCCTGACGCTAAGCCTACTTGTCCTGACGCTAACCCTAGTTGTCCTGACGCTAACCCTAGTTGTCCTGACGCTAACCCTAGTTGTCCTCACGCTAACCCTAGTTGTCCTGACGCTAACCCTAGTTGTCCTGACGCTAACCCTACTTGTCCTGACGCTAACCCTACTTGTCCTGACGCTAACCCTAGTTGTCCTGACGTTAACCCTACTTGTCCTGACGCTAACCCTAGTTGTCCTGATGCTAACCCTAGTTGTCCTGACGCTAACCCTACTTGTCCTGACGCTAACCCTAGTTGTCCTGACGCTAACCCTACTTGTCCTGACGCTAACCCTAGTTGTCCTGACGCTAACCCTAGTTGTCCTGACGCTAACCCTACTTGTCCTGACGCTAACCCTACTTGTGCTGACGCTAACCCTAGTTGTCCTCACGCTAACCCTAGTTGTCCTGACGCTAACCCTACTTGTCCTGACGCTAACCCTAGTTGTCCTGATGCTAACCCTAGTTGTCTTGACGCTAACCCTACTTGTCCTGACGCTAACCCTAGTTGTCCTGACGCTAACCCTAGTTGTCCTGACGCTAACCCAAGTTGTCCTGACGCTAACCCTAGTTGTCCTGACGCTAACCCTAGTTGTCCTGACGCTAACCCTAGTTGTCCTGACGCTTACCCTAGTTGTCCTGACGCTAACCCTAGTTGTCCTGACGCTAACCCTAGTTGTCCTGACGCTAACCCTAGTTGTCCTGACGCTAACCCTAGTTGTCCTGACGCTAACCCTAGTTGTCCTGACTCTAACCCTAGTTGTCCTGACGCTAACCCAAGTTGTCCTGACGCTAACCCTAGTTGTCCTGACGCTAACCCTAGTTGTCCTGACGCTAACCCTAGTTGTCCTGACGCTTACCCTAGTTGTCCTGTCGCTAACCCTAGTTGTCCTGACGCTAACCCTAGTTGTCCTGACGCTAACCCTAGTTGTCCTGACGCTAACCCTAGTTGTCCTGACGCTAACCCGAGTTGTCCTGACGCTAACCCTAGTTGTCCTGAAGCTAACCCGAGATGTCCTGACGCTAACCCTAGTAGTCCTGACGCTAACCCGAGTTGTCCTGACGCTAACCCGAGTTGTCCTGACGCTAACCCGAGTTGTCATGACGCTAACCCGAGTTGTCCTGACGCTAACCCGAGTTGTCCTGACGCTAACCCGAGTTGTCCTGACGCTAACCCGAGTTGTCCTGACGCTAACCCGAGTTGTCCTGACGCTAACCCTAGTTGTCCTGACGCTAACCCTAGTTGTCCTGACGCTAACCCTACTTGTCCTGATGCTAACCCTACTTGTCCTGACGCTAACCCTAGTTGTCCTGACGCTAACCCTAGTTGTCCTGACGCTAACCCTACTTGTCCTGACGCTAACCCTACTTGTCCTGACGCTAACCCTAGTTGTCCTGACGCTAACCCTACTTATCCTGACGCTAACCCTAGTTGTCCTGACGCTAACACTAGTTGTCCTGACGCTAACCCTACTTGTCCTGACGCTAAGCCTACTTGTCCTGACGCTAACCCTAGTTGTCCTGACGCTAACCCTAGTTGTCCTGACGCTAACCCTAGTTGTCCTCACGCTAACCCTAGTTGTCCTGACGCTAACCCTAGTTGTCCTGACGCTAACCCTACTTGTCCTGACGCTAACCCTACTTGTCCTGACGCTAACCCTAGTTGTCCTGACGTTAACCCTACTTGTCCTGACGCTAACCCTACTTGTCCTGACGCTAACCCTAGTTGTCCTGATGCTAACCCTAGTTGTCCTGACGCTAACCCTACTTGTCCTGACGCTAACCCTAGTTGTCCTGACGCTAACCCTACTTGTCCTGACGCTAACCCTAGTTGTCCTGACGCTAACCCTAGTTGTCCTGACGCTAACCCTAGTTGTCCTGACGCTAACCCTACTTGTCCTGACGCTAACCCTAGTTGTCCTGACGCTAACCCTAGTTGTCCTGACGCTAACCCTACTTGTCCTGACGCTAACCCTAGTTGTCCTGATGCTAACCCTAGTTGTCTTGACGCTAACCCTACTCGTCCTGACGCTAACCCTAGTTGTCCTGACGCTAACCCTAGTTGTCCTGACGCTAACCCTACTTGTCCTGACGCTAACCCTAGTTGTCCTGACGCTAACCCAAGTTGTCCTGACGCTAACCCTAGTTGTCCTGACGCTAACCCTAGTTGTCCTGACGCTTACCCTAGTTGTCCTGACGCTAACCCTAGTTGTCCTGACGCTAACCCTAGTTGTCCTGTCGCTAACCCTAGTTGTCCTGACGCTAACCCTAGTTGTCCTGACGCTAACCCTAGTTGTCCTGACTCTAACCCTAGTTGTCCTGATGCTAACCCAAGTTGTCCTGACGCTAACCCTAGTTGTCCTGATGCTAACCCTAGTTGTCCTGACGCTTACCCTAGTTGTCCTGACGCTAACCCTAGTTGTCCTGACGCTAACCCTAGTTGTCCTGACGCTAACCCTAGTTGTCCTGACGCTAACCCTAGTTGTCCTGACGCTAACCCGAGTTGTCCTGACGCTAACCCTAGTTGTCCTGACGCTAACCCGAGATGTCCTGACGCTAACCCTAGTAGTCCTGACGCTAACCCGAGTTGTCCTGACGCTAACCCGAGTTGTCCTGACGCTAACCCGAGTTGTCATGACGCTAACCCGAGTTGTCCTGACGCTAACCCGAGTTGTCCTGACGCTTACCCGAGTTGTCCTGACGCTAACCCGAGTTGTCCTGACGCTAACCCGAGTTGTCCTGACGCTAACCCTAGTTGTCCTGACGCTAACCCGAGTTGTCCTGACGCTAACCCGAGTTGTCCTGACGCTAACCCGAGTTGTCATGACGCTAACCCGAGTTTTCCTGACGCTAACCCGAGTTGTCCTGACGCTAACCCGAGTTGTCCTGACGCTAACCCTAGTTGTCCTGACGCTAACCCTACTTGTCCTGACGCTAACCCTAGTTGTCCTGACGCTAACCCTACTTGTCCTGACGCTAAGCCTACTTGTCCTGACGCTAACCCTAGTTGTCCTGACGCTAACCCTAGCTGTCCTGACGCTAACCCTAGTTGTCCTCACGCTAACCCTAGTTGTCCTGACGCTAACCCTAGTTGTCCTGACGCTAACCCTACTTGTCCTGACGCTAACCCTACTTGTCCTGACGCTAACCCTAGTTGTCCTGACGTTAACCCTACTTGTCCTGACGCTAACCCTACTTGTCCTGACGCTAACCCTAGTTGTCCTGATGCTAACCCTAGTTGTCCTGACGATAACCCTACTTGTCCTGACGCTAACCCTAGTTGTCCTGACGCTAACCCTACTTGTCCTGACGCTAACCCTAGTTGTCCTGACGCTAACCCTAGTTGTCCTGACGCTAACCCTAGTTGTCCTGACGCTAACCCTACTTGTCCTGACGCTAACCCTAGTTGTCCTGACGCTAACCCTAGTTGTCCTGACGCTAACCCTACTTGTCCTGACGCTAACCCTAGTTGTCCTGACGCTAACCCTAGTTGTCTTGACGCTAACCCTACTTGTCCTGACGCTAACCCTAGTTGTCCTGACGCTAACCCTAGTTGTCCTGACGCTAACCCTAGTTGTCCTGACGCTAACCCTAGTTGTCCTGACGCTAACCCTAGTTGTCCTGACGCTAACCCTAGTTGTCCTGACGCTAACCCTAGTTGTCCTGACGCTAACCCTAGTTGTCCTGACGCTTACCCTAGTTGTCCTGACGCTAACCCTAGTTGTCCTGACGCTAACCCTAGTTGTCCTGACGCTAACCCTAGTTGTCCTGACGCTAACCCTAGTTGTCCTCACGCTAACCCTAGTTGTCCTGACGCTAACCCTAGTTGTCCTGACGCTAACCCTACTTGTCCTGACGCTAACCCTACTTGTCCTGACGCTAACCCTAGTTGTCCTGACGTTAACCCTACTTGTCCTGACGCTAACCCTACTTGTCCTGACGCTAACCCTAGTTGTCCTGATGCTAACCCTAGTTGTCCTGACGCTAACCCTACTTGTCCTGACGCTAACCCTAGTTGTCCTGACGCTAACCCTACTTGTCCTGACGCTAACCCTAGTTGTCCTGACGCTAACCCTAGTTGTCCTGACGCTAACCCTAGTTGTCCTGACGCTAACCCTAGTTGTCCTGACGCTAACCCTACTTGTCCTGACGCTAACCCTAGTTGTCCTGACGCTAACCCTAGTTGTCCTGACGCTAACCCTACTTGTCCTGACGCTAACCCTAGTTGTCCTGATGCTAACCCTAGTTGTCTTGACGCTAACCCTACTTGTCCTGACGCTAACCCTAGTTGTCCTGACGCTAACCCTAGTTGTCCTGACGCTAACCCTACTTGTCCTGACGCTAACCCTAGTTGTCCTGACGCTAACCCTAGTTGTCCTGACGCTAACCCTAGTTGTCCTGACGCTAACCCTAGTTGTCCTGACGCTTACCCTAGTTGTCCTGACGCTAACCCTAGTTGTCCTGACGCTAACCCTAGTTGTCCTGTCGCTAACCCTAGTTGTCCTGACGCTAACCCTAGTTGTCCTGACGCTAACCCTAGTTGTCCTGACTCTAACCCTAGTTGTCCTGATGCTAACCCAAGTTGTCCTGACGCTAACCCTAGTTGTCCTGACGCTAACCCTAGTTGTCCTGACGCTTACCCTAGTTGTCCTGACGCTAACCCTAGTTGTCCTGACGCTAACCCTAGTTGTCCTGACGCTAACCCTAGCTGTCCTGACGCTAACCCTAGTTGTCCTCACGCTAACCCTAGTTGTCCTGACGCTAACCCTACTTGTCCTGACGCTAACCCTACTTGTCCTGACGCTAACCCTAGTTGTCCTGACGTTAACCCTACTTGTCCTGACGCTAACCCTACTTGTCCTGACGCTAACCCTAGTTGTCCTGATGCTAACCCTAGTTGTCCTGACGATAACCCTACTTGTCCTGACGCTAACCCTAGTTGTCCTGACGCTAACCCTACTTGTCCTGACGCTAACCCTAGTTGTCCTGACGCTAACCCTAGTTGTCCTGACGCTAACCCTAGTTGTCCTGACGCTAACCCTACTTGTCCTGACGCTAACCCTAGTTGTCCTGACGCTAACCCTAGTTGTCCTGACGCTAACCCTACTTGTCCTGACGCTAACCCTAGTTGTCCTGATGCTAACCCTAGTTGTCTTGACGCTAACCCTACTTGTCCTGACGCTAACCCTAGTTGTCCTGACGCTAACCCTAGTTGTCCTGACGCTAACCCTACTTGTCCTGACGCTAACCCTAGTTGTCCTGACGCTAACCCTAGTTGTCCTGACGCTAACCCAAGTTGTCCTGACGCTAACCCTAGTTGTCCTGACGCTAACCCTAGTTGTCCTGACGCTAACCCTAGTTGTCCTGACGCTTACCCTAGTTGTCCTGACGCTAACCCTAGTTGTCCTGACGCTAACCCTAGTTGTCCTGACGCTAACCCTAGTTGTCCTGACGCTAACCCTAGTTGTCCTCACGCTAACCCTAGTTGTCCTGACGCTAACCCTAGTTGTCCTGACGCTAACCCTACTTGTCCTGACGCTAACCCTACTTGTCCTGACGCTAACCCTAGTTGTCCTGACGTTAACCCTACTTGTCCTGACGCTAACCCTACTTGTCCTGACGCTAACCCTAGTTGTCCTGATGCTAACCCTAGTTGTCCTGACGCTAACCCTACTTGTCCTGACGCTAACCCTAGTTGTCCTGACGCTAACCCAAGTTGTCCTGACGCTAACCCTAGTTGTCCTGACGCTAACCCTAGTTGTCCTGACGCTAACCCTAGTTGTCCTGACGCTTACCCTAGTTGTCCTGACGCTAACCCTAGTTGTCCTGTCGCTAACCCTAGTTGTCCTGTCGCTAACCCTAGTTGTCCTGACGCTAACCCTAGTTGTCCTGACGCTAACCCTAGTTGTCCTGACTCTAACCCTAGTTGTCCTGATGCTAACCCAAGTTGTCCTGACGCTAACCCTAGTTGTCCTGACGCTAACCCTAGTTGTCCTGACGCTTACCCTAGTTGTCCTGACGCTAACCCTAGTTGTCCTGACGCTAACCCTAGTTGTCCTGACGCTAACCCTAGTTGTCCTGACGCTAACCCTAGTTGTCCTGACGCTAACCCGAGTTGTCCTGACGCTAACCCTAGT
Organism: Phyllobates terribilis; assembly: GCF_046119375.1. Classification (NCBI taxonomy): domain Eukaryota; kingdom Metazoa; phylum Chordata; class Amphibia; order Anura; family Dendrobatidae; genus Phyllobates; species Phyllobates terribilis. The sequence continues at coordinate 17,296 of NW_027363676.1, read as the reverse complement.
TGTCCTGACGCTAACCCGAGATGTCCTGACGCTAACCCTAGTAGTCCTGACGCTAACCCGAGTTGTCCTGACGCTAACCCGAGTTGTCCTGACGCTAACCCGAGTTGTCATGACGCTAACCCGAGTTGTCCTGACGCTAACCCGAGTTGTCCTGACGCTTACCCGAGTTGTCCTGACGCTAACCCGAGTTGTCCTGACGCTAACCCGAGTTGTCCTGACGCTAACCCGAGTTGTCCTGACGCTAACCCGAGTTGTCCTGACGCTAACCCTAGTTGTCCTGACGCTAACCCGAGTTGTCCTGACGCTAACCCGAGTTGTCCTGACGCTAACCCGAGTTGTCATGACGCTAACCCGAGTTTTCCTGACGCTAACCCGAGTTGTCCTGACGCTAACCCGAGTTGTCCTGACGCTAACCCTAGTTGTCCTGACGCTAACCCTACTTGTCCTGACGCTAACCCTAGTTGTCCTGACGCTAACCCTACTTGTCCTGACGCTAAGCCTACTTGTCCTGACGCTAACCCTAGTTGTCCTGACGCTAACCCTAGTTGTCCTGACGCTAACCCTAGTTGTCCTCACGCTAACCCTAGTTGTCCTGACGCTAACCCTAGTTGTCCTGACGCTAACCCTACTTGTCCTGACGCTAACCCTACTTGTCCTGACGCTAACCCTAGTTGTCCTGACGTTAACCCTACTTGTCCTGACGCTAACCCTACTTGTCCTGACGCTAACCCTAGTTGTCCTGACGCTAACCCTAGTTGTCCTGACGATAACCCTACTTGTCCTGACGCTAACCCTAGTTGTCCTGATGCTAACCCTACTTGTCCTGACGCTAACCCTAGTTGTCCTGACGCTAACCCTAGTTGTCCTGACGCTAACCCTACTTGTCCTGACGCTAACCCTAGTTGTCCTGACGCTAACCCTAGTTGTCCTGACGCTAACCCTACTTGTCCTGACGCTAACCCTAGTTGTCCTGATGCTAACCCTAGTTGTCTTAACGCTAACCCTACTTGTCCTGACACTAACCCTAGTTGTCCTGACGCTAAATCTAGTTGTCCTGACGCTAACCCTACTTGTCCTGACGCTAACCCTAGTTGTCCTGACGCTAACCCTAGTTGTCCTGACGCTAACCCAAGTTGTCCTGACGCTAACCCTAGTTGTCCTGACGCTAACCCTAGTTGTCCTGACGCTAACCCTAGTTGTCCTGACGCTTACCCTAGTTGTCCTGACGCTAACCCTAGATGTCCTGACGCTAACCCTAGTTGTCCTGACGCTAACCCTAGTTGTCCTGACGCTAACCCTAGTTGTCCTGACTCTAACCCTAGTTGTCCTGACGCTAACCCAAGTTGTCCTGACGCTAACCCTAGTTGTCCTGACGCTAACCCTAGTTGTCCTGACGCTTACCCTAGTTGTCCTGACGCTAACCCTAGTTGTCCTGACGCTAAGCCTAGTTGTCCTGACGCTAACCCTAGTTGTCCTGACGCTAACCCTAGTTGTCCTGACGCTAACCCGAGTTGTCCTGACGCTAACCCTAGTTGTCCTGACGCTAACCCGAGATGTCCTGACGCTAACCCGAGTTGTCCTGACGCTAACCCGAGTTGTCCTGACGCTAACCCTAGTTGTCCTGACGCTAACCCGAGTTGTCCTGACGCTAACCCGAGTTGTCATGACGCTAACCCGAGTTTTCCTGACGCTAACCCGAGTTGTCCTGACGCTAACCCGAGTTGTCCTGACGCTAACCCTAGTTGTCCTGACGCTAACCCTAGTTGTCCTGACGCCAACCCTAGTTGTCTTGACGCTAAACCTATTTGTCCTGACGCTAACGCTAGTTGTCCTGACGCTAACCCTAGTTGTCCTGACGCTAACCCTAGTTGTCCTTACGCTAACCCTAGTTGTCCTGACGCTAACCCTACTTGTCCTGACGATAACCCTAGATGTCCTGACGCTAACCCTAGTTGTCCTGACGCTAACCCTAGTTGTCCTGACTCTAACCCTAGTTGTCCTGACGCTAACCCAAGTTGTCCTGACGCTAACCCTAGTTGTCCTGACGCTAACCCTAGTTGTCCTGACGCTAACCCTAGTTGTCCTGACGCTTACCCTAGTTGTCCTGACGCTAACCCTAGTTGTCCTGACGCTAAGCCTAGTTGTCCTGACGCTAACCCTAGTTGTCCTGACGCTAACCCTAGTTGTCCTGACGCTAACCCGAGTTGTCCTGACGCTAACCCTAGTTGTCCTGACGCTAACCCGAGATGTCCTGACGCTAACCCGAGTTGTCCTGACGCTAACCCGAGTTGTCCTGACGCTAACCCTAGTTGTCCTGACGCTAACCCGAGTTGTCCTGACGCTAACCCGAGTTGTCATGACGCTAACCCGAGTTTTCCTGACGCTAACCCGAGTTGTCCTGACGCTAACCCGAGTTGTCCTGACGCTAACCCTAGTTGTCCTGACGCTAACCCTAGTTGTCCTGACGCTAACCCTAGTTGTCTTGACGCTAAACCTATTTGTCCTGACGCTAACGCTAGTTGTCCTGACGCTAACCCTAGTTGTCCTGACGCTAACCCTAGTTGTCCTTACGCTAACCCTAGTTGTCCTGACGCTAACCCTACTTGTCTTGACGATAACCCTAGTTGTCCTGACGCTAACCCTAGTTGTCCTGACGCTAACCCTAGTTGTCCTGACGCTAACCCAAGTTGTCCTGACGCTAACCCTAGTTGTCCTAACGCTAACCCTACTTGTCCTGACGCTAACCCTAGTTGTCCTGACGCTAACCCTAGTTGTCCTGACGCTAACCCTACTTGTCCTGACGCGAACCCTAGTTGTCCTGACGCTAACCCTAGTTGTCCTGACGCTAACCCTACTTGTCCTGACGCTAACCCTAAATGTCCTGACGCTAACCCTAGTTGTCCTGACGCTAACACTAGTTGTCCTGACGCTAACCCTACTTGTCCTGACGCTAACCCTAGTTGTCCTGACGCTAACCCTAGTTGTCCTGACGCTAACCCTACTTGTCCTGATGCTAACCCTACTTGTCCTGACGCTACCCCTAGTTGTCCTGACGCTAACCCTAGTTGTCCTGACGCTAACCCTACTTGTCCTGACGCTAACCCTAGTTGTCCTGACGCTAACCCTACTTGTCCTGACGCTAACCCTAGTTGTCCTGACGCTAACACTAGTTGTCCTGACGCTAACCCTACTTGTCCTGACGCTAATCCTACTTGTCCTGACGCTAACCCTAGTTGTCCTGACGCTAACCCTACTTGTCCTGACGCTAAGCCTACTTGTCCTGACGCTAACCCTAGTTGTCCTGACGCTAACCCTAGTTGTCCTGACGCTAACCCTAGTTGTCCTGACGCTAACCCTAGTTGTCCTCACGCTAACCCTAGTTGTCCTGACGCTAACCCTAGTTGTCCTGACGCTAACCCTACTTGTCCTGACGCTAACCCTACTTGTCCTGACGCTAACCCTAGTTGTCCTGACGTTAACCCTACTTGTCCTGACGCTAACCCTAGTTGTCCTGATGCTAACCCTAGTTGTCCTGACGCTAACCCTACTTGTCCTGACGCTAACCCTAGTTGTCCTGACGCTAACCCTTCTTGTCCTGACGCTAACCCTAGTTGTCCTGACGCTAACCCTAGTTGTCCTGACGCTAACCCTACTTGTCCTGACGCTAACCCTACTTGTGCTGACGCTAACCCTAGTTGTCCTCACGCTAACCCTAGTTGTCCTGACGCTAACCCTACTTGTCCTGACGCTAACCCTAGTTGTCCTGATGCTAACCCTAGTTGTCTTGACGCTAACCCTACTTGTCCTGACGCTAACCCTAGTTGTCCTGACGCTAACCCTAGTTGTCCTGACGCTAACCCAAGTTGTCCTGACGCTAACCCTAGTTGTCCTGACGCTAACCCTAGTTGTCCTGACGCTAACCCTAGTTGTCCTGACGCTTACCCTAGTTGTCCTGACGCTAACCCTAGTTGTCCTGACGCTAACCCTAGTTGTCCTGACGCTAACCCTAGTTGTCCTGACGCTAACCCTAGTTGTCCTGACTCTAACCCTAGTTGTCCTGACGCTAACCCAAGTTGTCCTGACGCTAACCCTAGTTGTCCTGACGCTAACCCTAGTTGTCCTGACGCTAACCCTAGTTGTCCTGACGCTTACCCTAGTTGTCCTGACGCTAACCCTAGTTGTCCTGACGCTAACCCTAGTTGTCCTGACGCTAACCCTAGTTGTCCTGACGCTAACCCTAGTTGTCCTGACGCTAACCCTACTTGTCCTGACGCTAACCCTAGTTGTCCTGATGCTAACCCTAGTTGTCTTAACGCTAACCCTACTTGTCCTGACACTAACCCTAGTTGTCCTGACTCTAACCCTAGTTGTCCTGACGCTAACCCTACTTGTCCTGACGCTAACCCTAGTTGTCCTGACGCTAACCCTAGTTGTCCTGACGCTAACCCAAGTTGTCCTGACGCTAACCCTAGTTGTCCTGACGCTAACCCTAGTTGTCCTGACGCTAACCCTAGTTGTCCTGACGCTTACCCTAGTTGTCCTGAAGCTAACCCTAGATGTCCTGACGCTAACCCTAGTTGTCCTGACGCTAACCCTAGTTGTCCTGACGCTAACCCTAGTTGTCCTGACTCTAACCCTAGTTGTCCTGATGCTAACCCAAGTTGTCCTGACGCTAACCCTAGTTGTCCTGACGCTAACCCTAGTTGTCCTGACGCTAACCCTAGTTGTCCTGACGCTTACCCTAGTTGTCCTGACGCTAACCCTAGTTGTCCTGACGCTAAGCCTAGTTGTCCTGACGCTAACCCTAGTTGTCCTGACGCTAACCCTAGTTGTCCTGACGCTAACCCGAGTTGTCCTGACGCTAACCCGAGATGTCCTGACGCTAACCCGAGTTGTCCTGACGCTAACCCGAGTTGTCCTGACGCTAACCCGAGTTGTCCTGACGCTTAACCGAGTTGTCCTGACGCTTACCCGAGTTGTCCTGACGCTAGCCCGAGTTGACCTGACGCTAACCCGAGTTGTCCTGACGCTAACCCGAGTTGTCCTGACGCTAACCCGAGTTGTCCTGACGCTAACCCGAGTTGTCCTGACGCTAACCCGAGTTGTCCTGACGCTAACCCTAGTTGTCCTGACGCTAACCCGAGTTGTCCTGACGCTAACCCGAGTTGTCATGACGCTAACCCGAGTTTTCCTGACGCTAACCCGAGTTGTCCTGACGCTAACCCGAGTTGTCCTGACGCTAACCCTAGTTGTCCTGACGCTAACCCTAGTTGTCCTGACGCTAACCCTAGTTGTCTTGACGCTAAACCTATTTGTCCTGACGCTAACGCTAGTTGTCCTGACGCTAACCCTAGTTGTCCTGACGCTAACCCTAGTTGTCCTTACGCTAACCCTAGTTGTCCTGACGCTAACCCTACTTGTCCTGACGATAACCCTAGTTGTCCTGACGCTAACCCTAGTTGTCCTGACGCTAACCCTAGTTGTCCTGACGCTAACCCTAGTTGTCCTGACGCTAACCCAAGTTGTCCTGACGCTAACCCTAGTTGTCCTGACGCTAACCCTACTTGTCCTGACGCTAACCCTAGTTGTCCTGACGCTAACCCTAGTTGTCCTGACGCTAACCCTACTTGTCCTGACGCGAACCCTAGTTGTCCTGACGCTAACCCTAGTTGTCCTGACGCTAACCCTACTTGTCCTGACGCTAACCCTAAATGTCCTGACGCTAACCCTAGTTGTCCTGACGCTAACACTAGTTGTCCTGACGCTAACCCTACTTGTCCTGACGCTAACCCTACTTGTCCTGACGCTAACCCTAGTTGTCCTGACGCTAACCCTACTTGTCCTGATGCTAACCCTACTTGTCCTGACGCTACCCCTAGTTGTCCTGACGCTAACCCTAGTTGTCCTGACGCTAACCCTACTTGTCCTGACGCTAACCCTAGTTGTCCTGACGCTAACCCTACTTGTCCTGACGCTAACCCTAGTTGTCCTGACGCTAACACTAGTTGTCCTGACGCTAACCCTACTTGTCCTGACGCTAATCCTACTTGTCCTGACGCTAACCCTAGTTGTCCTGACGCTAACCCTACTTGTCCTGACGCTAAGCCTACTTGTCCTGACGCTAACCCTAGTTGTCCTGACGCTAACCCTAGTTGTCCTGACGCTAACCCTAGTTGTCCTGACGCTAACCCTAGTTGTCCTCACGCTAACCCTAGTTGTCCTGACGCTAACCCTAGTTGTCCTGACGCTAACCCTACTTGTCCTGACGCTAACCCTACTTGTCCTGACGCTAACCCTAGTTGTCCTGACGTTAACCCTACTTGTCCTGACGCTAACCCTAGTTGTCCTGATGCTAACCCTAGTTGTCCTGACGCTAACCCTACTTGTCCTGACGCTAACCCTAGTTGTCCTGATGCTAACCCTTCTTGTCCTGACGCTAACCCTAGTTGTCCTGACGCTAACCCTAGTTGTCCTGACGCTAACCCTACTTGTCCTGACGCTAACCCTACTTGTGCTGACGCTAACCCTAGTTGTCCTCACGCTAACCCTAGTTGTCCTGACGCTAACCCTACTTGTCCTGACGCTAACCCTAGTTGTCCTGATGCTAACCCTAGTTGTCTTGACGCTAACCCTACTTGTCCTGACGCTAACCCTAGTTGTCCTGACGCTAACCCTAGTTGTCCTGACGCTAACCCAAGTTGTCCTGACGCTAACCCTAGTTGTCCTGACGCTAACCCTAGTTGTCCTGACGCTAACCCTAGTTGTCCTGACGCTTACCCTAGTTGTCCTGACGCTAACCCTAGTTGTCCTGACGCTAACCCTAGTTGTCCTGACGCTAACCCTAGTTGTCCTGACGCTAACCCTAGTTGTCCTGACTCTAACCCTAGTTGTCCTGACGCTAACCCAAGTTGTCCTGACGCTAACCCTAGTTGTCCTGACGCTAACCCTAGTTGTCCTGACGCTAACCCTAGTTGTCCTGACGCTTACCCTAGTTGTCCTGACGCTAACCCTAGTTGTCCTGACGCTAACCCTAGTTGTCCTGACGCTAACCCTAGTTGTCCTGACGCTAACCCGAGTTGTCCTGACGCTAACCCTAGTTGTCCTGACGCTAACCCGAGATGTCCTGACGCTAACCCTAGTAGTCCTGACGCTAACCCGAGTTGTCCTGACGCTAACCTGAGTTGTCCTGACGCTAACCCGAGTTGTCATGACGCTAACCCGAGTTGTCCTGACGCTAACCCGAGTTGTCCTGACGCTTACCCGAGTTGTCCTGACGCTAACCCGAGTTGTCCTGACGCTAACCCGAGTTGTCCTGACGCTAACCCGAGTTGTCCTGACGCTAACCCGAGTTGTCCTGACGCTAACCCTAGTTGTCCTGACGCTAACCCGAGTTGTCCTGACGCTAACCCGAGTTGTCCTGACGCTAACCCGAGTTGTCATGACGCTAACCCGAGTTTTCCTGACGCTAACCCGAGTTGTCCTGACGCTAACCCGAGTTGTCCTGACGCTAACCCTAGTTGTCATGACGCTAACCCTAGTTGTCCTGACGCTAACCCTAGTTGTCTTGACGCTAAACCTATTTGTCCTGACGCTAACGCTAGTTGTCCTGACGCTAACCCTAGTTGTCCTGACGCTAACCCTAGTTGTCCTGACGCTAACCCTAGTTGTCCTGATGCTAACCCTACTTGTCCTGACGTTAACCCTAGTTGTCCTGACGCTAACCCTAGTTGTCCTGACGCTAACCCTAGTTGTCCTGACGCTAACCCAAGTTGTCCTGACGCTAACCCTAGTTGTCCTGACGCTAACCCTAGTTGTCCTGACGCTAACCCTACTTGTCCTGACGCGAACCCTAGTTGTCCTGACGCTAACCCTAGTTGTCCTGACGCTAACCCTACTTGTCCTGACGCTAACCCTAGTTGTCCTGACGCTAACACTAGTTGTCCTGACGCTAACCCTACTTGTCCTGACGCTAACCCTACTTGTCCTGACGCTAACCCTAGTTGTCCTGACGCTAACCCTACTTGTCCTGATGCTAACCCTACTTGTCCTGACGCTACCCCTAGTTGTCCTGACGCTAACCCTAGTTGTCCTGACGCTAACCCTACTTGTCCTGACGCTAACCCTACTTGTCCTGACGCTAACCCTAGTTGTCCTGACGCTAACCCTACTTGTCCTGACGCTAACCCTAGTTGTCCTGACGCTAACACTAGTTGTCCTGACGCTAACCCTACTTGTCGTGACGCTAATCCTACTTGTCCTGACGCTAACCCTAGTTGTCCTGACGCTAACCCTACTTGTCCTGACGCTAAGCCTACTTGTCCTGACGCTAACCCTAGTTGTCCTGACGCTAACCCTAGTTGTCCTGACGCTAACCCTAGTTGTCCTCACGCTAACCCTAGTTGTCCTGACGCTAACCCTAGTTGTCCTGACGCTAACCCTAGTTGTCCTCACGCTAACCCTAGTTGTCCTGACGCTTACCCGAGTTGTCCTGACGCTTACCCGAGTTGTCCTGACGCTAGCCCGAGTTGTCCTGACGCTAACCCGAGTTGTCCTGACGCTAACCCGAGTTGTCCTGACGCTAACCCGAGTTGTCCTGACGCTAACCCCAGTTGTCCTGACGCTAACCCGAGTTGTCCTAACGCTAACCCTAGTTGTCCTGACGCTAACCCGAGTTGTCCTGACGCTAACCCGAGTTGTCATGACGCTAACCCGAGTTTTCCTGACGCTAACCCGAGTTGTCCTGACGCTAACCCGAGTTGTCCTGACGCTAACCCTAGTTGTCCTGACGCTAACCCTAGTTGTCCTGACGCTAACCCTAGTTGTCTTGACGCTAAACCTATTTGTCCTGACGCTAACGCTAGTTGTCCTGACGCTAACCCTAGTTGTCCTGACGCTAACCCTAGTTGTCCTTACGCTAACCCTAGTTGTCCTGACGCTAACCCTACTTGTCCTGACGATAACCCTAGTTGTCCTGACGCTAACCCTAGTTGTCCTGACGCTAACCCTAGTTGTCCTGACGCTAACCCAAGTTGTCCTGACGCTAACCCTAGTTGTCCTGACGCTAACCCTACTTGTCCTGACGCTAACCCTAGTTGTCCTGACGCTAACCCTAGTTGTCTTGACGCTAACCCTACTTGTCCTGACGCGAACCCTAGTTGTCCTGACGCTAACCCTAGTTGTCCTGACGCTAACCCTACTTGTCCTGACGCTAACCCTAAATGTCCTGACGCTAACCCTAGTTGTCCTGACGCTAACACTAGTTGTCCTGACGCTAACCCTACTTGTCCTGACGCTAACCCTACTTGTCCTGACGCTAACCCTAGTTGTCCTGACGCTAACCCTACTTGTCCTGATGCTAACCCTACTTGTCCTGACGCTACCCCTAGTTGTCCTGACGCTAACCCTAGTTGTCCTGACGCTAACCCTACTTGTCCTGACGCTAACCCTAGTTGTCCTGACGCTAACCCTACTTGTCCTGACGCTAACCCTAGTTGTCCTGACGCTAACACTAGTTGTCCTGACGCTAACCCTACTTGTCCTGACGCTAATCCTACTTGTCCTGACGCTAACCCTAGTTGTCCTGACGCTAACCCTACTTGTCCTGACGCTAAGCCTACTTGTCCTGACGCTAACCCTAGTTGTCCTGACGCTAACCCTAGTTGTCCTGACGCTAACCCTAGTTGTCCTGACGCTAACCCTAGTTGTCCTCACGCTAACCCTAGTTGTCCTGACGCTAACCCTAGTTGTCCTGACGCTAACCCTACTTGTCCTGACGCTAACCCTACTTGTCCTGACGCTAACCCTAGCTGTCCTGACGTTAACCCTACTTGTCCTGACGCTAACCCTAGTTGTTCTGATGCTAACCCTAGTTGTCCTGACGCTAACCCTACTTGTCCTGACGCTAACCCTAGTTGTCCTGACGCTAACCCTTCTTGTCCTGACGCTAACCCTAGTTGTCCTGACGCTAACCCTAGTTGTCCTGACGCTAACCCTACTTGTCCTGACGCTAACCCTACTTGTGCTGACGCTAACCCTAGTTGTCCTCACGCTAACCCTAGTTGTCCTGACGCTAACCCTACTTGTCCTGACGCTAACCCTAGTTGTCCTGATGCTAACCCTAGTTGTCTTGACGCTAACCCTACTTGTCCTGACGCTAACCCTAGTTGTCCTGACGCTAACCCTAGTTGTCCTGACGCTAACCCAAGTTGTCCTGACGCTAACCCTAGTTGTCCTGACGCTAACCCTAGTTGTCCTGACGCTAACCCTAGTTGTCCTGACGCTTACCCTAGTTGTCCTGACGCTAACCCTAGTTGTCCTGACGCTAACCCTAGTTGTCCTGACGCTAACCCTAGTTGTCCTGACTCTAACCCTAGTTGTCCTGACGCTAACCCAAGTTGTCCTGACGCTAACCCTAGTTGTCCTGACGCTAACCCTAGTTGTCCTGACGCTAACCCTAGTTGTCCTGACGCTTACCCTAGTTGTCCTGACGCTAACCCTAGTTGTCCTGACGCTAACCCTAGTTGTCCTGACGCTAACCCTAGTTGTCCTGACGCTAACCCTAGTTGTCCTGACGCTAACCCGAGTTGTCCTGACGCTAACCCTAGTTGTCCTGACGCTAACCCGAGATGTCCTGACGCTAACCCTAGTAGTCCTGACGCTAACCCGAGTTGTCCTGACGCTAACCTGAGTTGTCCTGACGCTAACCCGAGTTGTCATGACGCTAACCCGAGTTGTCCTGACGCTAACCCGAGTTGTCCTGACGCTTACCCGAGTTGTCCTGACGCTAACCCGAGTTGTCCTGACGCTAACCCGAGTTGTCCTGACGCTAACCCGAGTTGTCCTGACGCTAACCCGAGTTGTCCTGACGCTAACCCGAGTTGTCCTGACGCTAACCCGAGTTGTCCTGACGCTAACCCTAGTTGTCCTGACGCTAACCCGAGTTGTCCTGACGCTAACCCGAGTTGTCCTGACGCTAACCCGAGTTGTCATGACGCTAACCCGAGTTTTCCTGACGCTAACCCGAGTTGTCCTGACGCTAACCCGAGTTGTCCTGACGCTAACCCTAGTTGTCCTGACGCTAACCCTAGTTGTCCTGACGCTAACCCTAGTTGTCCTGATGCTAACCCTAGTTGTCTTGACGCTAAACCTATTTGTCCTGACGCTAACGCTAGTTGTCCTGACGCTAACCCTAGTTGTCCTGACGCTAACCCTAGTTGTCCTGACGCTAACCCTAGTAGTCCTGACGCTAACCCGAGTTGTCCTGACGCTAACCCGAGTTGTCCTGACGCTAACCCGAGTTGTCATGACGCTAACCCGAGTTGTCCTGACGCTAACCCGAGTTGTCCTGACGCTTACCCGAGTTGTCCTGACGCTAACCCGAGTTGTCCTGACGCTAACCCGAGTTGTCCTGACGCTAACCCGAGTTGTCCTGACGCTAACCCGAGTTGTCCTGACGCTAACCCGAGTTGTCCTGACGCTAACCCGAGTTGTCCTGACGCTAACCCGAGTTGTCATGACGCTAACCCGAGTTTTCCTGACGCTAACCCGAGTTGTCCTGACGCTAACCCGAGTTGTCCTGACGCTAACCCTAGTTGTCATGACGCTAACCCTAGTTGTCCTGACGCTAACCCTAGTTGTCTTGACGCTAAACCTATTTGTCCTGACGCTAACGCTAGTTGTCCTGACGCTAACCCTAGTTGTCCTGACGCTAACCCTAGTTGTCCTGACGCTAACCCTAGTTGTCCTGACGCTAACCCTACTTGTCCTGACGTTAACCCTAGTTGTCCTGACGCTAACCCTAGTTGTCCTGACGCTAACCCTAGTTGTCCTGACGCTAACCCAAGTTGTCCTGACGCTAACCCTAGTTGTCCTGACGCTAACCCTAGTTGTCCTGACGCTAACCCTACTTGTCCTGACGCGAACCCTAGTTGTCCTGACGCTAACCCTAGTTGTCCTGACGCTAACCCTACTTGTCCTGACGCTAACCCTAGTTGTCCTGACGCTAACACTAGTTGTCCTGACGCTAACCCTACTTGTCCTGACGCTAACCCTACTTGTCCTGACGCTAACCCTAGTTGTCCTGACGCTAACCCTACTTGTCCTGATGCTAACCCTACTTGTCCTGACGCTACCCCTAGTTGTCCTGACGCTAACCCTAGTTGTCCTGACGCTAACCCTACTTGTCCTGACGCTAACCCTACTTGTCCTGACGCTAACCCTAGTTGTCCTGACGCTAACCCTACTTGTCCTGACGCTAACCCTAGTTGTCCTGACGCTAACACTAGTTGTCCTGACGCTAACCCTACTTGTCGTGACGCTAATCCTACTTGTCCTGACGCTAACCCTAGTTGTCCTGACGCTAACCCTACTTGTCCTGACGCTAAGCCTACTTGTCCTGACGCTAACCCTAGTTGTCCTGACGCTAACCCTAGTTGTCCTGACGCTAACCCTAGTTGTCCTGACGCTAACCCTAGTTGTCCTCACGCTAACCCTAGTTGTCCTGACGCTAACCCTAGTTGTCCTGACGCTAACCCTACTTGTCCTGACGCTAACCCTACTTGTCCTGACGCTAACCCTAGTTGTCCTGACGTTAACCCTACTTGTCCTGACGCTAACCCTAGTTGTCCTGATGCTAACCCTAGTTGTCCTGACGCTAACCCTACTTGTCCTGACGCTAACCCTAGTTGTCCTGACGCTAACCCTACTTGTCCTGACGCTAACCCTAGTTGTCCTGACGCTAACCCTAGTTGTCCTGACGCTAACCCTACTTGTCCTGACGCTAACCCTACTTGTGCTGACGCTAACCCTAGTTGTCCTCACGCTAACCCTAGTTGTCCTGACGCTAACCCTATTTGTCCTGACGCTAACCCTAGTTGTCCTGATGCTAACCCTAGTTGTCTTTACGCTAACCCTACTTGTCCTGACGCTAACCCTAGTTGTCCTGACGCTAACCCTAGTTGTCCTGACGCTAACCATACTTGTCCTGACGCTAACCCTAGTTGTCCTGACGCTAACCCTAGTTGTCCTGACGCTAACCCTAGTTGTCCTGATGCTAACCCTAGTTGTCCTGACGCTAACCCAAGTTGTCCTGACGCTAACCCTAGTTGTCCTGACGCTAACCCTAGTTGTCCTGACGCTAACCCTAGTTGTCCTGACGCTTACCCTAGTTGTCCTGACGCTAACCCTAGTTGTCCTGACGCTAACCCTAGTTGTCCTGACGCTAACCCTAGTTGTCCCGACGCTAACCCTAGTTGTCCTGACGCTAACCCTAGTTGTCCTGACGCTAACCCAAGTTGTCCTGACGCTAACCCTAGTTGTCCTGACGCTAACCCTAGTTGTCCTGACGCTAACCCTAGTTGTCCTGACGCTTACCCTAGTTGTCCTGACGCTAACCCTAGTTGTCCTGACGCTAACCCTAGTTGTCCTGACGCTAACCCTAGTTGTCCTGACGCTAACCCCAGTTGTCCTGACGCTAACCCTAGTTGTCCTGACGCTAACCCGAGTTGTCCTGACGCTAACCCTAGTAGTCCTGACGCTAACCCGAGTTGTCCTGACGCTAACCCGAGTTGTCCTGACGCTAACCCGAGTTGTCCTGACGCTAACCCGAGTTGTCCTGACGCTTACCCGAGTTGTCCTGACGCTAACCCGAGTTGTCCTGACGCTAACCCGATTTGTCTTGACGCTAACCCGAGTTGTCCTGACGCTAACCCGAGTTATCCTGACGCTAACCCGAGTTGTCCTGACGCTAACCCGAGTTGTCCTGACGCTAACCCTAGTTGTCCTGACGCTAACCCGAGTTGTCCTGACGCTAACCCGAGTTGTCCTGACGCTAACCCGAGTTGTCCTGACGCTAACCCGAATTGTCCTGACGCTAACCCGAGTTGTCCTGACGCTAACCCGAGTTGTCCTGACGCTAACCCGAGTTGTCCTGACGCTTACCCGAGTTGTCCTGACGCTAACCCGAGTTGTCCTGACGCTAACCCGAGTTGTCCTGACGCTAACCCGAGTTGTCCTGACGCTAACCCTAGTTGTCCTGACGCTAACCCGAGTTGTCCTGACGCTAACCCTAGTTGTCCTGACGCTAACCCGAGTTGTCCTGACGCTAACCCGAGATGTCCTGACGCTAACGCGAGTTTTCCTGACGCTAACCCGAGTTGTCCTGACGCTAACCCGAGTTGTCCTGACGCTAACCCGAGTTGTGCTGACGCTAACCCTAGTTGTCCTGACGCTAACCCTAGTTGTCCTGACGCTAACCCTAGTTGTCTTGACGCTAACCCTATTTGTCCTGACGCTAACGCTATTTGTCCTGACGCTAACCCTAGTTGTCCTGACGCTAACCCTAGTTGTCCTGACCCTAACCCTAGTTGTTCTGACGCTAACCCTAGTTGTCCTGACTCTAACCCTAGTTGTCCTGACGCTAACCCTACTTGTCCTGACGCTAACCCTACTTGTCCTGACGCTAACCCTAGTTGTCCTGACGCTAACCCTAGTTGTCCTGACGCTAACCCTAGATGTCCTGAAGCTAACCCTAGTTGTCCTGACGCTAACCCTAGTTGTCCTGACGCTAACCCTACTTGTCCTGACGCTAACCCTAGTTGTCCTGACGCTAACCCTACTTGTACTGACGCTATCCCTAGTTGTCCTGACGCTAACCCTAGTTGTCCTGACGCTAACCCTAGTTGTCCTGACGCTAACCCTACTTGTCCTGACGCTAACCCTAGTTGTCCTGACGCTAACCCTAGTTGTCCTGACGCTAACCCTAGATGTCCTGACGCTAACCCTAGTTGTCCTGACGCTAACCCTAGTTGTCCTGACGCTAACCCTACTTGTCCTGACGCTAACCCTAGTTGTCCTGACGCTAACCCTACTTGTACTGACGCTATCCCTAGTTGTCCTGACGCTAACCCTAGTTGTCCTGACTCTAACCCTAGTTGTCCTGACGCTAACCCTAGTTGTCCTGACGCTAACCCTACTTGTCCTGACGCTAACCCTAGTTGTCCTGACGCTAACCCTACTTGTCCTGACGCTAACCCTAGTTGTCCTGACGCTAACCCTAGTTGTCCTGACGCTAACCCTAGATGTCCTGACGCTAACCCTAGTTGTCCTGACGCTAACCCTAGTTGTCCTGACGCTAACCCTACTTGTCCTGACGCTAACCCTAGTTGTCCTGACGCTAACCCTACTTGTACTGACGCTATCCCTAGTTGTCCTGACGCTAACCCTAGTTGTCCTGACGCTAACCCTAGTTGTCCTGACGCTAACCCTACTTGTCCTGACGCTAACCCTAGTTGTCCTGACGCTAACACTACTTGTCCTGACGCTAACCCTACTTGTCCTGACGCTAACCCTAGTTGTCCTGACGCTAACCCTAGTTGTCCTGACGCTAACCCTACTTGTCCTGACGCTAACCCTAGTTGTCCTGACGCTAACCCTACTTGTCCTGACGCTAACCCTAGTTGTCCTGACGCTAACACTAGTTGTCCTGACGCTAACCATACTTGTCCTGACGCTAACCCTACTTGTCCTGACGCTAACCCTAGTTGTCCTGACGCTAACCCTACTTGTCCTGATGCTAACCCTACTTGTCCTGACGCTACCCCTAGTTGTCCTGACGCTAACCCTAGTTGTCCTGACGCTAACCCTACTTGTCCTGACGCTAACCCTACTTGTCCTGACGCTAACCCTAGTTGTCCTGACGCTAACCCTACTTGTCCTGACGCTAACCCTAGTTGTCCTGACGCTAACACTAGTTGTCCTGACGCTAACCCTACTTGTCCTGACGCTAATCCTACTTGTCCTGACGCTAACCCTAGTTGTCCTGACGCTAACCCTACTTGTCCTGACGCTAAGCCTACTTGTCCTGACGCTAACCCTAGTTGTCCTGACGCTAACCCTAGTTGTCCTGACGCTAACCCTAGTTGTCCTGACGCTAACCCTAGTTGTCCTCACGCTAACCCTAGTTGTCCTGACGCTAACCCTAGTTTTCCTGACGCTAACCCTACTTGTCCTGACGCTAACCCTACTTGTCCTGACGCTAACCCTAGTTGTCCTGACGTTAACCCTACTTGTCCTGACGCTAACCCTAGTAGTCCTGATGCTAACCCTAGTTGTCCTGACGCTAACCCTACTTGTCCTGACGCTAACCCTAGTTGTCCTGACGCTAACCCTACTTTTCCTGACGCTAACCCTAGTTGTCCTGACGCTAACCCTAGTTGTCCTGACGCTAACCCTAGTTGTCCTGACGCTAACCCTACTTGTCCTGACGCGAACCCTAGTTGTCCTGACGCTAACCCTAGTTGTCCTGACGCTAACCCTAGTTGTCCTGACGCTAACCCAAGTTGTCCTGACGCTAACCCTAGTTGTCCTGACGCTAACCCTAGTTGTCCTGACGCTAACCCTACTTGTCCTGACGCGAACCCTAGTTGTCCTGACGCTAACCCTAGTTGTCCTGACGCTAACCCTACTTGTCCTGACGCTAACCCTAGTTGTCCTGACGCTAACACTAGTTGTCCTGACGCTAACCCTACTTGTCCTGACGCTAACCCTACTTGTCCTGACGCTAACCCTAGTTGTCCTGACGCTAACCCTACTTGTCCTGATGCTAACCCTACTTGTCCTGACGCTACCCCTAGTTGTCCTGACGCTAACCCTAGTTGTCCTGACGCTAACCCTACTTGTCCTGACGCTAACCCTACTTGTCCTGACGCTAACCCTAGTTGTCCTGACGCTAACCCTACTTGTCCTGACGCTAACCCTAGTTGTCCTGACGCTAACACTAGTTGTCCTGACGCTAACCCTACTTGTCGTGACGCTAATCCTACTTGTCCTGACGCTAACCCTAGTTGTCCTGACGCTAACCCTACTTGTCCTGACGCTAAGCCTACTTGTCCTGACGCTAACCCTAGTTGTCCTGACGCTAACCCTAGTTGTCCTGACGCTAACCCTAGTTGTCCTGACGCTAACCCTAGTTGTCCTCACGCTAACCCTAGTTGTCCTGACGCTAACCCTAGTTGTCCTGACGCTAACCCTAGTTGTCCTGACGCTAACCCGAGTTGTCCTGACGCTAACCCGAGTTGTCCTGACGCTAACCCGAGTTGTCCTGACGCTAGCCCGAGTTGTCCTGACGCTAACCCGAGTTGTCCTGACGCTAACCCGAGTTGTCCTGACGCTAACCCGAGTTGTCCTGACGCTAACCCCAGTTGTCCTGACGCTAACCCGAGTTGTCCTGACGCTAACCCTAGTTGTCCTGACGCTAACCCGAGTTGTCCTGACGCTAACCCTAGTTGTCCTGACGCTA